>NC_035448.2:8949439-9549439 GCF_002127325.2 Helianthus annuus | reverse complement strand
AGAATTAAAGTATCACAAGATTCAAGTATCATGCATAGCAAATGTCTAGTTTCAAGATTCGATTTTCATAGTATCATATGAGTCTAGTATCTCAAGAGTCAAGTTTCATACTCGTTCACGCATAAAGTACCAAAGTATCATAGTTTCACGTAGTTTAGTATTAATAAGACTCAAATATGTTTCCTTAAATATTACAGGGACTAGACTTGCCAAAAGATAAGTCTGGGGACGTAGGGCGTTACAGTCTCCCCTCCTTTAGGAGATTTCGTCCCCAAAATCTAAGAGGAAGACTGCTCGAAGAGCTGTGGATACTTGGTTTTCATTTCACTCTCGAGCTCCCAAGTGAATTTGGCGCCACGTTTTCCTTCCCACCGCATCTTAACGATGGAGATTTTAGTGCGCCTCAACCGCTTGGTACCTCGGTCCATGATTTCGACCGGTTTCTCCATAAAATGAAGAGTCTCGTTTATTCGCAAGTCTTCGAGGGGAACCTAAAGTTCCTCGTTGGCTAAGCATTTCCTGAGATTGGATACGTGGAACGTTGGGTGTACGTTGTTAAGTTCCTGTGGCAGGTCGAGTCGGTACGCCACCTTGCTAATCCTTTCGAGTATCGTGAAAGGACCCACATAGCGAGGGGCGAGCTTTCCCTTCTTATCAAAGCGAACTACCCCCTTCCAAGGAGATACCTTGAGAAGAACTCGATCTCCAACATTAAATTCCAGAGGCTTACGCCTTTTATCAACGTAGCTCTTTTGTCTGCTCCTGGCCTTGAGCAAATTGTTGCGGATTTAAAGAATTTTATCCGTTATCTCTTGTATAAGCTCAGGACCAGTAAGTTGCTTGTCAACGACCTCATGCCAACTGATAGGAGATCGGCACTTGCGACCGTATAAAGCTTCGAATGGAGCCATCTGAATACTGGAATGATAGCTGTTGTTGTACGAGAACTTGATAAATGGTAAATGCACATCCCAGTTACCATCAAAGTCGATGACACAAGAACGGAGCATACCCTCTAGGGTCTGGATAGTACGTTCGGTCTGTCCATCCGTTTGAGGATGAAAAGCCGTACTAAGATTCAAATGAGAACCCATAGCGGATTGAAACGTTTGCCAAAGACGGGAAGTGAAACGACCATCACGGTCAGAGATTATGTCAAGAGGTATACCATGACGACATATGATTTCATCAGTATAGATTCGAGCAAGTTTCTCCACTTTGAAATCTTCACAAATAGGAAGAAAGTAGGCTGATTTGGTCAAACGGTCAATGATAACCTATATACTATCATGACCTGCGGGTGTACAGGGTAGTTTAGTTATAAAGTCCATAGCGATACCATCCCATTTCCACACAGGGATTTCGGGTTGTTCAAGTAGACCCGAAGGACATTGATGTTCGGCTTTAACCTTCGAACAAGTAAGACACTTTAAAACGTAGGCAGTGATATCCTTCTTCATACCAGGCCACCAATAAGTCGTATGCAAGTCATGGTACATCTTATCGGCAAGAGGATGAATATTGTACCGAGTTTATTGAGCCTCATTCATAATGAGCTCACGAAGATTGTTGCGATCTGGCACCCAGATGCGATTGAGATAGTATTGAAGTCCATTAGACTTAGTTTCAAGTTGGTCAACAGAAGCACCTCATACTTCAACGATTAGACTACCTTCATTAGCTGACGAATACTGAGCTTCGCAGATACAAGCATGAAGATCACTAGTGATCTGAGAACAGAGAATGCTACTTACATGAGTCTTACGACTAAGAGCATCGGCCATGACATTCGGCTTGCCAGGATAGTAGCGAATCTCGCAGTCGTAGTCATTGAGCAATTCTACCCATCGTCGCTGATGCATATTTAGTTCCTTCTGGTTAAAGATGTGCTGCAGGCTCTTACGGTCAGTGAAAACCACACACTTATTACCATATAGGTAGTGTCGCTAGATCTTTAACGCAAAAACAACTGCGCCAATCTCTAAATCATGGGTAGTATAGTTTTTCTCATGTATTTTGAATTGTCGGGAGGCATAAGCGATAACCTTGTCCCGTTGCATGATCACACAGCCTAGGCCACGGTTCGAGGTATCACAATATACCATTAAATCATCATTCCATTCGGGGAGAGCAAGTACAGGAGCGTTACAAAGAAGGTTCTTAAGAATTTGAAAGGATTCTTCTTGTTCGGGACCCCAAGCAAAAGGTTTCTCTTTCTAAGTCAAAGAAGTAAGAGGAACGACGATCTTTGAAAAGTCGGAGATGAACCGGTGGGAATAACCCGCCAACCCTAAAAAGGAACGAATCTCAGATGCAGATTTAGGCGTACCCCAATTCTTCACTACTTCGATTTTGGAAGGGTCAACATGAATACCTTGCTTACTAACAACGTGCCCGAGGAATTGTACTTCATCAATCCAAAACTCACACTTAGAAAACTTTGCGTATAAGCGTTCACCACGTAAAAGTTCTAGCAAAAGGCGTAAATGGCGTTCATGATCAGCTCAAGTTTTTGAATAAATAAGAATATCACCAGTAAAGACTATCACAAAACGATCCAAGTAAGGTTTACAAACACGATTCATAAGGTCCATGAACACAGCGGGTGCGTTGGTCAAACCAAAAGGCATAACCACGAACTCGTAGTGCCTATAACGAGTGTGAAAAGCAGTTTTAGGGATATCTTTTTCGAGAACACGGAGCTGATGATAGACATATAGAAGGTCGATTTTAGAGAAACTGCTTGCGCCTTGTAGTTGGTCGAATAGATCATCAATACGAGGAAGAGGGTAACGATTCTTAACGGTGAGTTTATTAAGCTTTCGGTAATCGATACACATGCGAAACGAACCATCTTTCTTCTTGACGAATAACACTGGAGCACCCCAAGGAGAGGTACTTGGACGTATAAAGCCTTTGTCGAGCAATTATTGTAATTGGCTGGATAGTTCTTGCATCTCAGAGGGTGCACGTCGGTATGGAGCCTTGGTGACAGGAGTCGAACCAGGTATGAGATCAATACGAAAATTAAAAGATCACGGAGGTGGAAGACCAGGAAGATCTTCAGGAAAGACATCAGGGAAATCACACACTACTGGAACATCGCTTATGCTCTTTCCCTTGCCCTTTTGTTCCACTATGTGGGCCAAGAAGACAAAGTACTGTTTACATAAACACTTGTTCCTTGAGTGCATGACATCAACTTCAGTCCTTTAGAAGGTCGGTCTCCATAGACGTGCAAAGTTTCACCAGATAGGAGAGGTAGACGAACGTACTTCTCGTGACAAGCAATTTCGACATGGTTCTTACGCAACCAATCCATGCCAATAATGATATCGAAGCTACCCAATTGCATGGGTATGAGGTCAATAGTGAAAATGTGATCGGTAAGTGTCAAGGAACAATCACTGAGGATAGAATCAAAAGGATGGACTTACCATCCGCAATCTCAACAGAGAACGACTTAGGTAGTTTAGAGCGTGCACAGTTTAACAAAGATTCGAATTCTATGGACACAAAGTGTCACACCCCCAAAATACCACAAGCGGAAACCCCCGCGAGGCATGTGATGTACCAGGATCTAGCCACCAATCACATTGAACTCATAGGTATATTTAAATAAATCTTCCATTTATTAACATTAAGTGTTACATGTTACAAATAATTCACTGTACACAGTGGAAGCATAATTCATTCGTCAAGAGTTTATAAACCACATGTAAAAACCATAAATCTTGTGTTGCGATTCCATGTATCTCGACCCATGACCACTCCAGCCTCCCAGACAGCAAGTTCCAACGATATGCACCCAAAGGCCTGCAAGGTAGGTAACAACAAATCAACAACAAAGTTGAGCGAGTTCACAGTTGGTTGTCCATTTTAAAGTTGTTCCAAAAACTAAAAGTTCTTTCAAAAACCATGCGTTAACCAATTCCTTGTTTCCCAAACCATAACCAGTGGGGGCTACCCCATGTAACCACTAGACCTGTTACCATATCGACCACTGAATGAAGTAAGTTAGTGCCCTAGCGTCAATGTCTATCATCATTGACGTGCCCAGATCCATTAGTTCACGCCCGTCCTCTGCGGCACGGTGTGAGGCTTGTCAAACCTAAATAGCGCTATCTAACTAATGACCCGCTCGCCATTGGCCTGGTGATTAAGTCGATATAAAAATGAGGGACTTCATGATAGAATTTTTGTTCTAGTATCAGTGTTGCCATCCTTCAATAAAGAGGATGTGGTATGTGTCCCCAAACCAGGAGATCACGCAGGTTCCGATTAAATCCTTAGTACATGTTATCACCCTTCAATAAAGAGGATGTGGTACGTGTTCCAAACCAGGAGATCACGCAGTTTCTAATTAAATCCTTTACCCATTCCCAACCACCGGGAATCCCATGCCTTGTAGAAAGTGTGAACTCACCTTAGGTTAGCTCGGCAGATACACGAAAAGGTCAATCAAGCTGCTAGTGGTTAACCACGTCCTAGCATGGTTACCATACAAGTCAGGTCTAGGTTCAAGTAGTGCACGTAGGTTTACACATAAGCTAACAAGTTACAACACATAACGAGCATGGCAAACACATCGATCATATTATCAGTATCATACAGTTCACATAACCCAAACTTATGCGACTTCGAGTGATTCAGCTGTTATGATTGTGCAAGCCTAATCCCCTTGTACGATCCCAAAAGATGAAGCCAAAAGATAATCGGCCCAACCTGTTGTGCGTCCAACACAATCTTGTGCGACTCACAAAGGGTTGTGCGACTCAGAAACATACCCGGCCCAAAACATGCAACCCAATACTCATTCGGCCCAACAGTAAAACAAACACTTAATCTTGTGCGGTCCAAATAGACTTGTGCGACTCAGACAATTTGTGCGACAGGTGTTTTGGGCTGTACGGCCCACTAACATAACAAAGTTTGATATATCGTGCGGCCCAATATATTGTGCGATCAGCACCATCTTGTGCGATCCACAGTATATTGTGCGGTCATGCAAGACTAGATTGTACTCTGTGCTTTATCAGTTGTACTTTAGGGGATCCTAGCTTGTGCGATTATAACTCGTGCGATCCAAGGGCTTGTACGTTCAGCTCTTGTGCGATCAGATCTTGTACGATCTGATCTTGTGCGATCGAGAGACTTGTGTGATTAGTTACATGTTTTCCCAAAATCACGCGATCAGTTTTATACTTTCCTTAATCTCAGCCTATTATCTCCGTAACATTGCTAACAATTTTTGGCATGTATCAATCGAATCAAACCACAATCATTCAACAGTTATGCGGTCAAACTTATGATCAAACATTAATCCAATCAATTCTCATTCAAACATTACAACTGAACTCTTAGAACTTGTGATTTCAATCATTAACATGTGGCCCTAAGTCATCATTACAAGTAATAGCCTACAACAATTTAATCATTTAATTCACAAGTTTGTTATCAAATCCCTAGGGTTCAAGCAATTCTAATTATCACATAATCGAACAATAATAACAATCCATTACAAGCCTCATTCATAGCGAATAATCATGCAAAACATCAACCACCACACCAACCCTAGTTCATCGGCTATACTTCCTAATTAATAACAACAGTTCATTATCGTAAAGTTGTTCATCCAAGCCCTTATCAATACTAGACATTAAATATCATGCAAGAACACATATTAATACACACACCATGCATCGGTCCTTAAGAAATCAACCAAAACTAAAACAAGTTACTAACCGAAAGCAAGGTAGAAATCATGAAGGCTTCGAGAGGGTTAAGATGGCTGTTGGCTTCGAGGATGAAGGGTTGTTGCCGTCGTACAAGAGGGGAAGAAGAGAGAGAGCTTTAGGGTTTTGGAGTTCTTATGTGTTTTGCCAATAATGAGAATCATAACTCCACAATTGGTGTTTGTATATGCATATAAGAGGAGTGGGCCAAACCCTTCCTTGGGTTGCCCTTGGTTTCGAGTTCAAGGAGAGTGGGCCGAGAGTTTGTGAGAAGAGGCGAAGTATACGGCCCAAACAAGTTGGTGTAATCGGTCACCCATTGTACGACTAAGTCTATGTGGTGCAACCAAGGCTACATATTCACATTATAATATAACAAAACATAATATTTCATTAACATAAACGTATCAAGTAATCACGTAACGTCCAAAACATGTTACATCAAGCACACAAAGGGGTTCTAAAACACGATTTGTCACATCATCCCCAAGTTGAAAGAAATTTCGTCCCGAAATTTAGCACGTAGTTACCGAGGAAGCTAGTTAAGTTGCATGGTTTTCCTGGGGTGTCACATCCTTCCCCCGTTGGTTTGTAATTTCGTCCCGAAATTCCGCAGTAGCTTCGGCCTCAGCAGTGGTTTCACTTTTCTTGAACAACTGGGGATATTTGTGTTTCATTTGGTTTTCTCTTTCCCAGGTAAACTCTGGGCCACGTGGGGAGTTCCAACGAACTCGAACAAGGGGTATCCTGGTACGTTTGAGAATCTTGACCTCCCAGTCCAAGATTTCCACTGGTTCTTCGACAAATCGTAACTGATCGTCGATGGTGAGCTCCTTGAAAGGAACTATGAGAGTTTCATCTGATGAACGCTTCTTCAGATTCGGCACATGGAATATGTTGTGAACTCCACTGAGTTCTTCGGGTAGATTCAATTTGTAGGCCACCTTGCCAATTCTCTCCGTGATTTCGAATGGTCCAACATGCCGCGGGTTGAGTTTGTCTCGAATACCAAAATGAACTACACCTTCCCAAGGTGAGACCTTAAGTAGCATTCGATCCTCAACCTAGAACTCGAGTGGTTTCCTGCGCTTATCAACGTAGCTTTTCTGACGGTCACGAGCTACCGCCATTCATTGTCGTACCTGAGCAATCTTCTCTGTTGTGTCTACGACGAGTTCTGGGCCAGTGATTTGGCTGTTCCAACTTCTGCCCAACAAAGAGGTGATCGGACCTTCCGTCCGTACAGTGCCTCGAATGGAGGAGCCTGGATGCTGGTGGGGTAACTGTTGATATACGAAAACTCCACTAAAGCTAGGTGCCGCTCCCAGCCGTTACGAAAGTTGATTACACATGCTCGAAGCATGTCTTCAAGAGTTTGGACGGTGCGCTCAGTCTGCCCATCCGTCTGTGGATGATATGCTGTGCTCATGTCTAGACGTGAGCCAAAGGATTTGTGCGTCGCTTGCCACAAATCAGATGCAAATCGTGGGTCGCGATTAGAGATAATGGAGGTTGGCACCCCATGCCTAGCAACCAATTCTTTCAGGTAGATGACTGCAAGTGTAGAAAAACTTATCCATTTCCTTGATGGCTAGAAAGTGTGCTGGTTACGCGAGACAATCAAAGAACATCCAGGTGATATTGTTTCCTTTTCGAGTTGTAAGTAGACTAGCGACCAAATCCATGGCAGTCTGTTTTCGCTTTCCATATAGGTGTTTCTGGTTGCTAACACTTCACCTTGACTTTCCCACAAGTCAAACATCATTCCCATACCTGGCTAGGTGGGCCTTCCTGCCCGATTACCAGTACAAGGTTTGTAAATCCTAACGCCTCTCCTCGAATCCCATACGACTAGAATGTCAAAGCCAGTGTGCTTTGCTCAACACAAGTTCCTTACAATTGTCGTATATGGAGATCCACATTCGTTCCATGAGGTAACGAGTATCATCCGACCTGTCAAAGGTTGCTTCTCCATGCCCCGCATGGGTTCAACTTGAAAATCCTCGTCCTTTAGTTCTCCAGTTTGAACAGAGCGAGTCTGATCAGGTAAGTTAGAGTCGATAGTGAGCTGCAAAGCTCGTGCACGTTCAAGTTTCATAGTTGCAATCATCCTACAGTTTCCTCCAGCGAAGCCATTAACTGATTTAGTTCTGTCGAAGCCAAAGTACACGGGAGGCCCTTGTAATCGGTCTAAATGACGCATCTAGTACCATTCAAGTAATGCCTCTATCTAAAATCCCAAGGCCATGGTTTTCACCGCTAGTCGTGTGTCGTGCAGTTCCTCCTTGTAACTCCATCACGTAATTCATCACTCTCTCATGTTGCGTCGGTGTGTAACTGGGACTCTGATTCAGACCATTATGGTATACCACTAAATCACCCGCACCCTCAGGTAAAGACAATGCTCGGTGCAGTGCAAAGTTGTAATTTCGAAAGCTGAAAGGACGTCCCCCTGTTTGTCTTCCACGAACACAGCACTCTGCAGTGCTAAAGAAGTTGCAGCAGCGCAACTTCCTAAAATCGCTCGATGAATCTTCGATAGTATTTAGCGAAACCAAAGAATTGCTGTGTCCCTACAGAAATCTTTGGTGTCGATCGGTTTTAACCAAAATGGGACTTAGCGAGATCCATGTGTATTCCCACTTTGTTGATTATATGTCCACAAGGTACCTCTCGAACCCAGAAATTACATTTAACAAGACTTTGCGCGGAGTGGCTCCCCTCAGAAGTTCTACAATAAGATACACATTTCACCCATGGTGTCCCTTCCTCCTGGTCATGATTCAGAACGTTGTCAACAAATATGGTCGTCATGTGATCCCTGAAGCTGCTAGGGTGCTGATCAACTCAATGATCATGGTGTACAAAGCTGAAATGGCTGCATTGCATTCGACATGCTGTTCTAAGGGCATTATCCTCTTGGAATTCCATCTGATGATCGTTCGTTCACTTAGCCAATCCTCGAATGGAAGCATGTTCCTCGCAACTGGTTGACGTGTTGTCAATTCATGGAACTTGTTTAGTTCTCGATTGTCAGTACACATACGAAAAGGCTTCTCTTTATGGGTATAGCGAGGTCTCCTTAAAGCGAAAACTCCTGTCCGACAGCTGCTGTAGTTGGTTAAACAGCTCCCGCAACCCTCCTGGTGTAAGACAATAAGGAATACTAGTAACAAGGGCTGCTTCTAACATGATACCGATCTGAGTTTCCCCCTGACGATGAGAAGGTAAGCCTGATAGTTCTTCTGGTAGCACTAAGGGAGAAATCACGAACAATTGGTGGATCCTCGATCCTCTTTTACTTAGCCTTGACATCAGTAGCGAGTGCTATCATAGTGGGGCAATCCTTCCGTGAACACTTCTGGCCTTCACTGCTAATTTGATGCTAACCTCTGTACCACTCGGATACTTTATGACAGACGACAACTCTCCCTTCACAGAGTATAACTGCGCGATGTCTGGTCAACCAACCTATACTGACTACTGCATCAACACCATCGTGGATAGTGGAAGGAAGATCGATGTCAAAAACTTGTCCCACACGGTTGAATTTGCATCCCTATAACCATACGAGGCTTCAATTGTCTTTCCATCAGCCGATTTCACGACTAGTCTGGTCTCAGGAAGTATCAGGGTTGAACAGAACAGGAACAAAACGATTAGCTTCCAAGAACGTGCTGGCCACCATGTTGTTGTAATCCTAGCATTGCCCACGCCAGCCCCAAGTGCCCTTCCATAAGCATCATGTTGTTGTTTTCGCCAGGAGAATTTCCCGTACTGCCGTCGTTCCCTCGGTTGTTGTCATCTTGATTTGACAACGGCCAATCCATGTCGTAGGCACCTCCATTTCCATACTGTAGGCTTATGATTACGAGTACCTTGATGTTGTCCTGACTGTTGCCTCTAATGTCGTTACCTGAAATGGAATCCTACGATCTTTCACCGACAAAGTCCATCTTGTCACATTTCCGTGCCACGTCCTAAGGCGCTACTCACTATGCTGGCCGTTACACATTTCCGCACCATGGTCAATTGTCATCGCGTATGTCCCGATTAATTCGTAGGAGTCGGCTCCCATGAGCCGCTGACTAGGGTTTAGAATTCGGTTGAAGCCAGCCTGCTGGTGTCTGTTGCCGGTAGTCTGCGTTAGATTCTAGCAAACAAAGTTTGGTGAGGAAGGTATAGACCAATCATTTAACGCGGAGACATCCATCCCAGGGACGCTCATACAAACACCTAACATTCTACACAGTTCGCTAGGCGTTCAGATAGGTGTTCAGGTAATACTCGATAGTATCAAGATTCGAAAGGATCCAGAGATGAATGAAAAATTCACGTTCGAGTAGGGGACAATCACTGCTATGACCTCTATAGGTTTGTTATGTTTCACATCGATCAATAACGGAACGGAACCCCTTTTCCACTTGTTAAGGCCCACTGGGACTCGCATGCACTGCACATTATTATTATGTGTGCACCCACAATAATATTGTGATTTGCATGCTCATCTCAGCTCCTCTTAGCTCATGTCAAATGATTCCTCAAACTCAAGTAGCTAACAAAGAGCATCACGAAGCGTAAGTCATGAATGTTTATGGAAATACCACCCTATCAGTCACATAACACATGCAAGTAATACATGAATTCATACTGTCGTACTAAACGTGCAATCACATGCAATAACATACGTAAGTGTTCACTAGTTATGCAGTACAATGAGTATACGAGAGACGAACCTTGCAATCTGGAGCTGAGTGTCATGGTCGTATTCACGTTTTCAGAACTGTTCGGTTACAATCTGGTTTTACAAAAACATTTTCCCCTTTTTAAAACCAAGTTCACTATAACCAATGGCTCTGATACCAATCTGTCACACCCCCAAAATACCACATGCGGAAACCCCTGCGAGGCGTGTGTAACACCTCGAAATTTTGTGTCCAATGATGTGTTAACACGTGTCATTTGATTACACGTGGCATTAAAATTAAATAAGGACTAATGTTGACAGACCTTGAAAGCATGTAAATTCGAGGGTTATAAAAGTCAACCAAGGGTAGATATACTGTATAGTAACCCTAAATAATGCTTGTACCTTCAAACGATGTATCATGGATCGTACGGAAGCGAAACACGGAAGAAAGTGAGAGATTACAAACTACAGGGGTTAACCGTGTCAACATGTTTAATAATACCTCTGAGTGACCCTTTAACATTCCCAAGCTTTGTAACCGTATTATACGCTCACTAGAATATACTGTATAAATTCCGCGAAGTTCCGATTTAAAACGAGAAAAATATGATCGACTTCGTATGAGAAGGGTTAAAAGCGTCAATAATGAAAGTTAAGGCTTTCTGAATAATTAATAAACTAATCGGGGACTTAATGATGCGGGTAAATAAAACGAGGCCCCTATCGGTAAATAACCGAGGGCCAAACCGCAAAGTTACCCCTTCGAAACCGAAAGGTCAGGTAAATCATTACGAAAGATTTCGTTATTAATTACCAGGATTTCGTAATCATGACAAAAGATTTAAAATTTCTGAATTTATAACCTCTCGCGACCCGTGTGAAGGTTAGACATAAGTTGAGGCGGGCCGCGAGCCTCCTCTTTTAAGCGTCTGATATATGAATCTCAGGCGACCCGCATTAAAAATGCATGGAACTCCCATGCGGGCCGCGTGGGACGCCCAGATGCAGAAACTTTGTAGTTTCTTGCCTTTTGAGCTTGTGAATGATCAAATCTCCAATAAATGAGGCATGGGCACCCTACACTTGACCCATAGCTCCAGGAGACACATGCCCATCATCCATACTCCTCTGTAGTGTGAGTTGTAATGATCTCATGGCCTTGTGAACACTATAAATAAGCACATTTGGTTCATAACATTCACCACAAACACAAACACTTCTATCTGATCATTCTAAGGGCTCTCTAGCATTCCCTTCTGCTCTCTAAGCAAGATACCACTTCTGTAAGTCGTTCATAACCATTTTGGTCTTACATTTTCATAGTTATAACTTATAAACACAACCATCGTAACTAACGGTTGTCATTGCAATAACTTGCAAATGGTTCAGTCTTATGACGGATCAAAAGTAGTTTTGAGTTAGTATTTATGTGGGTAATAAACCTCTAAAAGGGTTCCCCCTGATCACCACTCTAACTATGTCAAATATTGAGTCAAACGCGCACTTAAAAAGTCAACAGAAAGTCATTTTGCCGTTTTCTACACAATCTGTAATGTATACGCTATGAAACCTGTTTTGATGTTCATAAAACATGATAATAAGCATATAAACTTGTTTGCGCTCGTTTGAATCGATCATTTGCTATATTGAACCGGTTCGGAGCCGAATGTCGCAAAAGTTTGACTTTTGCTTTGACTTCAGTTCTGACCCGTTTTAGTGAGGTATAAATATACCTTAGGACTCTCTTAGGACCAGGTTACATGATGGTGTAAACCTCTGTGATCGGTTCATGAGTTATCCGAGTCTTTTGCGCAATTCCGTTAATCGCCTAAAAGTCGACCGTAACGCCATTTTGAGAATAAAACGAGTATTTCGGACACGTGAACGGACCAGAACCTTGCTTATTAAATTATAAGCATGTCCTTAAAGTTTCACGTCAATCCGAGGTCTAGAATGAGAGTTATGCTAAATAGCGCAATTAAAGTAAACTTTTGTATTAAACGGCGCAATTAGCATAATGCTTATCTAAACCAAGATTTCGTCACCAAAACTTTTACCCACTGTATTAAAATAATATTTTGGGAATTTTAAAGATTTTTAATAATTTTTACCTCGCTCATAACCTGCGGTTATGGCTACGGTTCGGTAAATACCGAATATGCCCTTTTCGGCCAAAACGAGAGTTCTACAAGGTCTTTTGACCCGATTCCAGTTACTGCTGATTTTAAATAATAAATAAAGTATTTTAGACTTTATAAACTGTTTGGGAAACTCAGATTTCCTGTAGAACTCGAAAAGCTCTTTAAAAGTCTTTAAAATGACCAAAAAGCCCCTACGGGGCATAATATGAACTTAAACTCGTTACGGGCATCACGGGAGGTATCCTACTGATACCACAACCTCTTTAAGGCGTATTGACTTAGGAAGTAAGCATAGGACTCTTATGGTTAACCGTTTCGCCTATTGCGCGCACGGTTCGGCTTATGAAACTAGTTTTCATAAATTAGCCGATATGGGTCAAATTATATTATTTGAACCCCAAATTCCAGAGTATGAACATTGAACCCATATAAAACAAGTCTCTGAACTTGTTTGGGGCAGAATCACATTCCAATCTCGGTTTTCTCCCTTTCGTGCGATTAAACCATATCTATATATCGGAACCAACCGGTCTAAGCTACGGCTAATATAAAGACCCGTTAGGATTCTAAGAGGTTAATTAAAACCTTCGTTCCAGATTAGGAAGCCCCAGTAAAAGCTATCGGTGATTTAATCTATTAAAGGACTTGTCACACCCCGATTTCCACGTGTTTCACCGGCGGGCCCGGTGGGGGATTACCGTGACGATGTTGGCAACAATATAGTCAAACCACACAATTATATAATGCACAGCGGAAGCTTAAAGATAAATATGTACTTCAACCTCTGGTTGTAATATCAAAAGTATTACAGAAGCTGAATATATCCACAGTTGGATCAAAATAATAAATTATTGTCCATTCAGATGCAGCGTAAAGCTTGCGAGACTTATCACGACACTTGGAAGCTATTACCAGCCAATTTACGTTTAGTACCTGCACTTAATCTTTTTGGGGAAAATACGTCAGTTTACACTGGTAAATACGTTCAACTGACACATTTGAAAATGTTTATTAAAATTGATTTGAATGCACAAGGCACAAATTCTTTTATAACTTGGGAAAATTCATAATGATCTTGTGAACGTTTTACATGTTCTTTTATGCGTTCAGTAGCCCGGGTCGTGCCGGGTTAAAGATTAATTGACACATCACATTGCGTAAAACCGTAGTATAAAAACCAACGGCTACGTCTTTTAATTTTATATGTCGACAATATATACCGGGTGTACGCCTACACCGGGATGTCGATGGTCGTGGCCATTTCGTAAAATGATGCCAAAGATATCCGGGACAACGGTCAATAACCCCCCAAAGGCTTGTAAGAAACAAAACTGTTTAAATGAGCCGATCACATTATTCAAATACCCACCTAAGCGATGGAGATATGATGCTCAATCAAGCGGTATTAATATACCGTAACCCAAGCCCATATAGGGGAAATAAGTCAAAAGTATTTACCTTTGCAAGTATAGTCCTTTAATAGATTAAATCACCGATAGCTTTTACTGGGGCTTCCTAATCTGGAACGAAGGTTTTAATTAACCTCTTAGAATCCTAACGGGTCTTTATATTAGCCGTAGCTTAGACCGGTTGATTCCGATATATAGATATGCTTAAATCGCGCGAAAAGGCGATAACCGAGAATGGAATGTGATTCTGCCCCGACAAGTTCAGAGACTTGTTTTATATGGGTTCAATGTTCACACTCTGGATTTTGGGGTTCAAATGATATAATTTGACCCATATCGGCTATTTTATTAAAACTAGTTTCATAAGCCGAACCGTGCGCGCAATAGGCGAAACGGTTAACCATAAGAGTCCTACGCTTACTTCCTAAGTCAATACGCCTTAAAGAGGTTGTGGTATCAGTAGGATACCTTCCGTGTTGCCCGTAACGAGTTTAAGTTAATATTATGCCCCGTAAGGGCTTTTTGGTCATTTTAAAGACTTTTAAAAGAGCTTTTCGAGTTCTACAGGAAATCTGAGTATCCCGATCAGGTTATAAAGTCTAAAATACTTTATTTATTATTTAAAATCAGTAGTAACTGGAATCGGGTCAAAAGACCTTGTAGAACTCTCGTTTTGGCCGAAAAGGGCATATTCGGTATTTACCGAACCGTAGCCATAACCGCAGGTTATGAGCGAGGTAAAAATTATTAAAAATCTTTAAAATTCCCAAAATATTATTTTAATACAGTGGGTAAAAGTTTTGGTGACGAAATCTTGGTTTAGATAGGTGTTATGCTAATTGCGCCTTTTATTACAAAAGTTTATTTTAAATGCGCTATTTAGCATAACTCTCATTCTAGACCTCGGATTGACGTGAAACTTTAAGGACATGCTTATAATTTAATAAGAAAGGTTCTGGTCCATTCACGTGTCCGAAATACTCGTTTTATTTTCAAGATGGCGTTACGGTCAACCTTTAGGCGATTAACGGAAATGCGCAAAAGACTCGGATAACTCATGAACCGATCACAGAGGATTATACCATCATGTAACCTGGTCCTAAGAGAGTCCTAAGGTATATCTATACCTCACTAAAACGGGTCAGAACTGAAGTCAAAGCAAAAGTCAAACTTTTGCGACATTCGGCTCCGAACCGGGTCAATATAGCAAATGATCGATTCAAACGAGCGCAAACAAGTTTATATACTTAATATCATATTTTATGAGTGTCAAAACAGGTTCCATAGCATATACATTACAGATTATGCATAAATCGCTAAAATAGCTTTCTGTTGACTTTTTAACCGCACATTTGACTCGATATTTGACATAGTTAGAGTGGTGATCAGGGGGAACCCTTTTAGAGGTTTATTATCCACATAAATACCAACTCATAACCACTTTTGATTCGTCATAAGACTGATCCATTACTGAGTTATTTTAAAGTTAAACCGTATTTACGACGGTTTGGTTTTTAGCCATTTACTAAGGAAATGTGAAACCACAAAGGGTTAGATCACTTACAGAAGTTGAGTCTTGCTTATAGAGCAGAGATGGATGCTTGGGAGCTTCTTAGAATGATCAGTAATTGTGTTTTGAGTTGTGTGAATGTTGTAACCACAACATGGCCTTTTATAGTGAAAAATGAACCCCAAGATCATTCCACCTTGGCCTATACTGATCATGGATCATGGGCAGGTGTCCCTAAGGGATATGGGTCGAGTAGGGGGCGCCCATGCTTCATTAATTATGTGTATGATCGTTCACAAGCTCCAAAAGGCAAGAAACTACAACAATTCTGCATCTGGGTGTCCCACGCGGCCCGCATGGAGGATCCATGCAACATGTACGCGGGCCGCCTGAGTTTAAAACATCAGACGTATAATTGAGGAGGCTCGCGGCCCGCCTCAACTTAAGCTTAACCTTCTCGCGGGCCGCGAGAGGTTATAAATTCAGAATTTTTAAATCTTTTGTCATGATTGCCAGAATCTGGTAATTAATAACGAAATCTTTCGTAATGATTAACCTGACCTTTCGGTTTTGAAGGGGTAACTTTGCGGTTTGGCCCTCGGTTATTTACCGATAGGGGCCTCGTGTTATTTACCCGCATTATTAAGTCCCCGGTTAGTTCATTAATTATTCAGAAAGCCTTAACTTTCATTGTTGACGCTTTTAACCCTTCTCCTACGAATTCGATCGTAACTTTCTCGTTTCATAACGAAACTTCGCGAAATTTATATATTATATTTTAGTGAGCGTATAATACCGTTACAAAGCTTTTGGGAACGTCAAAGGGTCACTCAGAGGTATAATTAAACATGTTGACACGGTTAACCCCTGTAGCTTGTAATCTCTCACTTTCTTTCGCGTTTTGCATCTGTACGATCTATGATTTATTCGTTTGAAGGTTCAAGCATCATTTAGGGTTACTATTCAGTATATTTACCCTTGGTTGACATTTATAACCCTCGAATTTACATACTTTCAAGGTTTGTCAAATTTAGTCCTTTATTTAATATAGATGCCACGTGTAATCAAATGACACGTGTTAACACACCATTGGACACAAAATTTCGAGGTGTTACAGGACTATACTTGCAAAGGTAAATACTTTTGACTTATTTCCCCTATATGGGCTTGGGTTACGGTATATTAATACCGCTTGATTGAGCATCATATCTCCATCGCTTAGGTGGGTATTTGAATAATGTGATCGGCTCATTTAAACAGTTTTGTTTCTTACAAGCCTTTGGGGGGTTATGGACCGTTGTCCCGGATATCCTTGGCATCATTTTACGAAATGGCCACGACCAGCGACATCCCGATGTAGGCGTACACCCGGTATATATTGTCGACATATAAAATTAAAAGACGTAGCCGTTGGTTTTTATACTACGGTTTTACGCAATGTGGTGTGTCAATTAATCTTTAACCCGGCACGACCCGGGCTACTGAACGCATAAAAGAACATGTAAAACGTTCACAAGATTATTATAATTTTCCCAAGTTATAAAAGAGTTTGTGCCTTGTGCATTCAAATCAATTTTTATAAACATTTTCAAATGTGTCAGTTGAACGTATTTACCAGTGTAAACTGACGTATTTTCCCCAAAAAGATTAAGTGCAGGTACTAAACGTAAATTGGCTGGTAATAGCTTCCAAGTGTCGTGATAAGTCTCGCAAGCTTGACGCTGCATCTGAATGGACAATAATTTATTATTTTGATCCAACTGTGGATATATTCAACTTCTGTAATACATTTGATATTACAACCAGAGGTTGAAGTATATATTTATCTTTAAGCTTCCGCTGTGCATTATATAATTGTGTGGTTTGACTATATTGTTGCCAACATCGTCACGTTAATCCCCCACCAGGCCCACTGGTGAAACACGTGGAAATCGAGGTGTGATAGGTTGGTATCAGAGCCAACGTTGAGTGAATTAAACACTATCCTAAAGTGTTTAATCTCAATGACACAATTGCACATACTTGAGTCTAGACAATAACTTAGGACAAAATCGGATTTATACTCCTTTTATCTTTATTTTTCATTATAGATTTTTAATAAGTTTTGGAGCAGGAAAATGCCACCTGTAATATTCCGAGGAAGAGGAAGGGGAAGAAGAGGAGGAGGAGAGATCATTACTCATCACGATAACGAAGCTGGACCATCTGGTACCAGACATACTTCAATGACAAGGAGCGAAGAACCACAACGACGAAGAGACCTTGTCGAGCCAGCAAGGCATTCGACCTCTCACAGTTCGACGCCATCTTATCGCAACTCTTTCGGACCTAATTCCGAAAATGATCCGAACAACCCTCAACCATCCTACATACCTCTACAGCGCTCGGTATCTTACCGTGCCTTTGGCGAACCTACCCCTTACTTCCGAGGTCAGTTTAATCCGGCTGACTACATACAGGAACCTGCAGGATTTGTTCCTCTAGGGCCACAAAACCATTTCTTGGAAGATCACATGGACGAAGATACGGACCCTACAGAACCAGCTCGTGGTACGCCCACACACCCGATAGAGATCTCCGATGGATCTTCATATCATGGTCCGCAGTACCAAGGCCCAGACAACTTCATGGCCTTGTTTGACCGACATGAGTGGTACAACACACCATCTCATCAAACATCGCAGCAGCAGCAACATCCACGTGATCCCTCCGAGGATCCACATTTCGTGGCAGTTACGCCACCACCACCAGAGCCACCGACTCAACCAGTAATGCCAGATCCGCCAAGGCATAGAAGATCAGGCGCACGAATGTCTACCCGAGGAGGGGATTTCCATTTCAGTACCCCTCGACACTCAAGTGCTAGTCACTATCCGTCGCTGCCTGAAGAAGGGCCATCTAGCCCAGTACAAGAGGCGAACTCCGCACCAGTTGCGCCGACATCGCCACCATTTGGGAATGATCACCCATTACCTCCTTATGCAACGGCATATAACCTGTTTGAGCCAACGTCACAAGCTCACTACAACTACAATTATGAGCGCGACCCATATACGATAGCGGCAAGATATAACGCTCGCTATCCCGACGGAAATAGAGGAATACCGGATTACTCAGCTCAAGGGTATCCAGCGCCACCATGACCTCCAGTTCCTCAACCACAACCACGTTTCTCTCCCCCTGAACAGGAAGAGATACTCCAACGACTAGATCGTGTGGAGAGAGAGTTTGAGGAAGAGAAAAAGAGCCACCGAGGTTTTCTCAAAGGCTTAGCAAGCCTACTAAAGGGCAAAAAGAAGAAGCGTGACCACTAGCCCTTAATAGTAGTACCAATGTAATTTCTACTTTAAAATAAGTCCCTATGTGGACATCTATCGTATTTTAGTCCTTACATGGACTTATCCGTTAATCCTTACAAGGACACATGTCATGTACTAGTCCCTGTATGGACCTATCTTTTATTTAACCTTTATAAAGGTGTGTACTATTTTAAAGACCCGTTTAGGGCAATATGTGACCGTATTTGAATCTATGGAATGTATGTTATAAGTTTGTTTTTAAAGAAATCAATCAAAACCATTCCTTTTACATTGATCTGCCTAAATAAAGAATCTTAAAAGGTGAAACCTAGCTTGGTGTCTTTTAAGATCCAGTCAAGATGGTACGACCTAATTAAAAAGATTCTGATTCCCTGATAACCTCTGTACGCATGTTAACAATCATGGCAGATGTGATTCGTTAAAAATCACACACGTCATTCTCATACAATAATCCTTTGAGGATTTCAAAACCCAACTAATGATTTATAAATCATGGGTTAAATCATCAATGAAGATGATTATTTATAAACATTCATTTGTGATGTAACATCCATTAGTGATGTAGTGCCTACGGGCCAACCATATTAAAACATCCATTAGTGATGTAGTGCCTACGGGCCAATATTATTAAAACATCCATTAGTGATGTAGTGCCTACGGGCCAACCATATTAAAACATCCATTAGTGATGTAGTGCCTACGGGCCAATATTATTAAAACATCCATTAGTGATGTAGTGCCTACGGGCCAACCATATTAAAACATCCATTAGTGATGTAGTGCCTACGGGCCAATATTATTAAAACATCCATTAGAGATGTAGTGCCTATGGGCCGTAATAATTGTCTTATAAAGACAAAAGACAGTGGTGGTCTATGACTCCCTACCAGAAAGGGGTAAGAGAACTACGGTTCGAACCTCCATGCCTTTGATTCTCTGAAATCTCGGCTAATATTATAAAACATCCTCGTGATTAGGCTTTATGCCGCCAATATTATTATTATAGTTACAATAGGATATATTTAGATCCTAAAACTAAGTGAGTAATAAGTTAATCGGATATGGTCTCTGTTACCATGATTAACAAATTGTCATAAAAGACAATCCTATAATAAACTCCTAAATCAAATTTTTGTTATCTTCTATAGCAGATTCAAGATTTCAATGGCAGATCCTAGCGGAGAAAACAGCCATACTAATGAAGATGACTACAACAATGCGCCAGTGCATTTGACAGGCGCACAGCTAAAGGCTCTGATTGACAATGCTGTTCAGGCAGCTCTTGATCGTCAATACACTGAGTCTCATAGCAAATCTGTAACGAAACCACCCTCCAAACCAAAGACACACTCCAAACCACCCTCACAGCCCAAGAAAGATGATGACAATCGCTCGTCTACTGAGCACAGTGTTCATCGCGATAGAGAATATACTGATTCATCCAATGCTAAGGGTTGCACTTACAAATACTTTGTATCTTGTAAGCCCCGGGAATTTACGGGGGAGAAAGGTGCTGTTGACTGTATCACCTGGCTAGATGAGATGGACACAATTGTGGACATCAGTGGGTGTGCAGAGAAGGATGTGGTGAAGTATGTGTCCCAGTCATTTAAGGGCGAGGCCCTGGCGTGGTGGAGAGCGTTGGTGCAGGCATCTGGTAAGTCTGCCTTATACAAGATGACATGGGAGGAATTTATTGCTCTCATTAAGGAAAACTACTGCCCTCAGCATGAGGTTGAGAAAATCGAGGCTGACTTTGTGTCACTGGTGATGACGAACCTGGACTGCCAGGCTTATCTGACGAGCTTCAATACGATGTCTTGCCTGGTCCCATACCTTGTGACACCAGAACCTCGAAGAATCGCCCGTTTCATTGGGGGCTTAGAGCCCGCAATAAAGGCGAGTGTAAAGGCCTCTCGGCCGACGACCTTCAGGTCAGTCACTGACCTCTCCTTGTCTCTCACCTTAGACGCTGTCCGTCTGAGAACACTAAGGAGCAAGGAGGCTGAGAAGAGAAAACGTGAGGATGATACCTCACGAAGATCAGGGAAGAAGCACCGTGGAAATGGTGAAGGCAAAAGAGGGTCGGAGGCAAAGAAAGAGGGGCAAGCTGGTGAAAGACCGAACTGCAAAATCTGCAAGAGACCTCACTCTGGGAGATGCAGGTTTGCGTCAAGCTCACAGTCGCAATCAAAGACTCCTTCCTGTGGACTATGCAAGTCCAAGGATCATAAGACTGTGGAGTGTAAAAAGATCAAGGATGCAACCTGCTATGGTTGTAACGAAAAGGGGCACATCAAGAGTAACTGCCCTAAGTATGCCAAGAAGGCGGAAGAGACAAAGAAGTCAAATGCGAGAGTTTTTCGCATGGATGCAAAGGAAGCGGTTCAGAACGACATTGTGCTTACAGGTACTTTTCTCGTAAATAATATATTTGCAAGAGTACTATTCGATTCTGGCGCTGATAAATCCTTTGTAGACCAGAAATTTTGCCAACTACTAAATATGCCTATCAAAACCCTTGATATGAAATACGAAGTAGAGTTAGCAGACGGCACGATAGAAACCGTCTCTACTGTTCTAGAAGGATGTGAAATGTCCATTAGGAACCATTCTTTTCCTTTATCTCTACTTCCATTCAAATTAGCGGGTTTTGACATTGTGCTAGGCATGGACTAGTTATCCCATAATCAGGCCCAAATCATTTGCGGCAAACGGCATATAGTATTAAAGACTCCGAGTGGTGAATCGCTTACCGTTCGAGGAGATACGCAGTACGGGTTGCCCGAAGACGTATCTATGCTGAAAGCTTCTAGGTGTTTGAACAGAGGCTGTGTAATTTACATGGCTCAGGTTATAATTGAAGAGCCCAAGCCGAAGATAGAAAATCTTCCTGTCATTTCTGAATACCCCGAGGTTTTTCCTGAAGAACTACCTGGTTTGCCACCAGATAGACAAGTGGAGTTCAGAATAGACATCATTCCTGGAGCAGCTCCGATAGCAAGAGCACCTTACAGGCTGGCTCCAACGGAAATGAAAGAACTGAGGACCCAGTTGGATGAACTGCTGGCGAAAGGTTTTATCAGACCTAGTTCATCTCCCAGGGGAGCACCTGTCCTATTTGTAAAGAAGAAGGACGGATCGATGCGGTTGTGCATCGACTACCGAGAGCTGAACAAAGTTACCATAAAGAATAGATATCCTTTGCCACGGATCGACGATCTGTTCGATCAGCTGCAATGAGCAAGCTACTTTTCGAAGATCGACTTAAGGTCGGGCTATCATCAGCTAAGGGTCAGAGATGAGGATGTACATAAGACAGCATTTAGGACTCGCTATGGTCATTACGAGTTCCTGGTGATGCCTTTTGGGCTCACAAATGCACCGGCTGCGTTAATGGATCTCATGAATCGCGTCTGCAAGCCGTATTTGGACAAATTTGTCATAGTCTTCATCGACGATATCCTTATATATTCCAAGAACCAAGCTGACCACGAGAAGCACCTCCGTTGCATTCTCGAATTATTACAGCGTGAGAAACTCTACGTCAAATTCTCGAAATGTGAATTTTGGCTACGAGAGGTTCAGTTTCTAGGTCACGTTGTAAGTGAGCGTGGTATCCAAGTGGATCCCGCTAAGGTAGAGGCAGTCATGAACTGGCAAGAGCCAAAGACGCCTACCGAAATTCGTAGTTTCCTGGGATTGGCAGGTTACTACAGGAGATTTGTTGAAAACTTTTCGAGGATTGCTGCGCCCTTGACTTCCTTGACCAAGAAGAAAGAAAAGTACATTTGGGCCCAAAGCAGCAAGAGTCCTTCGAAATACTGAAGCAAAAGCTAAGCAACGCGCCTGTGCTGACATTACCGGAAGGTACAGATGAATTCGTAGTTTACTGCGATGCATCACACACGGGCATGGGGTGTGTGCTTATGCAGAAGGGCAAGGTGATTGCCTATGCTTCAAGGCAATTAAAGGTGCACGAAAAGAATTACACCACCCATGATTTGGAGTTGGGTGCCGTTGTATTTGCACTAAAATTATGGAGACATTACCTTTATGGTATTAAATTTGTGATTTATTCTGATCACAAAAGCCTCCAGCACCTGTTCAACCAGAAAGAGTTGAACATGAGGCAACGCCATTGGATGGAGACCTTGAATGACTATGATTGCGAGATCAGGTACCATCCCGGCAAGGCGAATGTAGTCGCCGATGCCTTGAGCCGAAAAGAAAGGGTAAAACCCATTCGAATCAATGCCAAGAGCATTGAGGTCAAGAACAATTTAATTGAAAGGATTTTAGCTGCACAGCGAGAGGCTGTGTTGGAAGCTAATTATCCTAATGAAAAGCTAGGAGTAACTGAGGAGCAGTTGACTCTTAGCAATGATGGAATCCTTAGATTAAACGGACGAATATGGGTTCTGATTTATGGAGGACTACGAGATGTTATCCTCCAGGAAGCCCATAGTTCCAAATACTCAGTCCATCCTGGTGCAGACAAAATGTACCAAGACTTAAAGGCAAACTATTGGTGGATAGGCTTGAAAAAGTCTGTAGCCGCCTATGTAGCAAAGTGCTTGACTTGTGCTCAAGTCAAAGCCGAGCACCAGAAGCCGTCAGGCTTGCTACAACAGCCTGAACTTCCCGAGTGGAAGTGGGAATGCATAACTATGGACTTCATAACCAAGTTACCCAAAACCAGGAAAGGAAACGATACAATATGGGTCATAGTCGATAGGCTGACTAAATCAGCTCATTTTCTACCCATCAAGGAGACGTATAGCTCCGATATGTTAGCCCAACTTTATGTTGATAAGATTGTAGCCTTACATGGCATACCTGTGTCTATTATCTCTGACAGGGATACTAGATACACGTCACATTTCTGGAAGAGTTTCCAGCAATCTTTGGGCACGCGTTTAAACTTTAGTACGGCTTACCATCCACAGACGGACGGTCAAAGTGAGCGTTCCATCCAAACGCTAGAAGACATGCTTCGTGCATGTGCAATCGATTTAGGCGGTAACTGGGATAAGAATCTACCCCTGATCGAATTCTCCTACAATAATAGCTACCACACCAGCATAAAGGCTACGCCTTTCGAGGAATTATACGGTAGGAAATGTAGATCGCCTGTTTGTTGGGCGGAAGTAGGAGAGGTCCAATTATCAGGACCAGAGATTGTTTTCCAAACAACGGACAAGATTGTCGAGATCCGGGAACGTCTCAAGACTGCCCGTGACAGGCAGAAAAGTTACGCTGATCCGAAGCGTAAAGATTTTCACTTCGAAGTAGGTGAAAAGGTATTGTTAAAGGTATCGCCCTGGAAGGGGGTGATGCATTTCGGCAAGAAAGGTAAGCTGAGTCCGAGATACATCGGACCTTTTGAGGTCATTGAACGTGTCGGATCAGTTGCCTATAAGTTGAACTTGCCTGAAGAGCTCAATGGAATTCACAATGTGTTCCACATCTGCAATCTCAAGAAGTGCTTCGCCGATGAATCATTGGTGATTCCACACATAGATGTGCATATAGATGAGAGCTTAAAGTTTGTAGAAAAACCTTTGTCGATTGAAGATCGACAGGTAAAGAAGCTTCGAAGAAAGCACGTACCGATTGTAAAAGTCAAATGGGATGCTCGTAGAGGTCCCGAATATACTTGGGAAGTCGAAGACACAATGAAAGAAAAATACCCCTATTTATTTGAGTAAATCTCGGGTCGAGATTTATTTTAAGGGGGTGAGGATGTAACACCTCGAAATTTTGTGTCCAATGATGTGTTAACACGTGTCATTTGATTACACGTGGCATTAATATTAAATAAGGACTAATGTTGACAAACCTTGAAAGTTTGTAAATTCGAGGGTTATAAAAGTCAACCAAGGGTAGATATACTGTATAGTAACCCTAAATAATGCTTGTACCTTCAAACGATGTATCATGGATCGTACGGAAGCGAAACACGGAAGAAAGTGAGAGATTACAAACTACAGGGGTTAACTGTGTCAACATGTTTAATAATACCTCTGAGTGACCCTTTAACATTCCCAAGTCTTTGTAACCGTATTATACGCTCACTAGAATATACTGTATAAATTCCGCGAAGTTCCGATTTAAAACGAGAAAAATATGATCGACTTCGTATGAGAAGGGTTAAAAGCGTCAATAATGAAAGTTAAGGCTTTCTGAATAATTAATAAACTAACCGGGGACTTAATGATGCGGGTAAATAACACGAGGCCCCTATCGGTAAATAACCGAGGGCCAAACCGCAAAGTTACCCCTTCGAAACCGAAAGGTCAGGTAAATCATTACGAAAGATTTCGTTATTAATTACCAGGATTTCGTAATCATGACAAAAGATTTAAAATTTCTGAATTTATAACCTCTCGCGACCCGCGTGAAGGTTAGACATAAGTTGAGGCGGGCCGCGAGCCTCCTCTTTTACGCGTCTGATATATGAATCTCAGGCGACCCGCATTAAAAATGCATGGAACTCCCATGCGGGCCGCGTGGGACGCCCAGATGCAGAAACTTTGTAGTTTCTTGCCTTTTGAGCTTGTGAATGATCAAATCTCCAATAAATGAGGCATGGGCACCCTACACTTGACCCATAGCTCCAGGAAAAACATGCCCATCATCCATACTCCTCTGTAGTGTGAGTTGTAATGATCTCATGGCCTTGTGAACACTATAAATAAGCACATTTGGTTCATAATATTCACCACAAACACAAACACTTCTATCTGATCATTCTAAGGGCTCTCTAGCATTCCCTTCTGCTCTCTAAGCAAGATACCACTTCTGTAAGTCGTTCATAACCATTTTGGTCTTACATTTTCATAGTTACAGCTTATAAACACAACCATCGTAACTAACGGTTGTCATTGCAATAACTTGCAAATGGTTCAGTCTTATGACGGATCAAAAGTAGTTTTGAGTTGGTATTTATGTGGGTAATAAACCTCTAAAAGGGTTCCCCCTGATCACCACTCTAACTATGTCAAATATCGAGTCAAACGCGCACTTAAAAAGTCAACAGAAAGTCATTTTGCCGTTTTCTACATAATCTGTAATGTATACGTTATGAAACCTGTTTTGATGTTCATAAAACATGATAATAAGCATATAAACTTGTTTGCGCTCGTTTGAATCGATCATTTGCTATATTGAACCGGTTCGGAGCCGAATGTCGCAAAAGTTTGACTTTTGCTTTGACTTTAGTTCTGACCCGTTTTAGTGAGGTATAAATATACCTTAGGACTCTCTTAGGACCAGGTTACATGATGGTGTAAACCTCTATGATCGGTTCATGAGTTATCCGAGTCTTTTGCGCAATTTCGTTAATCGCCTAAAAGTCGACCGTAACGCCATTTTGAGAATAAAACGAGTATTTCGGACACGTGAACGGACCAGAACCTTGCTTATTAAATTATAAGCATGTCCTTAAAGTTTCACGTCAATCCAGGGTCTAGAATGAGAGTTATGCTAAATAGCGCAATTAAAGTAAACTTTTGTATTAAACGGCGCAATTAGCATAACGCCTATCTAAACCAAGATTTCGTCACCAAAACTTCTACCCACTGTATTAAAATAATATTTTGGGAATTTTAAAGATTTTTAATAATTTTTACCTCGCTCATAACCTGCGGTTATGGCTACGGTTCGGTAAATACCGAATATGCCCTTTTCGGCCAAAACGAGAGTTCTACAAGGTCTTTTGACCCGATTCCAGTTACTACTGATTTTAAATAATAAATAAAGTATTTTAGACTTTATAAGCTGTTCGGGAAACTCAGATTTCCTGTAGAACTCGAAAAGCTCTTTAAAAGTCTTTAAAATGACCAAAAAGCCCCTACGGGGCATAATATGAACTTAAACTCGTTACGGGCATCACGGGAGGTATCCTACTGATACCACAACCTCTTTAAGGCGTATTGACTTAGGAAGTAAGCGTAGGACTCTTATGGTTAACCGTTTCGCCTATTGCGCGCACGGTTCGGCTTATGAAACTAGTTTTCATAAATTAGCCGATATGGGTCAAATTATATTATTTGAACCCCAAATTCCAGAGTATGAACATTGAACCCATATAAAACAAGTCTCTGAACTTGTTTGGGGCAGAATCACATTCCAATCTCGGTTTTCGCCCTTTCGTGCGATTAAACCATATCTATATATCGGAACCAACCGGTCTAAGCTACGGCTAATATAAAGACCCGTTAGGATTCTAAGAGGTTAATTAAAACCTTCGTTCCAGATTAGGAAGCCCCAGTAAAAGCTATTGGTGATTTAATCTATTAAAGGACTATACTTGCAAAGGTAAATACTTTTGACTTATTTCCCCTATATGGGCTTGGGTTACGGTATATTAATACCGCTTGATTGAGCATCATATCTCCATCGCTTAGGTGGGTATTTGAATAATGTGATCGGCTCATTTAAACAGTTTTGTTTCTTACAAGCCTTTGGGGGGTTATTGACCGTTGTCCCGGATATCCTTGGCATCATTTTACGAAATGGCCACGACCAGCGACATCCCGGTGTAGGCGTACACCCGGTATATATTGTCGACATATAAAATTAAAAGACATAGCCGTTGGTTTTTATACTACGGTTTTACGCAATGTGGTGTGTCAATTAATCTTTAACCCGGCACGACCCGGGCTACTGAACGCATAAAAGAACATGTAAAACGTTCACAAGATTATTATAATTTTCCCAAGTTATAAAAGAGTTTGTGCCTTGTGCATTCAAATCAATTTTTATAAACATTTTCAAATGTGTCAGTTGAACGTATTTACCAGTGTAAACTGACGTATTTTCCCCAAAAAGATTAAGTGCAGGTACTAAACGTAAATTGGCTGGTAATAGCTTCCAAGTGTCGTGATAAGTCTCGCAAGCTTGACGCTGCATCTGAATGGACAATAATTTATTATTTTGATCCAACTGTGGATATATTCAACTTCTGTAATACATTTGATATTACAACCAGAGGTTGAAGTATATATTTATCTTTAAGCTTCCGCTGTGCATTATATAATTGTGTGGTTTGACTATATTGTTGCCAACATCGTCACGGTAATCCCCCACCGGGCCCACCGGTGAAACACGTGGAAATCGGGGTGTGACAGCGTGTGATGTACCAGGATCTAGCCACCAATCACATTGAACTCATAGGTATATTTGAATAAATCTTCCATTTATTAACATTAAGTGTTTCACGTTACAAATAATTCACTGTATACAGTGGAGGCATAATTCATTCCTCAAGAGTTTATAAACCACATGTAAAAACCATAAATCTTGTGTTGCGATTCCATGTATCTCGACCCATGACCACTCCCGCCTCCCAGACAGCAAGTTCCAACGATATGCACCTAAAGGCCTGCAAGGCATGTAACAACGAATCAACAACAAAGTTGAGCGAGTTCACAGTTGGTTGTCCATTTTAAAGTTGTTCCAAAAACTAAAAGTTCTTCAAAAACCATGCGTTAACCAATTCCTTGTTTCCCAAACCATAACCAGTGGGGGCTACCCCATGTAACCACTAGACCTGTTACCATATCGACCACTGACTGGAGTAAGTTGGTGCCCTAGCGTCAATGTCTATCATCATTAACGTGCCCAGGTCCATTAGTTCACGTCCGTCCTCTGCGGCACGGTGCGAGGCTTGTCAAACCTAAATAGCGTTATCTAACTAATGACCCGCTCGCCATTGGTCTGGCGATTAAGTCGATATAAAAATGAGGGACTTCATGATAGAGTTTTTGGTCTAGTATCAGTGTTGTCATCCTTCAATAAAGAGGATGTGGTACGTATCCCCAAACCAGGAGATCATGCAGGTTCCGATTAAATCCTTAGTACATGTTATCACCCTTCAATAAAGAGGATGTGGTACGTGTTCCAAACCAGGAGATCACGCAGTTTCTGATTAAATCCTTTACCCATTCCCAACCACCGGGAATCCCATGCCTTGTAGAAAGTGTGAACTCACCTTAGGTTAGCTCGGCAGATACACGAAAAGGTCAATCAAGTTGCTAGTGGTCAACCACGTCCTAGCATGGTTACCATACAAGTCAGGTCTAGGTTCAAGTAGTGCACGTAGGTTTACACATAAGCTAACAAGTTACAACACATAACGAGCATGGCAAACACATCGATCATATTATCAGTAGCATATAGTTGACATAACCCAAACTTGTGCGACTTCGAGTGATTGAGCTGTTATGATTGTGCAAGCCCAATCCCCTTGTGCGATCCCAAAAGATGAAGCCCAAAGATAATCGGCCCAACCTGTTGTGTGTCCAGCATAATCTTGTGCTACTCACAATGGGTTGTGTGACTCAGAAACATACCCGACCCAAAACATGCAACCCAATACTCATTCGGCCCAACAGTAAAACAAACACTTAATCTTGTGCGGTCCAAATAGACTTGTGCGACTCAGACAATTTGTGCGACAGGTGTTTTGGGCTGTACGGCCCATTAACATAACAAAGTTTGATATATCGTGCAGCCTAATATATTGTGCGATCAGCACCATCTTGTGCGATCCACAGTATATTGTGCGGTCATGCAAGACTAGATTGTACTCTGTGCTTTATCAGTGGTACTTTAGGGGATCCTAGCTTGTGCGATTATAACTCGTGCGATCCAAGGGCTTGTACGTTCAGCTCTTGTGCGATCAGATCATGTACGATCTGATCTTGTGCGATCGAGAGACTTGTGCGATTAGTTACATGTTTTCCCAAAATCATGCGATCAGTTTCATACTTTCCTTAATCTCAGCCTATTATCCCCGTAACATTGCTAACTATTTTTGGCATGTATCAATCGAATCAAACCACAATCATTCAACAGTTATGCGGTCAAACTTATGATCAAACATTAATCCAATCAATTCTCATTCAAACATTACAACTGAACTCTTAGAACTTGTGATTTCAATCATTAACATGTGGCCCTAAGTCATCATTACAAGTAATAGCCTACAACAATTTAATCATTTAATTCACAGGTTTGTTATCAAATCCTTGGGTTCAAGCAATTCTAATTATCACATAATCGAACAATAATAACAACCCGTTACAAGCCTCATTCATAGCGAATAATCATGTAAAACATCAACCACCACACCAACCCTATTTCATCGGCTATACTTCCTAATTAATAACAACAGTTCATTATCATAAAGTTGTTCATCCAAGCCCTTATCAATACTAGACATTATATATCATGCAAGAACACATAATAATGCACACACCATGCATCGATCCTTAAGAAATTAACCAAAACTAAAACAAGTTACTAACCGAAAGCAAGGTAGCAATCATGAAGGCTTCGAGAGGGTTAAGATGGCCGTCGGCTTCGAGGATGAAGGGTTGTTGCCGTCGTACAAGAGGGGAAGAAGAGAGAGAGCTTTAGGGTTTTTGAGTTCTTGTGTGTTTTGCAAATAATGATAATCAAAACTCCACAATAGGTGTTTGTATGTGCATATAAGATGAGTGGGCCAAACCCTTTCTTGGGTTGCCCTTGGTTTCGAGTTCAAGTAGAGTGGGCCAAGAGTTTGTGACAAGAGGCGAAGTGTACGGCCCAAACAAGTTGGTGTAATCGGTCACCCATTGTACGACTAAGTCTATGTGGTGCAACCAAGGCTACATATTCACATTATAATATAACAAAAAATAATATTTCATTAACATAAATGTATCAAGTAATCACGTAATGTCCAAAACATGTTACATCAAGCACACAAAGGGGTTCTAAAACACGAGTTGTCACATCATCCCCAAGTTGAAAGAAATTTCGTCCCGAAATTTAGCACGTAGTTACTGAGGAAGCTAGTTAAGTTGCATGGTTTTCCTGGGGTGTCACATCCTTCCCCCGTTGGTTTGGAATTTCGTCCCGAAATTCCACATAGCTTCGGCCTCAGTAGTGGTTTCACTTTTCTTGAACAACTGGGGATATTTGTGTTTCATTTGGTTTTCTCGTTCCCAGGTAAACTCATGGCCACGACGGGAGTTCCAACGAACTCGAACAAGGGGTATCCTGGTACGTTTGAGAATCTTGACCTCCCGGTCCAAGATTTCCACTGGTTCTTCGACAAATCGCAATTGATCGTCGATGGTGAGCTCCTTGAAAGGAACTATGAGAGTTTCATCTGACAAACACTTCTTCAGATTCGACACATGGAATACGTTGTGAGCTCCACTGAGTTCTTTGGGTAGATTCAATTTGTAGGCCACCTTGCCAATTCTCTCTGTGATTTCGAATGGTCCAACATGTCGCGGGTTGAGTTTGTCTCGAATACCAAAACGAACTACGCCTTCCCATGGTGAGACCTTAAGTAGAACTCGATCCCCAACCTAGAACTCAGGTGGTTTCCTGTGCTTATCAGCGTAGCTTTTCTGACGGTCACGAGCTGCCACCATTTGTTTTCGTATCTAAGCAATCTTCTCTGTTGTGTCTACGACGAGTTCTGGGCCAATGATTTGGCTGTTCTAACTTCTGCCCAACAAAGAGGTGATCGGCACTTCCGTCTGTACAGTGCCTCGAACGGAGCAGCCTGGATGCTGGTGGAGTAACTGTTGATATACAAAAACTCCACTAAAGGTTGGTGCCGCTCCCAGCCGTTACGAAAGTCGATTACACATGCTCGAAGCATGTCTTCAAGAATTTGGATGGTGCGCTCAGTCTGCCCATCCGTTTGTGGATGATATGTTGTGCTCATGTCTAGACGTGAGCCAAAGGATTTGTGCGTCGCTTGCCATAAATCAGATGCAAATCATGGGTCGTGATCAGAGATAATGGAGGTTAGCACCCCGTGCCTAGAAACCACTTCTTTCAGGTAGATGACTGCAAGTGTAGAAAAACTTATCCATTTCCTTGATGGAGCAGGAGGATTCGCAGCAGCAGGCACAATAGTATTGCCCGTAGGGTTTGCATTTGCAGCAGGGAAAATTGCATTGAAACAAGAACCTTGAGACTTTCGTTTCTTGTTCTTGTTACCACTTGACTGCTGAGTGATCTGGTTAGCAGGTTTCAATGGAGCAGAATTTCCAAACTGTTTATCACGTACATGGTTGTTGTTCAAACATACTGCTAGGCGGTAAACTTCTTCAATTGTGTCGAGCTGAGCTGCTTCAATGGTGTCACGCATAGCAGGAGGTAATCCATGAATGTACTTGGTGATCATGCGCTTAGGAGTAGACACCAAGTGAGGCACAATGATGCTGAGTTGCTTAAAACAGGTTGTATAAGCCAGATTGTCATCACCAATTTGTTTCAAATGCCAGAACTCGTTCTCAAGTTTATGTTGCTCATGCGGAGGGTAGAATTCAAGCATCATCATTTCCCTAACCTCTGCCCAGGGAAAAGCATAAGCCTTGTCATTTGAGCGAATGTTTCTCTCATTTTCCCACCATTCTAGAGCTCTTCCTTGAAACATGCATGTTGCACTCCTAGTCTTTAGATGCTTAGGGCACTCACTGTTGATGAAAGTAACCTCAATGCTGTCGAACCATTCCAGCATTGCAGTCACTCCATCGCTGCCCGTGAAAGGCTTAGGGTTGCAAGAGGCGAAGTGTTTGTAGTTGAAGCTCACAAGCTTTGGTTTGTCTGCTTTAGAATCCACAGAGGAGGGAGGAGTGTTTGATCCCTGGAACTCAGAAACGATCTTGGGAATAATGCGTGCAATCTGACCGGCCATGAAAGACATCATTTTCTTCTGAGAGTTGGACTTTGATCTTTTGAGAGACTCGGATAATTTACGGGAAGACATCTAATGATCCAAGAAAAGGATCGAATGAGACTAGTTCATAACCTCTCGCTTACTAGTAATATAGCCTTATGAATACATAACACAGCATAAAGTTTCACACGTTCACATAGAATACTCAACTTGTTTCACCTTTCACAAGACGTTCAATCATGTTTCACATAGCATTAAAGGTTCAGCATTCTCACCTCAGGTCCGCAAAACACCAAATTTCGCATGTCACGTGGTACGAAAGTTTGGTAACATGTTGGAAACACTTATATATAGGAAGTCCCAACGGCGTATCCACCATGTTTCGACCATGTTACGTCCATCTTGTCATTCAGTGTCATGTTACGTATCATGTTTTGCAACACACAACAATACACTCCATGACTTTTATGCGCTTTTACCAGTTACATATGCATTAGGGTACACATAGATTAATCAAGTTGTTTCACATAGCACAACGTTCAACCAAGATTCCACATAGTTCATCAAAATGATTAAAGAATCATAAATTTAGTTTGATCCTGGGAGATAATTATCGATGTTTTAGATTACGGAGATACGTGCGATTCGTGAAAAAGTCTCGAACGAACAAAGTACCAAATATAAAACCACATGTAAAACCAAGATAACATAAAAGATAGGCTCATAAAACATAGGATTGTTCCGGGTAGAGAAACGTTGACTATCCAAAGCAATTCGAATCCCCTCTCGAATTGGGGCAACGTGTCTTGGCTTACTTAGACAAATACGTCATCGATGTTAGGCCAACGATATTTGTCCTTTCTGTCATGACACGTCCCCAATTGATCGGAAATTTCGAGACTTTGGCGAGACTGAAAATCAAAGAGTGGGACTAGTTATCAAGATGTGAGTTTCACCTCTAACTTAACAACATCATTCCCTAACAGTGTCGGTACTTATCAAAAGATAAGACCTACTAGAATATGATATGGAAATTTCCCTTCATGGTTTGGATGTCACTCCTAACTTGAGGGTAAATCTCATGCAAAATACAAACACCGCTCAACAGTGTTTTCAAAGTATCCAAGGGTATATTGTGTTAGCCTTAGGAAAGGCATGTAATGTTTAACAAGGAAGTGTTGCTAGGAAGAAAGTACGGTAGAATGCATAAGTCTTAAACAACAGATAAGAGTCAAGATTCCTAGAACTATAAACTAGGCAAAGTATTCCTACCCTCCTAATTCCCTATAGTTATGGCTTTGATACCAATCTGTCACACCCCAACTGATGGCGGAAACATCGGGCGTGGCGCTAGGCGTTCAAATTGCACAAGAGATTCCACAACACTATTCGTTTCAATATAATTTAATTCAAGATTTCATAAATTCTCTAAAAAAATCCACGATTCAACCACAGAAGTATCAGATACAAAACATCAAATATTGTTCACAATTTCTAAATTAACTAAGATGTGTTTCTAAGCAACATCCTAGCATGTTTCTTGATTTCCTTAGCTACTATCAACCTGTAACATGTATTAAAATACAATCAACAATAATGTTGGCGAGTATACAAGTTTGAGTACGTAATAGCATAATAGTTCAAAATGTTCCAAAAACTCATATCTATCATGTAAACACATAAAAAGTTTCACCATGCTAGTTTGCGCAGTCCAAGTGATCGCATAACGGGAGGTTATGCCAAGTTTGAGTACGTAATAGCATAATAGTTTCCAATGCGTTAAATGCCTTTCCCAATGACTAACGGGAGGTTACATGTCTCCTCCTAACAATACCCCAAAGACTAACAGGGAGGTGCATTACCCCTATAGCTAACATTGTTAAGGCAAAACTACACTCAAGGATTAAACGTTCAAATAGCATAAAAATCTCAAGAATCACGAGTTTCAAGTTTCATGTTCACAACGGATAGAGTATGTTTCCAAATAAATTTCAAGTGTCAAGTGTCATGTTTATAGAATACATGCTGCATCCCAAAAGTGTTCAAAAAAAAAGGGATCGAGTATACTCACAGTGGGTGCTTACTATTAACACCGATTAATTGGATCGAAGGGAGAGCTGAAGTTAGCCTGATTATAGTATAACAATATGAGTGTTGAATGGAATGTAACACCCCGTGTTTTCGAATGTCAAAGTCAAAGTCCAACTCAACTTTGACTTTCTTTGACTGTAGATAGTCGATTTTGTGTTGTAGTTATATTATGTGGAGTAAGTGTTGTAATCAGCAAGAACCGGAGTAATCGAATGTGTTTTAATGCGAACCGATCTACGACTGTGAATGATAGGAAGTAACAATGCGATAAAGTTAACCTAATCAGCAATCAAACCGATCTAACAATCAATCGAACTCGAGACTCAAATTATGCGAATTGTGGTGTTATTATATGTGTGCATGTGCCTTATGTGTTACTTGTGCGTGCTTACTTTATGATTGGTGTGGTATTCAAGCAAATCAATCGAAAATCGAATAGAAACTCGAAAAGCAATCGAACTCAATCGAAACCGACATCGAAACGTGACTTATAGAAGATTGTATGATAGATATAGTGGTTGGGATTAAAAGTAATTTGACTAGGAACACTATCGTATCCGTATCATCGTCCATCGAAATCGAAACGTCGAAAATCGTCGCAAAATACTCGAAGTGCATGGCGGATCGAACAGGACGCATCCTGATCGAACAGGCCAGCCGATCGGCTAGCATCTTGCCAGCCGATCGAGCAGCCCACTCGATCGGAGCTCCCAGCCGATCGGCTGCCACTTTCCTCTTTTGGAAGCCTATAAATAGGGCTGTCATTGTCATACTTTCCACTTTTGGAAAGCTCTGACCGAACCAACTATCTTCTTCACCTTTTCTCCGATTTCTCCCAATCCCGGTAAGTTTTCACTCTAATTCTTGTACGTTTTTTATCATTACTTGATTCTACACCTTTCTATCTTTCAAAACTTGAATTCTAACCGTGAAATCACCAAGATCTAAGTGTTCTTGGGTGATGTTATCATGGTGTTCTTGAAGAACTTCAAACCTTGGCATCATTCAACCATGGATAGCTTAGATCTAACCGATTTCCACATAAACAAGTTAAGATCCATCACAGATCTAAACATTTTCATGATGTGAAGGATTGAAAGAAGGATTTCCAACTTTCTTTCAACTCTTTTACACTCAATGCCTTCAATCAATAGAAACGGAGCTTGAACCGGCTAACTAATCATTCAAATAGTTAAAAGGTTCAAGGTTCGGGTTCTATGAACAAGGTTCACCGATTTCGAGTTAAACTCTAAACCGACATTCCGAACCGTTCACCGGCCGGACTTGGGTGATTCCTGTCCGAGCCAAGGGAACAAGTAGGAATGGAGGTTATCATAGTTCAACACGTCGTCAAGCTACCTTGAAAGAATGACAAATAAACAAACAGCCAAGTGTTAGACGAAAGGCCGACCCGGTCAGAAATGCTGGCCGAACGGCTAGGCTGTTCGAGCAGCCCAGCCGATCGGACACACCAGCCGATCGACCGGACCAGCCGATCGGCTAGCACACGGCGTCCCACCCTTCCAAAACTTTTGAAGTATAGTATTGATGAAGTAATGTTCGATCGAATGGGTCACTCGATTAGTTAACATTACTGTTCGGATCATGAGATACTATGCTTCAACACTTAATCGTTTTCACAACTCGTTCGTAGTAGGGAATGTCAGTCGATCGAACAGACTGATCGATCGAGTGACATTCAGTGGAGGACCACTCCTGAAGTTTCTAGCCGATCGAGTAATCTAGCCGATCGAGTGAGCTAGCCGATCGAGCGAACCGCTCGATCGACTGACTTGAAAGGTAGGAACACTTCAGTGTTCTCAAATGCTGCAACAAAAACTTCAAAAGTTCAAATCCTCAAACATAAACACACCAGAGGAAGAAACAATCCACTCGAATGGTCCAGCCGATCGAGCCTACCGGCCGATCGAACGGGACTGTCCGATCGGATATACCAGCCGATCGAACAGGCCATCCGATCGAACCTGCCGTTCGATCAACCAGCCCATTCGATCCATCCTTACTTGTTTACTTTCCGCGTTATTTATCGTTATGCTATCGGACTATTCAGGCTAATCTTACTCTCAGCGCTCCCTTCAATCCACAATCAATCACTGTGAGTATACTCGACTCCTTTTTGCTTTTAGCACTTTTGGGTGTTACATACGTTACCTATCAAATCACAATCAAACACAAACTATTTGAACGCTAACCGAATGCATGTGCTATTTGACTAAATGAATGCTGTTTATTATGTTTACACGTGGAATGCTATCTACCTGCCTTAGCAACATAGTACTATAGTTTGGACTCAGCACCCGTTCACACGGGGGTTGTTGAGGACAAATACTTGCATGGATTATGGTGGTAATCATGTATTGCGAACCGTCTCGGACGGTCAACCCGCAGTCGTTGGTATCGATGGTCCCATGTCAATAATTAACATGCATCGTTTTCCTCTGTGTACGTGCCTGGTTATGCGTAAACTATTCGAACTCTATATGCTATTACTAAACTTGTGTGCTCACCTTTACATTTTATGTATTGACTTTATTTTAACGTATGTGACAGGTAATTAGGATGCTTACTTGCTAGGAAAGCGAGGCTTGAATAAGTTTCTAGAAGCCCCCAACAAATAGTTGTCTGCCAAGAACAAGCGTCTAAGGCATAGTTATCTGTAGATCTTGTCCTCTGGCATTACAGCCAGAAAGTCAACAGAATAGGGGTCTAGAAGCAGATAAACAATTGCTGTAATAATATTTGAATCTGAGTTGTCAGAACAGAATTACTTGTTTAGTTGTTATCTTTAATAATATGTTTGTTTATTCGGGATACGGTATGGGATGTATCTTTAACTGGATTATATAAATAGTTGTTATGGAAACTTCTGAACAATCAGTTTCGCTCAGTACCGCGCCCCGATGATTCCGCCATCGGTTGGGGTGTGACAGATTGGTATCAGAGCCATAACTATAGGGAATTAAGCAGACACGACCTAGTCCGGGTCGCTGTCTTAGAAACCTTGACTATAGTTAGGAACCATCAGACCCAGTTTATGTGCCTTATTCTGTAATTCTTCACTATCACTGCGCTCAAATTTTCAACTAACGTCAGGCGATTCAGTCAGGAAGATGTGTGAAAACCGCAAACTCCCGAATAAATTTCCTGACTTATGGGGATTCTATTCCCTCATCTCGATATTTTCGTCAATAAACGAGGAGAATTATACCAAATCAGGTGTGAAACCCCCATTTTGAAGAAAGTTCTTCTCGATTTTACTAAAAACAGGGAAGAAATTGCTAAGCCAAGGGGTGAAACCCTAACCTTAGCAGTTTGTTCTGTATTTTATTCATCTCACCAAGGCTTCGATGGACTCCAACGACCTGAACTCACAAGTATGACCTAGGAGGCGCGTGTGGAATGCCCAAGAATCGAGGCAGAAACACAACCTCTAGAGTCGGAAGTGATGACAAGTCTACTGTGAATAGTCGAGTTGCCTTGGTTAGTCGATGTCTAGTAGCCGTAGACAACCTACCTCTCGATTTTATGTATTCGATTCTGAGAACCGTAACTGTGTACTCTGATGACTTGTGGATTTTATATGTTTATGTGTGCTTTCTTGTTTTACGCTTATGTTTTGGGATGCTATTTGATTTTTGCTATCAACACACACGACTCGCAATTGCTGTTCTATCTCAATTCGACACCCAGTTAACGCAACTCTAAGACGATGTCATACTATACTGTGCTATACGACTAAGTTAGACTATACTATACGATGCTACTCGATATGTTATACGAACGACACGCACGCTTTAAATGATAAAATCTTGAGGTAGTCAGAAAACTATATGTGCTTACAGGGGAATTAAGTGATATTACCTACCTCAGTGATAAAATGCCTAGGTAATTTACGTGTGTCTCTGTTTTGTGCTTCTGTGCTTCTGTGTTCTATGTGCTTCGGTGCTTACGTGTATATGTGGTTATGTGCTTATGTGTTTATGTGGTACGTATTTCGACGTAATTCTAAGCTTTAGATAGTAGTAGACGTGTGAAGTGAGAATCGATTACGTTGTGTTGAGTCCTGTGACGATGTCTATTGCAGACCATGTCGTCGTCTGGATCACGTCACCGTCTGACTCGCCAAGAAAAGAGAGACCGACATCTCGCTACTATCATCTCCAAACAAATGGCGAAAGCTGTGAGTGAGGTGTATGAAAATGCCAGCAAAACGTCTGAGGAATCCCGAGCTGAGAACCCTAAGGATTCAAGCAAGACCGCTTTTAGCTTCAAGCAGTTTAAGGCATGCGGACCGAAGGAGTTCACCGGTGAGGATGGCCCTACCGCCATGTTTCATTGGTTCGACTCAGTTGAAGTCACCCTGCGACAAAGCGGATGCCCCGAAAATCTTTGCACTCTCAATGCTACTGGCGTCTTCCAGTCCCGTGCTCTAGACTGGTGGACTGCTGAACGAAACAAGCGTGGGAATGATGCAGCTTACGAGCTGACATGGGAGGAACTGAAGGCAATTATGATCGATGAATTTTGCCCTCCTCAGGAACACCAAAAGCTGGAGGATGAATTCTGGGTCATCAAGCAGAAAGACGGAGACAACGCTGCCCTCACTGCTCGCTTCAAGTAGCTCAGTATCATATGTCCCGATCAGGTCAAGACTCCAGAGATGACCATCAAGAAGTATATCCAAGCTCTGCCAGACTGTGTAGCAGATTTTGTTCACGCCTCCAAGCTAGCAACGATCGAAGAAACCTACCTACTCACCGCTGAGATCAACGATAAGCGAGTAAAGTCTGGTTTCTGGGATAAGCAAACCAAGTCTCTGCATCAAGCCACTGCAACACCCACCGACTCATCTGCTCAATCCTCCAAGTCTTCAAGACGGAAGAAGAAGAACAACAACAACAGCTCCAGCAACAAGAGCTGTGCTGCCGCAACAAACGCCACTCCACTCCAAGCTGTACCAGCTCAACAGCAGCACCACCAGCGCTCAGCTCCAGTGATAAATGCACCACCAGCAAAGCGTGCATACACAGGCCCTCACCCACTCTGCCCGACATGTTCGTATCATCATCCAGTGGGTCTAGCTTGTCGTTTTTGCGCTCACTGCAATCTGTACGGTCATTTCACTGCGAACTGTCGCTATAGTCCTCGTCAAGCCCCAGTTCAAGCTACTGTCAACCAAGCTCTACTCCCTGCCCCTCAAGGCCAACAAGCAGCTCAAGCACCAGCAGTTAATGCTTGAGTCTGCTTTGCATGTGGTGACCCTAACCACTTTGCCAACAGATGCCCGAACAGGGTAGTCAAGCAAGAGCCCCAGCAGCAACAACAGCCTCAGCAGCAGCAGCAAGCAGCCCATGCCCGAACCTTTAACATCAATGCCCGCCAGGCTCAGGCGGATAACAACGTGGTTAATGGTACGTTCCTTGTGAATGGTATTTATGCATCATGTTTGTTTGATACTGGAGCCGATAACTGCTTTGTGTCATTTGAATTCGAGAAGCTCCTTAGTTGTAAGCGCTCTTATCTGTCCTCGTCATTCGAAGTCGAAGTCGCTACAGGAAGAACCATTGCCGTTAATTCAATACTCCGTGATTGTACTCTCGAACTCAACAATCACATCTTCCCAATCGACCTCATCCCGATGCAACTCGGAAGCTTTGACGTCATAATAGGCATGGACTTTCTTCGTGAAAACCATGCTGAAGTTGTGTGCTTTGAAAAGATGATTCAATTCTCGCTCGCGAATGGTGATCTCCTATGTGTATACGGTGAAACAACGTCGAAAGGTCTTAAGCTTATGTCGTGTATTCAAGCCAGCAAGTACCTCCGCAAGGAATACCGAGCCTTCTTGGCCAACATCGTAGTAGCGGAGAAGGGAAAGAAAAAGAAAGTTGAAGTCAAGGATGTTCCAGTGGTTCGTGAATTTCCTCAGGTATTCCCTGATGATCTTCCCGGACTGCCACCAAGTCGTGATATCGACTTTCGTATCGACCTCATTCCTGGAGCTAACCCCGTTGCCAAAGCCCCTTATCGACTCGCTCCATCCGAAATGTGGGAACTCTCAAACCAACTCCAGGAATTACTCGAAAAAGGCTTTATTCGCCCAAGCACCTCTCCTTGGGGTGCAAAGTGTCCTTTTCGTCAAAAAGAAGGACGGGTCGTTCTGGATGTGCATCGACTATCGGGAATTGAATAAGCTAACCATCAAGAACCGATACCCTTTGCCCTGAATTGACGATTTGTTTGATCAACTTCAAGGTGCAGCATGCTTCTCTAAGATCGATCAACGTTCAGGATTCCATCAGCTGCAGATTCAAGAGGAAGACATTCCTAAAACCGCTTTTCGAACCCGTTATGGCCATTACGAATTTGTTGTTATGCCCTTTGGTTTAACCAACGCACCCACGGTTTTCATGGATCTGATGAATCGCGTGTGTAAGCCATACCTTGACCGTTTCGTCATCGTGTTCATCGACGATGTCTTGATTTATTCCAAATCGAAAGCCGAGCACGCGCAACATCTACGTTTGGTTCTCGAGTTACTCCAGGGGAACCAACTCTATACCAAATTCTCCAAGTGCGAATTCTGGTTGGAGGAGGTTCAGTTTCTGGGTCACATAGTGAATAGTCAGGGTATCCATGTCGATCCTGCGAAGATTGAAGCTGTCAAAAGCTGGATTACACCTAAGAACCCGTCAGAAGTTCGTTCTTTTTCTCGGACTAGCGGGCTATTATCGACGATTCATCGAAGGATTCTCCAAGATCGCTGTGCCGCTTACCGCTCTTACCCATAAGGACAAGCCTTTTGTGTGGGGTAACGCACAAGAGACTACCTTTCAAACCCTTAAACATATGCTGTGCAACGCTCCGATTCTTACGCTGCCCGACGGAAGCGACAACTTCATTGTCTACTGTGATGCTTCTAACCTTGGTCTTGGCTGTGTCCTCATGCAGCGAGACAAGGTTATAGCCTACGCATCTCGTCAGCTCAAGATCCACGAGAAGAACTATACAACCCATGACCTCGAGCTAGGCGCGGTTGTCTTTGCATTGAAGATTTGGCGACACTACCTGTATGGCACTAAGTGTACGATCTACACCGAGCACAGGAGTTTACAACACATCTTTAATCAGAGAGAGCTTAATATGCGTCAACGCCGATGGGTAGAACTTCTCAACGATTACGACTATAAGATTCGTTATCACCAGGCAAGGCGAATGTGGTTGCTGACGCGCTCAGCAGGAAGAGTTACGTGCTCAGTACCCGAAACATCCAAGCCCAGCACAACCTCGAAACCCTCATCCGAGAAGCTTAACATGCTTGTTTTAATGAGCGTACATTGAAGAAGGAAAGGATCTTTCTGTTGGTGCATATTTGTGACAACAGCTTAGATTTGGTCTTTGGATATCTTGTAATTAGTTAAACGATAAACGGTTAACGGGTTTAGCTTTGTATTAGTGAGATTATAGAGTTTGGACTAAACTAAACCCAGTTTGGGTCTAGGGAACGAATTGGGCTTGCCCAAGTAGTAAACCCTAGTCCAACTTGTAAACCTTGTGTTATATAAACAAGGTTAGACATTGGGGTTTAGGTTGATCAGACCAAAGACAGTGCAAGACTACGTGAAGATTGCAAGAAGACTGAAGACAAAGTTTAAGAAGACTGAAGACAAAGTTTTGACTCAAGACAAAGTTTTTATGAAGCTATTGTCAAGGGGGAGTTTGTTGGTGCATATTTGTAACAACAGCTTAGATTTGGTCTTTGGATATCTTGTAATTAGTTAAACGATAAACGGTTAGCGGGTTTAGCTTTGTATTAGTGAGATTATAGAGTTTGGGCTAAACTAAACCCAGTTTGGGTCTAGGGAACGAATTGGGCTTGCCCAAGTAGTAAACCCTAGTCCAACTTGTAAACCTTGTGTTATATAAACAAGGTTAGACATTGGGGTTTAGGTTGATCAGTTAATCATTTAATCAGCCTAAACAGTATTTGGAGAGATAGAATTTCGTGATTTATCTAGGGTTTGGATGAAATTCTGGTGGTTAGGGTTTTGATTGATTGTAATACTTTGAGTTTGATAATCAATAGAAAACCCGGTTTGAAAGTGATTGCTGATTTCTGTTTCTACACTTTTTCTGCTTATTCTGATCAAGAGGATTCCGCACTCTTGATTAGAAAGACGATTCTGTGAAGATCCATACACATCAAGGGGACCTACACTTTCACGACGGAGCTCAGTTAGTAAGCAAATCAGATGGGATATTCTATTATCTGGACCGAATTTGGATCCCTAAGCGGACCGATTTACGAAAGATTATCATGAACGAAGCCCACAAGTCCCGATATTCTATTCATCCCGGTGCAGACAAGATGTACCAGGATCTGCGTTATAATTACTGGTGGCCGGGGATGAAAAGGGATATCGCTCTGTACGTTGGAAGCTGTTTAACTTGTGCAAGAGTCAAGGTTGAACATCAAAGACCTTCTGGCTTACTCGAACAACCGCCGACACCTATATGGAAGTGGGAGAGTATAGCTATAGATTTCATAACGAAGCTCCCGCCCACGCCATTAGGTCACGACAGTATTTGGGTCATAGTTGATCGTCTAACGAAGTCAGCCCACTTTTTGCCTATACGAGAAGACTACAAGGTGGAGCGACTAGCCCAAATCTACACCGATGAGATCATTCGTAATCATGATACGCCTCGTGACATCATTTCAGATCGTGACGCTCGGTTCACTTCACGATTGTGGGAAACGTTTCAAGTGGCCCTTGGTACGTCGCTTAATCTGAGTACTGCATTCCACCCTCAAACCGACGGACAGACTGAAAGAACGATCCATACTCTTGAAGACATGCTCCGAGCGTGTGTTATCGATTTTGGTGGTAGTTGGAACAAACACCTGCCATTGGTGGAATTCTCGTACAATAACAGCTATCATGCCAGCATCCAAATGGCACCTTTCGAGGCTCTGTATGGTAGAAGATGTCGATCGCCTATTGTGTGGCACAAGATCGGTCACTCGCAACTAACTGGTCCCGAGATTCTACAAGAAACGACTGACAAAATCCACCAGATAAGAGACAACTTGGTAAAAGCTCGGAACAGACAGAAAAGTTACGCCGATAAAAGACGCAAGCCCCTTGAATTCGAAGTTGGTGACTATGTACTCCTAAAGGTATCACCTTGGAAGGGTGTAGTCCGATTCGGCAAGAAAGGGAAACTCGCGCCTCGATATGTTGGACCTTTTAGGATTCTGGAAAGAATCGGAAAAGTCGCCTATAGAATCGAATTACCGGAGGAACTCAGTAACGTCCACCAGAGTTTCCACGTCTCTAACCTTCGATAATGCCTTGCTGATCATGATCTAATCGTACCACTCGACGATCTTCAGGTCAATGAAACGTTACACTTCGTGGAAAAGCCTGTCGAAATCATGGATCGCCAAACCAAGCAGCTCAGGCGCTCTCGCATCCCGATCATGAAGGTCCGATGGGAAGGCAAATGAGGCGCGGAGTTCACTTGGGAACTCGAAAGCGACATGAAGGCCAAGTACACGCAGTTGTTTAAATAAACAGATCTGAAGCATCAAATTGGTAAATCACGGTGTTGTGTAGCCTTCGAGCCTAATTTCGGGACGAAATTCCCTAAACAAGGGGAGGCTGTAACACCCCGTGTTTTCGAACGTCAAAGTCAAAGTCCAAGTCAACTTTGACTTTCTTTGACTGTAGATAGTCAATTTTGTGTTGTAGTTGTATTATGTGGAGTAAGTGTTGTAATCAGCAAGAACTGAAGTAATCGAATGTGTTTTAATGCGAACCGATCTACGACTGTGAATGATAGGAAGTAACAATGCGATAAAGTTAACCTAATCAGCAATCAAACCGATCTAACAATCAATTGAACTCGAGACTCAAATTATGCAAATTGTGGTGTTATTATACGTGTGCGTGTGCCTTATGTGTTACTTGTGCGTGCTTACTTTATGATTGGTGTGGTATTCAAGCAAATCAATCGAAAATCGAATCGAAACTCGAAAAGCAATCGAACTCAATCGAAACCGACATCGAAACGTGACTTATAAAAGATTGTATGATAGATATAGTGGTTGGGATTAAAAGTAATTTGACTAGGAACTCTATCGTATCCGTATCATCGTCCATCGAAATCGAAACGTTGAAAATCGTCGCAAAATACTCGAAGTGCGTGGCGGATCGAACAGGACGCATCCTGATCGAACAGGCCAGCCGATCGACTAGCATCTTGCCAGCCGATCGAGCAGCCCACTCGATCGGAGCTCCCAGCCGATCGGCTGCCACTTTCCTCTTTTGGAAGCCTATAAATAGGGTTGTCATTGTCATACTTTCCACTTTTGGAAAGCTCTGACCGAACCAGCTATCTTCTTCACCTTTTCTCCGATTTCTCTCAATCCCGGTAAGTTTTCACTCTAATTCTTGTACGTTTTTTATCATTACTTGATTCTACACCTTTCTATCTTTCAAAACTTGAATTCTAACCGTGAAATCACCAAGATCTAAGTGTTCTTGGGTGATGTCATCATGGTGTTCTTGAAGAACTTCAAACCTTGGCATCATTCAACAATGGATAGCTTAGATCTAACCGATTTCCACATAAACAAGTTAAGATCCATCACAGATCTAAACATTTTCATGATGTGAAGGATTGAAAGAAGGATTTCCAACTTTCTTTCAACTCTTTTACACTCAATGCCTTCAATCAATAGAAACGGAGCTTGAACCGGCTAACTAATCATTCAAATAGTCAAAAGGTTCAAGGTTTGGGTTCTATGAACAAGGTTCACCGATTTCGGGTTAAACTCTAAACCGACATTCCGAACCGTTCACCGGCCGGACTTGGGTGATTCCTGTCCGAGCCAAGGGAACAAGTAGGAACGGAGGTTATCATAGTTCAACACTTTGTCAAGCTACCTTGAAAGAATGACAAATAAACAAACAGCCAAGTGTTAGACGAAAGGCCGATCAGGTCAGAAATGCTGGCCGAACGGCTAGGCTGTTCGAGCAGCCCAGCCGATCGGATACACCAGTCGATCGACCGGGCCAGCCGATCGGCTAGCACATGGCGTCCCACCCTTCCAAAACTTTTGAAGTATAGTATTGACGAACTAATGTTCGATCGAATGGGTCACTCGATTGGTAAACATCACTGTTCGGATCATGAGATACTATGCTTCAACACTTAATCGTTTTCACAACTCGTTCGTAGTAGGTAATGTCAGCCGATCGAACAGACTGATCGATTGACTGACATTCAGTGGAGGACCACTCCTGAATTTTCTAGCCAATCGAGTAAGCTAGCCGATCGAGTGAGCTAGCCGATCGAGCGAACCGCTCGATCGACTGACTTGAAAGGTAGGAACACTTCAGTGTTCTCAAATGCTGCAACAAAAACTTCAAAAGTTCAAATCCTCAAATACAAACACACCAGAGGAAGAAACAATCCACTCGAATGGTCCAGCCGATCGAACGGGGCTGTCCGATCGGATATACCAGTCGATCGAACAGGCCGTCCGATCGAACCTGCCGTTCGATCGACCAGCCCATTCAATCCATCCTTACTTGTTTACTTTTCCGCGTTACTTATCGTTATGCTATCAAACTATTCAGGCTAATCTTACTCTCAGCACTCCATTCAATCCACAATCAATCACTGTGAGTATACTCGACCCCTTTTTGCTTTTAGCACTTTTGGGTGTTACATACGTTACCTATCAAATCACAATCAAACACAAACTCTTTGAACGCTAACCGAATGCATGTGCTATTTGACTAAATGAATGTTGTTTATTATGTTTACACGTGGAATGCTATCTACCTGCCTTAGCAACATAGTACTATAGTTTGGACTCAGCTGTGACAACTTGAGTTTCTGACTTTCACTTTCGCATGAAATGCGCGTTGACTTTGACTGTTTAGTTGTCTGGATTGTGGACTTGTAATTGTACGCGTTGTGTTTTAATGAAACGTATTGTCGTGTTGCATATATGTGATTACTTGCTGTGGTAGAATATAATATTAGAAAATACTATTAAAACACTTAGTCTAGACCGAAACATATCCTTCGATTCGAAGGATCAACTTTCGTTCGAAGGATCTCGAAACTTATCCTTCGACCAAGGACTTTATCCTTCGACATCCTTCGGCCACGAAACATATCCTTCGACTGGAATTCAGATCCTTCGGCCCAGTCTTTCAGATGGGCTTGGCCCATTTCTGTAATACGTATTTATACGTGAATGCACGTAGTCGACTGTCATTTTTCTCAACCCTAGAGCTATTTCACTGTGACGGCAAACCAGAAACCACCGGAAACCTTTGCGTGACCAAACCCTCATCTCGGACTTGATTAATTACTTGTGAGTGCATAACCTAGCATACCGAGCAAACCAAGGTGAGTTCACACAGCCAAGGCATGGGGTTCCCAGGGTGGGAATGGGATTTTGGATTATTTACTGGTACTTGTCTATAATGGAACGTAGTGATGTTATGGGATGAACTATGGTACACACGTCACGGTTAGAACTACTGCTAGACTAGTAACACTTATTGAACTGATCTTCGCACACCTGCCAAGGGTTGGCCGCGATATTATGACTGACTTCGCACACCTGCCTTTGGAAGGCCGCGAACTGTAATTTACTAATCTTCGCACACCTGCCTGGTAGGCCGCGATACAACCAAACCTAGTCTAGAATACTCGGGATGAATATCCCCTAACATCTTCGCATACCTGCCTGGGAGGCCGCGATGGAAACTAATACGATACGTGACATAACGAACGAACATACTACCACTCACGCTAAACTATTACTGAACTGTTAACTGTGAACTCGCTCAACTAGTTGTTGACTCTCTGCTGCATGCCTTGCAGGACCTTAGGTACTTATGGAGCTTGCACAAGGAGGAGCAGGTCGTTGTGGGCAATTGGATCGTGAACAACTTAGGAACTTATAATTTATTTTGGATATTACATTACTATGCTTCCGCTACTTAAAACAGTATTTGATTTGGAAACATCAATCATGTCATGTGACTTACGTAAATTACTTTTATTATTATTAAATGCTATGTTTGATATGATTGATGGCTTGATCCTGGTCAGTCACGCTCCCAAGCGGTGATACTCCGCGTGTGGATTTTGGGGGTGTGACAGATTGGTATCAGAGCCATTGGTTATAGAGAACTTGGTTTTAATATGGGAAAACGTTTTTATTAAAACCAGACTATAACCAGAACAGTGCTCTCAACGATCCACAACGACGCTTCGCTCCACGTGCAAGACTCGACATTCTAGGTAATAAGGTTTATGTTTGTTACCTACTTGCTAGAACTGCATAGAACTTTGCTCGTAGTATGCTTACATTACCTTACTCACAACTTGTCGTTGCATGAGAATACTTATGTGCTTACACTCTTCTGTCATCGCACTATTCGCAAACCTTTCTCACTTATGTTGCCTTTGATGTGAAGATCAATGGCCGCACGAATTACCATGACTCAAGCCCAGCTAGAGGCTCTCGTTGCTGCGGCAGTTGCAGCCGCCCAAGCAGGTCAACCCGCTCAGCAACAACCGGGGTGCACCTTCAAGAATTTTATGGAGTGTCGTCCTAGCTCGTTCAGTGGCACGGAGGGAGCAGTTGGACTCCTCCACTGGTTTGAAAAGCTCGAGTCAGTTTTCGAGATGTGTGAATGCCCTGAGGAACGCAGGGTGAAATACGCTACCGGTACCCTAGAGGGAATCGCGTTAACTTGGTGGAACGCGCAAGTGCAGATATTCGGGTTGGCAGCTGCTAACGCCACACCCTGGAACGAATTCAAAGAACTTATTAAGAGAGAGTATTGTACACGTGAAGACATTCACAAGTTGGAGGACGAGTTGTATAACTTGAAAATGGTTGGTTCGGAAATCGAAGCTTACACCAAGAGATCGAACGAGTTGGCTGTGCTATGTCCAACCATGGTGGACCCTCCATACAAGCGCATTGAGTTGTATCTCAAGGGTTTGGTGCCAGAGATCCAGAGCCACGTGACGTCGGCTAACCTCAACAACATCCAAGAAATTCAGCGCCTCGCTCACCGCATCACAGATCAGGCAGTGGATCAGAACAGACTGCCAAAACGCATCAGTGCTACCACTACTGCTACTACAACTCCAGCTGCTACTACATCTGCCACAACCAACGAGAACAAAAGAAAGTGGGATGGGGATTCCAGCAAGGGATCAGCTGCGGTTCAGTCCCAAACTCAGCAGCGTCGCACCAATGATTATCAGAGCCCGAATCAGCAATCCTCGGGAAGCCAGGGACAGAGTGGTTATAGGGGAACTCACCCGTGGTGTAATAAGTGCAACAAACACCACAGTGGAAGATGTCGCAGGGAACAATGTCAAAGATGCCTCAAGATGGGTCATGAGGCTAAGGATTGTAGAAGCTCTCGGCCAGCAAATCAGAACCAGCAACTCCCACCGCCAGCTCCACAGAACCAGCAGCAGCAGCCACAGCGTGGAAATCGGGGATGTTTCCAGTGTGGGGCAGAAGGTCATTACAAACGCGATTGTCCTCAGTTGAACCAGAATCAGAACCACAACAATAACCAGGGCAACGGGAACAACGACAACAACGGGGGAAACAACAATAACAATGGCAACGAAGCAAGAGGTCGAGTTTTCATGTTAGGAGGAGGAGACGCAATGAACGCTAATTGAACTTATGACTTCTTTTTGGGTTTTTCATTATTATGTTTCCGCTATTCGAACAAAGTTTGGTTTGAACATCAAATGTTTTGGGTTTTATGAATTATTATAAATACTATATTTTATGATTGATGTGATAGATGGTTTGATAGTATTGAACACACCCGCCGTATTTATGGACATTACGAACAGAGTGTGCAAACCCTACCTAGACAAATTGTCCTTGACTCCATCGACGACATTCTGATCTACTCCAAGAGTCAGGAGGAACACGAGCAGCACTTCGTGGTTTATTGTGATGCATCGATACAGGGTCTTGGTTGCGTTTTGATGCAACAAGATAAGACTATAGCTTACGCTTCGCGACAACTCAAGATTTATGGACGGAACCACACGACGCACGATTTAAAGCTGGGAGCTGTTGTTTTCGCGCTTGAGATATGGCGACACTACCTGTACGGTACCAGGTGCACGATTTACACCGATCACAGGAGTCTCGCGCATATTCTTAAGCAAAAGGATTTGGATATGCGTCAACGAAGATGGGTTGAACTTCTGAACGACTACGAATGCGCCATCAAGTACCATCCAGGCAAAGCCAATGTTGTGGCTGACGCTCTCAGTCGGAAAGACACTTTACCTCGGCGCGTGCGAGCGCTACAGCTCACGACCCAGTCTAGCCTTCCTGCACAGATACGAAATGCTCAGATAGAAGCATTGAAGCCCGAAAACGTCAAGGCTGAAGCCTTACGCAGCTCACGACAACAAATGGAACAAAAGGAAGACGGCGCCAACTATGTAACGGGCCGGATTTGGGTCCCTCTCTATGGCGATCTACGCGAACTTGTGACGGATGAGGCACACAAGTCTCGCTATTCGGTACATACAGGGTCGGATAAAATGTACCACGACATTAGAACTATATACTGGTGGCCTAGCATGAAGGCCCACATTACAAATGATTGGCTTGTGCGAGAGTCAAGACAGAGTACCAGAAACCCCCAGACTTACTTCAGCAACCCAGGATACCGCAATGGAAATGGGAAGAAATTTCCATGGATTTTGTTACAGGCTTACCTAGATCTCAGCGGGGGGAACGATACAATATGGGTCATAGTTGATCGACTCACCAAGTCTGCACACTTCCTGCCGATTAAGGAAACGGATAAGTTCTCCACTCTCGCAGATATCCACCTCAAGGAAGTTGTTTCGAGGCACGGGGTGCCCATTTCTATTATTTCGGATCGGGATGCACGATTCACGTCAGAACTACGGCATGCGATGCACAAAGCGTTTGGCTCACGTTTAGACATGAGCACAGCATATCACCCTCAGACGGATGGGCAGTCTGAGCGAACTATTCAAGACATGCTTCGAGCGTGTGTTATTGATTTCGGCAACGGCTGGGAAAAGCACCTCCCTTTAGTGGAGTTTTCGTACAATAACAGTTATCACACCAGCATTCAAGCCGCTCCATTCGAGGCATTGTACGGACGTAAATGCCGGTCACCTCTCTGTTGGGCAGAGGTGGGGGATAGTCGAATTACGGGTCCAGAGATTGTAGTGGACGCTATAGAAAAGATTGCACAGATACGACAACGCATGACGGCAGCACGCGACCGTCAGAAAGCCTACGCGGGCAAGCGTAGCAAGCCTTGGAATTTCAGGTCGGGGACCGGGTTTTATTGAAAGTCTCACCCTGGAAGGGTGTGGTTTGATTTGGTAAACGAGGCAAACTCAATCCACGGTATGTTGGACCGTTCAAAATCACTGAAAGGATAGGCCCAGTAGCCTACAGACTGAACCTACCAGCTGAACTCGGTGCAGTTCACAACATATTCCACGTGTCGAATCTGAAGAAGTGTCTGTCAGATAAGACCCTCACAGTTCCTTTTGAGGAACTCACTATCGACGAACGGTTGCAGTTCGTCGAGGAACCAGTTGAAATCACGGACCGGGATGTAAGGTCCTCAAACACAAGAGAATCCCTCTTGTTCGAGCTCGTGGGAACTCCCGATGTGGCCCAGAGTACACCTGGGAACACAAGGATCAGATGACAGAAAAGTACCCCAGTTATTCGAAACCAATGCAACCACTACTGAGGCTGAAGCTACTACTACTGAATTTCGGGACGAAATTCCAAATCAACGGGGGGATGATGTGACACCCCGGGAAAACCAGTGAACGATGCAACTTACCTAGCTTCCTCAGTGAGTGCGTACCAAATTTCGGGACGAAATTTCTTTTAAGTTGGGGATAATGTGACAACTTGAGTTTCTGACTTTCACTTTCGCATGAAATGCGCGTTGACTTTGACTGTTTAGTTGTCTGGATTGTGGACTTGTAATTGTACGCGTTGTGTTTTAATGAAACGTATTGTCGTGTTGCATATATGTGATTACTTGCTGTGGTAGAATATAATATTAGAAAATACTATTAAAACACTTAGTCTAGACCGAAACATATCCTTCGATTCGAAGGATCAACTTTCGTTCGAAGGATCTCGAAACTTATCCTTCGACCAAGGACTTTATCCTTCGACATCCTTCGGCCACGAAACATATCCTTCGACTGGAATTCAGATCCTTCGGCCCAGTCTTTCAGATGGGCTTGGCCCATTTCTGTAATACGTATTTATACGTGAATGCACGTAGTCGACTGTCATTTTTCTCAACCCTAGAGCTATTTCACTGTGACGGCAAACCAGAAACCACCGGAAACCTTTGCGTGACCAAACCCTCATCTCGGACTTGATTAATTACTTGTGAGTGCATAACCTAGCATACCGAGCAAACCAAGGTGAGTTCACACAGCCAAGGCATGGGGTTCCCAGGGTGGGAATGGGATTTTGGATTATTTACTGGTACTTGTCTATAATGGAACGTAGTGATGTTATGGGATGAACTATGGTACACACGTCACGGTTAGAACTACTGCTAGACTAGTAACACTTATTGAACTGATCTTCGCACACCTGCCAAGGGTTGGCCGCGATATTATGACTGACTTCGCACACCTGCCTTTGGAAGGCCGCGAACTGTAATTTACTAATCTTCGCACACCTGCCTGGTAGGCCGCGATACAACCAAACCTAGTCTAGAATACTCGGGATGAATATCCCCTAACATCTTCGCATACCTGCCTGGGAGGCCGCGATGGAAACTAATACGATACGTGACATAACGAACGAACATACTACCACTCACGCTAAACTATTACTGAACTGTTAACTGTGAACTCGCTCAACTAGTTGTTGACTCTCTGCTGCATGCCTTGCAGGACCTTAGGTACTTATGGAGCTTGCACAAGGAGGAGCAGGTCGTTGTGGGCAATTGGATCGTGAACAACTTAGGAACTTATAATTTATTTTGGATATTACATTACTATGCTTCCGCTACTTAAAACAGTATTTGATTTGGAAACATCAATCATGTCATGTGACTTACGTAAATTACTTTTATTATTATTAAATGCTATGTTTGATATGATTGATGGCTTGATCCTGGTCAGTCACGCTCCCAAGCGGTGATACTCCGCGTGTGGATTTTGGGGGTGTGACATCAGCACCCGTTCACACGGGGGTTGTTAAGGACAAATACTTGCATGGATTATGGTGGTAATCATGTATTGTGAACCGTCTCGGACGGTCAACCCGCAGTCGTTGGTATCGATGGTCCCATGTCGATAATTAACATGCATCGTTTTCCTCTGTGTACGTGCCTGTTTATGCGTAAACTATTCGAACTCTATATGCTATTACTAAACTTGTGTGCTCACCTTTACATTTTATGTATTGACTTTATTTTAACGTATGTGACAGGTAATTAGGATGCTTACTTGCTAGGAAAGCGAGGCTAGAATAAGTTTCTAGAAGCCCCCAATAAATAGTTGTCTGCCAAGAACAAACGTCTAAGGCATAGTTATCTGTAGATCTTGTCCTCTGGCATTACAGCCAGAAAGTCAACAGAATAGGGGTCTAGAAGCAGATAAACAATTGTTGTAATAATATTTGAATCTGAGTTGTCAGAACAGAATTACTTGTTTAGTTGTTATCTGTAATAATATGTTTGTTTATTCGGGATACGGTATGGGACGTATCTTTAACTAGATTATATAAATAGTTGTTATGGAAACTTCTGAACAATCTGTTTCGCTCAGTGCCGCGCCCCGATGATTCCGCCATCGGTTGGGGTGTGACATGGAATGTCGAATCGTGCGATCATCGAGTAAAAGTGTTTGACAGGTTTCCTAATCGGATGGTCATCCAAACGGATGGTCAACCGGTCGGTTGACCATTCGAACCAGATAAACCATATTTGATCGGATGGTCATTCGATCGGATAATCATTCGATCGACTAGTCATTCGAACAGTGGTGTGTTTTGCAAATCGTTTCGACTTTTGAAGTTTTCGTTGTAGTATAAGATCAAGTCATTCGAACGGATGGCCATCCGGTCGGATGATCATTCGATCGAATGACTATTCGAGCGAAAATTTGATAGTTTTGAAGTTCTAATTCAAATAGTTAAAGGTTGCGGTTTTCAGAGAACAATCCACTTAGTCGGATGATCATTCGATCGGATGATCATTCGATTGTGGGGTCTTGTTACTTTGAAAATTCTATAAAAACGTTTATGCGGAGTTTAATGGAGACGATATGGCAACGTATCATGACAACGGAAACTCATCAAGGTTCATCTCGTCTAATCGGATGGGAATCACCCCTTTCGATCAAGGTACTGTTCTTGATGGAGTTTCATGTCTGAGCCATAGATCGGTAATCTTCTCTGGTGGAAGTCCGTTTTCAAGCCGACTCCAGACTAAGGAACAAGTCTAAGGCCTGTTTGATTCCAGATTTCACCAGGTTTGGGTAGAAAAGTTAAGAAAGTTGAAAAGCATGAAGTTTGTCTGAGAAAATGTTTAGATTTGCCTAGTTTTGTGTTAAACCATGTAGAAATCCTTAATATTTGCACCATTCTTGGTAAGATGACATCATTCAACCGGTGACGTAAGCAACCTGTGATGACGTCACCTTCAATGGTCCAAATCGGGCGATTTCAGGGTAAAAATGTATGATTTTGATGAAGGATATGATAAGAAAGTGTGAAATGATGAAAGTTGTACAAGAATCATGGGGAAAACTTACAAGAATCACGTGAAATAGAAAGAAAAGTGCCTTGGAATGAGTTGGAAGCTTCTGGATCGGACGAGGCTGTCACATCAGTGAATAGTGATGTGACAGCGGGTATTTATAGTGCAAGAGGGGATAAGGCGATGGGATGGCATGGATCGGACGACTATTCAATCGAATGGCCATCCGATCGGATGTCTATCAAGACAGCCAATCCTTGTTTACCAGTTTTCCGATTTTGGTTCGTTTTGCGAGCTAGATTAAGCGTTGCATTGCGTATTATTGTGAGTAGTCATTACATTGGTAAAATTATGTAGATAACACAAAAGTTCCCGTGTTTCAAGTCCGTGTCTAAGCTAATATCCTGTTCCCTAAGTATCAAGTATCAACGTACCAAGCATCAAAGTATCTCGTTCAATAGAGAATCAATGTCTCTTGTTCAATAAGTATCAAGTATCAACGTATCAAGTATCAATGTACCAAGCATCAAAGTATCTCATTCAATAGAGAATCAAAGACTCTCGTTCAATAAGTATCAAGTTTCTAGTTTAACCAAGTATCAAAGTTTATTAAGCGTCAAGTTTCAAAGTATCAAAAGAATCCAGAATCAAAGTATCATAATATTCAAGTATCACGCATACCAAATGTCTAGTTTCAAGATTCAAGTTTCATAGTATCATATGAATCTAGTATCTCAAGAGTCAAGTTTCATACTCGTTCACGCATAAAGTACCAAAGTATCATAGTTTCACGTAGTTTAGTATTAATAAGACTCAAATATGTATCCTTAAATATTACAGGGACTAGACTTGCGAAAAGATAAAAGTCTGGGGACGCAGGGCGTTACATGTTCCATCCAAACAGAGTTTACACAGCCATCTTGAATTCAAAATTCATACAAAGTGGTTCCACTACCATCTTCTTCAAAACTCCTCACCTCTCATCTCTGATCATGGCTCTGCAAATAAGAACTCCTCATAACCACCTCCCTTACTTCGAGAAAACCGACAAAAATCAAGTTTTCCACTCAACAATTGACGTTTCGACGTCATCAAAATACAAAACTATTTTCACACCCTGATATTTCCACGTATTACTGGTGGGGAGTATCGTGACGTAGTTGATATCATCATAGTCAAACAACACAATTTTAAATGCACAGCGGAAGCAAAAGATGAATCACATTACAAACCGAATAAATAGTAATATCAAAGTATCACAACGGACTGTAATAGATCCACAGGCAGATCGAAAGATAAAAAGATCATTGTTCAACAGACTTTAACATCTAAAGCTTGCAAGACTTGGTTAATGACGCCAGGAGTAGCCATCCTATTTCGTCTAGTACATGCACTTAGGCTTTTTGGAAAATACGTCAGTTTACACTAGTAATTACAATTTAACTGACTCATTTTGAAAAGAGTTTAAGAAAATTAGTTTGAATGCACGAGGCACAAAATATCTTTTATAACTTGGGACAATTACTTAAAAATAATCTTGTATACAGTTTTACTTCTTTGTCGTTCGTTAGTACCGGTTAGAAGAGCCGGTTAAGATTAATTGACATGCCACAGGTATAATGCCCACAAGGTTTATTCCTTTAAGTGGATTACCAGTTTTTACATATGCAACTGTCAGGTGTATGCCTACACCCCGTGCTTAGGTCGTGGCCATTTCTTTGAATGATGCCAAGGATATCCGGGGCATGGTCATTTAACCCCCAAAGGCCATACACCAAATAATACAGATTAAAACAGGTTATGTAAATGCATTAATCACAATACGATTTAAATGACTACACACCCGACCAAGCGGTATTATTATAATACCGTATCCCAAGCCCGTATAGGGAAAATAAATTAAAAGTATTTACCTGAGCAACTATAAATCACAAACAGCAAGTGCATGTAGCTTTTACCGGGCTCCTAATCTGGAACAAAGGTTTTTAATAACCTATTAGATTCCTAACGGGTCTTTAATTAAGCCTAAACTTAGACCGGTTAGTTTTAAAGAAAGATACGATTCAAAACGCACGATTAAGCGAAGACCGGGTGAGAATGTGGTTTAGACCCGACAAGCTTGTATTCTTGTTTAATATGGGTAAACTAAACTCATTCTGGATTTTGAGACAAAAATGATAAGGTTTGACCCATTTCGGCTAATTTATGCAAACTAGTTACATAAACCGATCCGAACGCGAAAAGGGCGTAACGGGTAACCATATGAGTCATAAACAGGTTTCCTAAGTTAATATGCCTTTAATATGTTGTGATATCAGTAGGATACCTTTCGTTATGCCCAAAATGAATTTAAACTCAACTTATGCCCCGTAGGGGTGTTTTGGTCATTTTAAAATCTATAAAAGAGTTTAAATATAAATATGAGTTTCAGTTCTGATATAATTAGTAAAAATACTTAATTTAATAAGTTATATCAGTATGGTATTGCATATATGTGAAATTTATTAATTATAACCAAAGTATGCACCGAAGGGGCATTTTGGTAATTTCACATAAGCTTTAAAGGTCAAAATTAGAATTCCGAGTTTAAAACTTTTGCCTACTGTTTAATTAGGAAAAGTTACTTAAAACATCAGTAGGTGTCAAACCTTATATGCTAAAAATAGTTTTAACTTATACTATGCGTTAAAAACGCGTAAAAAGGCGATTTTAAGCGATTTCCGGGTTTTATAAGAAAAGCTGATATTTTTATCATTCCAGAAAGCTTAAAATGTTTTATTTATCATATAAAATTAGTAGCAAAAGGTTTGGTGTCAAAATGTTTTGTAAAACTCATTTTTTAGGCCAAAAGGGCAAAACCGACCATTACCGAGTTAAAGCTATAACCCTATGTTATGCTCAGCCTAAAAATAAATAAAAATCTTCAAAAATCCCAAAATATTATTTTGTATCAGTAGGTAAAAAGTTTGGTATAAAAATTTGAGTTTAAATAGGCTATATGCTAATTACGCCATTTAATTAATAAAAAGCTTTCTAATTACGCTATTAAGCATACCTCTTAATCTAGACCTCAAACTGATGTGAAAATTTAGGGACATGTTTATATTTCAGTGATAAAGGTTTCTATTCTTTCACATTTTCAGAAATATCATTTTAAGGTCAAAAGGGCATAATGGTCAACAATTAAGCATATAACGGAAACATACAAATAAATCGAATAACTAATTAACCAAGTTGTATAATCACAGAGGGTTATACTAACATGTAACCTGGTCCTAATAAAGCTCTAAGGCATTTCTAAACTATGCCCTAACGGGTCAGAACTGAAATCAAAGTAAAAGTCCACTTATGCGACTTTCGGTTCCGAACCGAGTTTAAATAGAAAATTGTCGGGTTGAACATGCTTATACATGTTCTTACATTAATTACCAAGTTATAAGAGTGATAAAACAGGTTGCATGGCTTCTACATTGTTAATTATGTGTTTATTTGGAAATTAGCTTTCTGTTGACTTTTCATAATTAACTTTGACCCAACAATTGACCTACTTAGAGTGGGAATCAGAGAGTACCATTTTAAGGGCTTATTACCCACATAATTACCAACTCAAAGCTACTCTTAATTCGAGAATTGACTGGACCATTAGTGATTAATCACTAAGTCAAACCTTAATTACGACGGTTTGACTTTAGGCCATTAAACTAAGTAAAACTAAATTAAAGAAGGTTAAGGACACTTACTGAAGTCCTAAGCACGACTAGAGTTCCTTAGAGAATGACCTTGAGCTCCAGGAGTCTTCAGAAACCAAGTTAGAATGATTTTTGAGTGTGTGAACCATGAACTAGCAACAAGAACACCTTATATAGGAACTTTGATTGCACAAGATCATTCCAAATGTCCCTATTGTTGCTACCAGATGATCACAGGTGTCCCTATGCATGTAAAACCATCAAAACATGCCCCTAGAATCAAGAGATGGTAAATTGAAGCGGTGTAACAGGCTGAAACAACCACCTGTGATGATTTTCTATCACTGGCAGTCCCAGACGGCCCACGTAAGACACATGGGAGTCTTACGCGGCTGGTATGGCTCCAGCTTCAGGTTATAAACTTTTCAGCTTTTGCACTTTAGGTCCCTGGTCCTTCCAAACTTGATTTTAACATGATTTATTGCACTTTTAACCCTCTAATTTGACTGGATCATACGAAGCCTAGTCACAAGGACAGAGTTAATTTATAAGCCAGGATTTATTACATTTATAACCAGCTTCAGGTTATAAACTTTTCAGCTTTTGCTTAACAAAGTTGGTTTATGACTTGGGCTCCTTAAGCAAAAGCTGAAAAGTTTATAACCTGAAGCTGGTTATAAATATAATTAAATAATAGCACAAAAGGGCCTAGTCACAAGGACAGAGTTAATTTATAAGCCAGGATTTTATAGAATCGAGGCATTAAGGCTTGAATCAAAGTTCATTACCTTTTCTTGATAGGGAGTCGTGGATCACCACTGTCTTTAGTCTCAAAGGATGGTAATTATGGCCCGTAGGCCCTTCATCCCTAATGGATGATTATATAAATAAGGAGGGAATTGGAATAATCCAATTTAAAGATGACTTATGTGATTTTATCGAATCACATTTTTCCAAGAATGTTAACATATTTACAGATGTTAACAAGGATTTGAATCTTTTAAATAGGTTTTACCATCTTGGCCATATCTAGAATGACATGTGGCTAGGTTTTACCTTTAAGATTCTTTTTAATATTTAACGCTGAACAATCCTAAATTGAGATGTTAATAAGGATCTGAATCCAATTGAGGAACTACCATCTTGGCCCTATCTTAAAATGACACATGGGCTAGGTCTTGTCCTTTTTAGATTTTGTCATTTTATAATAATGGCAGATCTTATAAAAAAGAATGTTATTTTTTTCATTTATTTCATATTTTATGTTTATGCATAGTTACAAAATGAAAATTTAAATTTAATCATTCCACCACAAAAATTCAAAAGTACAAGTTTGCCCTAAACTGGACTTCTAATGAAATAACATGCCCACGCATGGGCTAAACAAACCTAACATACCCACACAGGGGTTAAATAGAAAGACATGCCCATGCAGGGGCTACTTAAAAAGACAAGTCCTTGCAGGGACTGAATACAGAAACAGATGTCCACGCAAGGACTTGATTACAACATAAATAAATAAACAAGGATCTTCAGAAATCTCTTTTCTTGCTCTTCCCCTTGATCAGGCTTGCCAATCCTTTGAGGAATCCTTGATGGTTCCTGCCGTCTCTTTGAACTTCCCGCTCTACCTGGCTCAACCTTTGGAGAACCTCCTGTTTTCGCTCTGGTGGTATCAATTGCGGCTGCGGCGGCTGTTGATGTGCAGGTTGAGGAGGTGGCGGTTGTTGGTACCCATAAGCTGGGTATCCAACTCCCCAGGGAGCTCCATAAGGCCCCTCGGGGTGGAGAGCATTGTAGTCCCACGCTACTTGGTATGGGTTAACCTCAGCATAATTGTAGTTTGTGTAGGCCGGCTGCTCAAAGGGATTACACGCCGCTGAACCGGCATATGCAGGTATCGGGTTATCAAAACCCAACGGTGGTGGCGCGACAGGCGCAGAGTCTACTTCTGAGACAGGGTTTGAAGGCCCACCCATCTGCGGGTCTTCATGGAGTGGCGGGTAGTGGCTGCCACTTGAAGGTTGAGGGGTGCTGATATGAACTCCTCCTCGCACGGCATCCGTGCGTTTGATCTTCTTCGCCTCGGCAGCTCCGGAGGCGGCTGCTGAACTGGTGGTGGTGGCGGTGGAGTGACTGCCACAAAACGAGAATCCTTAGAGGGATCCTGCTGCTGCTGGTGAGGTGAGGAGTGGTGAGAAGGGGTAAACACCCAATCATATTGGGCAAATCTCGCCTGGTAACTATCTGGACCACGGTAAGGTGATCCATGGAAAAATGACCCATCAAAGATCTCGATGGCGTGGTTAGGGGTCCCGGTTGGAGGCTCGGTGGGATCCGTGTCTTCGTCCATGTCCATCGCATGGTTGCCCGAGAAGTGGTCTTCAGGTCCTAGTGGGTTTAAGCCCACTGATTCTTCAATGTAGTTTACCGGGTTGAACCGGCTTTGGAAGACAGGTGTCGGGTCGTTGAAGGAATGGTGAGAGTTGGATCTCAGGAGAGGGATGAAAGATGGCTGCGGGTTGTGGGGCTCATTTTCAGATTGAGGCCCGAAAGAATGGTGATAGGATGGTGACAAACTTAGCGAGACGGATCGCCTCGCTGGCTCTATATACGTCCTCCAATGCTCCTGAGGACTCGTACTCATTGTGATTGATAGGGTTCGTCTGTGTGATGGCCCGGCCTCATGGTCGTGGCCTGTGATTGGTGCCTTTCCTCCCCTCCTGAATCTTGGCGGCATGATTGATCCTGTCAACATAAACAAAGATAACAACAAAGGAAAAATATAAAGGACAAAAATAAAACAAATCAGGATTTGTCCTAAGTTCTTTGTCTAGACTCGAAAAATGAGGAATGTGCAATTGTGTAACTAAGATTAAACACAAAAGGCTAGTGTTTAATTCACTCAGTGTTGGCTCTGATACCAACCTGTCACACCCCGATATTTCCACGTATTACCGGTGGGCCCGATGGGGAGTATCGTGACGTAGTTGATATCATCATATACAACACAATTTTAAATGCACAGCGGAAGCAAAAGATGAATCACATTACAAACCGAACAAATAGTAATATCAAAGTATCACAACAGACTGTAATGGATCCACAGGAAGATCGAAAGATAAAAAGATCATTGTTCAACAGACTTTAACATCTAAAGCTTGCAAAACTTGGTTAATGATGCCAGGAGTAGCCAGCCTATTTCGTCTAGTACATGCACTTAGCCTTTTTGGAAAATACGTCAGTTTACATTGGTAAATACAATTTAACTGACTCATTTTGAAAAGAGTTTAAGAAAATTAGTTTGCATGCACGGGGCACAAAATATCTTTTATAACTTGGGACAATTATTTAAAAATAATCTTGTATACAGTTTTACTTATTTGTCGTCCATTAGTACCGGTTAGAAGAGCCGGTTAAGATTAATTGACACGCCACATGTATAATGCCCACAAGGTTTATTCATTTAAGTGGATTACCAGTTTTTACATATGCAACTGTCAGGTGTATGCCTACACCCCGTGCTTAGGCCGTGGCCATTTCTTTGAATGATGCCAAGGATATCCGGGACATGGTTATTTAACCCCCAAAGGCCATACACCAAATAATACAGATTAAAACAGGTTATGTAAATGCATTAATCACAATACAATTTAAATGACTACACACCCGACCAAGCGGTATTATTATAATACCGTATCCCAAGCCCGTATAGGGAAAATAAGTTAAAAGTATTTACCTGAGCAAGTATAAATCACAAACAGCAAGTGCACGTAGCTTTTACCGGGCTCCTAATCTGGAATGAAGGTTTTTAATAACCTATTAGATTCCTAACGGGTCTTTAATTAAGCCTAAACTTAGACCGGTTAGTTTTAAAGAAAGATACTGTTCAAAACGCACGATTAAGCGAAGACCGGATTAGAATGTGGTTTAGACCCGACGAGCTTGCATACTTGTTTAATATGGGTAAACTAAATACATTCTGGATTTTGAGACAAAAATGATAAGGTTTGACCCGTTTTGGCTAATTTATGCAAACTAGTTATATAAACCGATCCGAACGCGAAAAGTGCGTTACGGGTAACAGTATGAGTCATAAATAGGTTTCCTAAGTTAATATGCCTTAAATATGTTGTGATATTAGTACGATACCTTCCGTTATGCCCAAAATGAATTTAAATCAACTTATGCCCCGTAGGGGTATTTTGGTAATTTTAAAATCTATAAAAGAGTTTAAATATAAATCTGAGTTTCAGGTCTGATATAATCAGCAAAAATACTTAATTTAATAAGTTATATCAGTATGTTATTGCATATATGTGAAATTTATTAATTATAACCAAACTATGCACCGAAGGGGCATTTTGGTAATTTCACATAAGCTTTAAAGGTCAAAATTAGAATTATGAGTTTAAAACTTTTGCCTACTGTTTAATTATGAAAAGTTACTTAAAACATCAGTAGGTGTCAAACCTTATATGCTAAAAATAGTTTTAACTTATACTCTGCGTTAAAAATGCGTAAAAAGGCGTTTTTAAGCGATTTCCGGGTTTTATAAAAAAACTGATATTTTTATCAATCCAGAAAGCTTAAAATGTTTTATTTATCATATAAAATCAGTAGCAAAAGGTTTGGTGTCAAAATGTTTTGTAAAACTCATTTTATATGCCAAAAGGGCAAAACCGACCATTACCGAGTTAAAGCTATAACCCTATGTTACGCTCAGCTTAAAAATAAATAAAAATCTTCAAAAATCCCAAAATATTATTTTATATCAGCAGGTAAAAAGTTTGGAGTAAAAATTTGAGTTTAAATAGGCTATATGCTAATTACGCCATTTAATTAATAAAAAGCTTTCTAATTACGCTATTGAGCATAACTCTTAATGTAGACCTCAAACTAATGTGAAAATTTAGGGACATGATTATATTTCAGTGATAAAGGTTTTTGTTCTTTCACATTTTCAAAAATATCATTTGAAGGTCAAAAGGGAATAATGGTCAACAATAAAGCATATAACGGAAATATGCAAATGAATCGGATAACTAATGAACCAAGTTGTATAATCACAGAGGGTTATACTAACATGTAACCTGGTCCTAATAAAGCTCTAAGCCATTTCTAAACTATGCCCTAATGGGTCAAAACTGAAAGTCAAAGTAAAAGTCCACTTATGCGACTTTCGGTTCCGAACCGAGTTTAAATAGAAAATTGTCGGGTTGAACATGCTTAGACATGTTCTTACATTAATTACCAAGTTATAAGAGTGATAAAACAAGTTGCATGGCTTCTAGATTGTTAATTATGTGTTTATTTGAAAATTACCTTTATGTTGACTTTTCATAATTAACTTTGACCCGACAATTGACCTACTTAGAGTGGGAATCAGAGAGTACCCTTTTAAGGGTGTATTACCCACATAATTACCAACTCAAAGCTACTCTTAATTCGAGAATTGACTAGGCCATTAGTGATTAATCACTAAGTCAAACCTTAATTATGACAGTTTGACTTTAGGCCATTAAACTAAGTAAAACTAAATTAAAGAAGGCTAAGGACACTTACTGAAGTCCTAAGCACGACTAGAGTTCCTTAGAGAATGACCTTGAGCTCCAGGAGTCTTCAGAAACCAAGTTAGAATGATTTTTGAGTGTGTGAACCATGAACTAGCAACAAGAACACCTTATATAGGAACCTTGATTGCACAAGATCATTCTAAATGTCCCTATTGTTGCTACCAAATGATCACAGGTGTCCCTATGCATGTAAAACCGTCAAAACATGCCCCTGGAATCAAGAAATGGTAAATTGAGGCGGTGTAACAGGCTGAAACAGCCACCTGTGATGATTTTCTGTCGCTGGCAGTCCCAGGCGGCCCGCGTAAGACATATGGGAGTCTTACGCGGCCAGTATGGCTCCCAGCTTCAGGTTATAAACTTTTCAGCTTTTGCACTTTAGGTCCCTGGTCCTTCCAAACTTGATTTTAACATGATTTATTGCACTTTTAACCCTCTAATTTGACTTTTAAGGACCCTAAGTCATAAACCAACTTTGTGAAGTCCCCGGTTATTCATATGATCACCGAAAAGTCTTAAATTTCAACGTTGACGCTTTTAATCCTTCATGCACGAATGCTATTATAACTTTCTCATACTTTATTGAAACCTTGTGAAATTTTTATCACTTATTCTAGTTAGCATAATTAATCGTTACAAAGCTTCAGGTTTGTTAAAAGGTCACTCAGAGGTATAAATTAAACATGTTGACACATTTAACCCTTGTAGTTTGTAATCTCTCACTTTCTTCCACAATTGGCTTCGTATGATCCATAATTCATTCGTTTAAGGGTATAAACATCGTGTAGGGTTATTGAAAGATACATTATCCATTGTTGACACTTTGAATCCTTTTACATACATAGATTCTTTGTTTATCAACTTTAGTCCCTCTAAATTAATTCTTCACACGTTTAAAGTCCATGACACGTGTCGATATTATATTGGGCATGAATTTACGAGGTGTTACAACTATACTAACTGCCGATGCACTAATATATGTGGATACCCTCTGACAATTCTAGGCTAATGCTGAAATCCAATCACAAAATAAAAAGTCCTTTGGTATAACGTAAAAAAAATCGGAGGAACCCTTGTTCAGATATCCCCATCTTCCATATCCACAATATTTGCTTTAAACGAACAAGCAAGTAAAAATTCTTTTTAAAAACAGGAAATTCACACAGAGTTCATAGAAAGAGGGTATGAGGGTCAACTAACAGTAGTTAAATTTTTAAACCAAAATTTCCTGCTGAAATGAAATATTTTTTCCAAACCCTACTTATATGTCTCTCAGCCAAGACCACCTCATTCAATGAGATTCCACAAAAAGTCCAATACTTGGGATATGTCATTTGGATAAAATCAGATTATAATCTATCCCATGCATTGTTCTTTGACTTGGTGGCAAATGTGAATGCTGTTAAAAAGGGATCAAGTAATGCTTTTCTTATGTATCCCAGACTTTTAAGCTATTACCTTAAAAAACAAGTGTCTCAAAAAGATTTTCAACAAGGTGAACCTTTCCAAATGAAAAGTCTTACAAATGAAACTTTTACTAGAATGCAAGATAAAGAGTCAAAAGTTTCTAAAACACAAGCAAAGGGGAATGAGCCTATTTTAGATGAGTCCACATTTGTTGCTAAAACCTCTGTTGCTGAGCCCACTGTTCCTGCTGATCATGACACCACAACCGGTGTTGTGAAACCCACACCAAAAAAATCCAAAAAGAAACCTCCAACATCCAAAAAGCCCACCAAAAAGAAACAAAATAAAAAGGCACCCCTGGAAGATGAGATCCTAGAGGATAACCTTGTGGCAAAACAAAAGCCACTAGAAACCACTATTGCTACTTCCTCATAACAGCTGGAAAGATCTCCACCCATCCAAACTCCTCTTGAATCCTCACAAAAGGATCAAGTTGTAAGCATAAGACACCAAATCAAGAGGCAAACATTTCAATTGAAAGTCTGTTTCTAAGCCCCTTTCCCAGGGTTTTCTCTTTTTCAACTCCACAAACCTCTACTCCAATTCCACCAACATTCTTACCTCTGTTGATGCAATTGATACAACTTAGACACAAATCAGTCTGTCTCAATCACCAATTAAAGAGAGCAAACTTCCACAAGTGTCTTGAGTCTAAGAAAAATCAACTTGCTAGCCCACAAACAGCTGAGGAGGCTACACCCCTTGAGTTACATGTAACTCTTGTTGGTAGTTCAAGTGAAGCAATCACTACAACTGGTGAAACAACAGTTTTTTCAGTTCGACAGTGGTTTCCTCTATAAGACTTCGGGTATGTTTGGCATGCAGCTTTTGGGAGCTTCTAGCTTTAAGTTTTTAAGAAAAAGCTCATACTCAATAAAAAGCCTTGTTTGGTTGAAGGAGGTTGAAGCTTTTAGGTTAGGAGCTTGAAGCTTTTGGTTGAACGCTTCTACTAGTAGCGTTTAGAAGGAGTTACAAGCTTTTAGGGGAAAATGACTATTTTGACCTCTAAAAATAATAAACTTTTTAATGCACAAACTATTTTTTTGTTATGTCCATTTTGGTCATTATATACATTTTATTAAAAGCTCCAGCTACTTTTCTAAACATCAAATATATCTAAAAAGCTACAGCTACTAGCTACTAGCTTCCAGCCACCAGCTACCAGCTTCCAGCCACCAGCTACTTTTGCCGAACATACCCTTCCTTGAAGGCAACAATTGTTGAGGGTACAATTGTAACCTCTGTTCTAGTTGGAAGTCCTCAGTACCAAGACAAAGGGGCATTTGGTTCTGATAATTTGGAGAATTCTCCTGTTATGGAACCAAATCAATCTACCTCCGGTAGGGATTCAGATGATCCTATTAAGTTAGGTGATGAATTAAGATCCAAGGAATTGACGGAAAGAATGACATCTATGGAATCTTCAATGGTAGAAATGAAAAGCATGATGAAACAGATGTTGGAGCATTCTAAAAATCAACCTTCAACTCAGCAAATTGACGATGAGTTGTGGAAATCAGTGCAACCAATTATCCAAGCTCAAAGGAATTTGACCGATATTAATCACAACACTCACATGGAGTTGATAAGAAACATGGTTGAGGCCAGGTACAAAGTTACACAAGCTGATATCAAGGACATCAGGGAACATCTTGTAAAGACTACTGGCTATGCCCCTCCAACTATACTTCAAGAAGAAGTTGAAGATGATGCTAAAAAAGGGGGAGAATGAAAAGCTTAGAAAGTTGCAACCTTCATCACAAACGAAACTATCAAAGGTGCAACAACAAAAGTCAGAGTCTGTTCCTGCAACCAAAACCTCTGCTAAGGCATCAGATGCTAGAAGTGAAAAGGGGATTGATGAGACCCTGAACAAGATAGAAGAAGAGATTGCCTTAGAAAAGCATAGAAGGCAAGAGACACTTGAAGCCAAAGCTTTTAGCCTAATTGAACAAGAACAGGCCGAGCAGAGGAAAAAGAAGGGCATTGGCACTTCAAAAAGGAGAAAGGTAACATGAAATGTTAGACATCCAATCACCACCCCTCCTAAAACCACTGCTATGCCTACAAGAAGTGTATCATCTGCTGCAGCCCAAACAAAACCCTTACCACAAAAACCACCTCAAAAGAAACCATCACTACCAAAACAACCAATAGATGCTGGTACAACAAATATATCTGCAGATGTTTCCCAAACCACTGCCCTAATCATATTTCCCACATCAACACAACCACTGCCAACACCACCAAGAATTCCAACATGCCCACCTTCACCTAAAATCAAATTCACATGCATAAGAAAAACTTTTGTTGTGGCAGAAGATGATGAGGAGATTAAATCAACAATCCCCTTATCATCTGCCCCCATTCAAGCCACATCACTCTCATCATTTCCACCAAAATCCACTTCACTTCCATCCACTCAACCACCATCACTAATCATCCCACTGGCTGCTCGGAATCCTCTGGAGATTCATGAAATCAAAGGTGAAATTGAATATTTTTATTCAACAGAGGATACATCACAACTATCCTTCCCATCTCTCCTTGGTTATCACAAGCCTAGAAACTTAGATGAATATTTGAAGTTGAAGGAAAGATAGGCTGAATATATTGGAAAGGAGAAGTGTAAAGGGATGGATGACAGGACTGCTTAGGGAATCTTGTCACTAGAACTTAGCAAGGTTAGTAAGATAGAAGATTATGCTAAGGATCTGAGCAAGTCCATGTCTGAGAAGCCAATAAATGTTGAGCTTGATAAGGAACTAAGACAAGATTACCTTGATCACATCATGCGACATAAACCATACAAAGCAAACAGAGCACAGTTCAAAGATTGGTCAACAGATACTCTCAAAGAAGAAATAGAAAGAATTCAAAAGATGCTTAATGACCCTTCACTTAAGCCAACTCCACCAGACTAGAAGAAATGCAAACAAGTTGATCAAAACAAGGCATTCAAGCTAAAGAGAATGAGAGAAGAACTGGTTGCTACAAAGTATGGTAATACAAGGTCTGTTGCCAGATGGTCGGAGTCCAAAATTGTTGAAACATACAAAAGACTGGAACAAGTGAGAGAAAAGGATCCTACAGTTCCTAAGAAGCCAGTATATCCAAGAGTGGTTGTACCTCAACAGACCCTTACATTTAAAAAGCAGTCCTTAGTATCTGGCTTGTCCATAGCTGCCTTGAATCAAGCAAAAAGGTAGAAGCAGATGTCTGAGGCTGATGAACAGATGTATGACTACTACAGGAAAGAGGGACTGAAAAACCAACTGTTATATCACGCAGATCCTGCCAGTGACAAACTCCATGAAACTCTTGCAAATCTTGTGAGCAGGCCGCAATCACTAAACTCATAAAAAATAATTCTTCGCCCAAGAAAATCATCTGATTCAAAATTTCTAAAGTGGAAATCATCCTCAGACACCCACGAATTGACTTTGCTCAGATCCGATCAGATGGTGATGTTCAAAGGATAAAAATGGAGGATGCATATGGTCTGGATGCAAGTAACCTCCAAGATCTGTTGAACCTTGAACTTGAAAGGGATTTTGAAGATATGGTTTCCTTGAACTTTGAATTACAATTCAAAGGCCAAATCAGGGAAATGTTGATGAGAAATAAAGAAGAGTTTTGGCATCATCTGTCCTGGGGGAGATTGTTGGATCTAGTGGACCCCAAAAAAGAACAGATGATTGGAAAGCGAAAATAGTCTACAACCTCTGATCCTAAATAACAGTGCTTTGAAGATCTGCTTCTCCCAAAGGAAAAGACTCAAAATCTGCTTTCTCTAAAGTCTGCTAAAGCCAAAGGCCTGCCAAAAAGAACCACTGCTGATGAAGACAAAGTCTGTTGAAGCAAAGGTCTAATCATCCTCTGCTGATGAATACAAAGTCTGATGAAGCTAAGGTCTGCTGTGGATCAACAGATGATAAAGATCAACAGATGATAAAGTCCAACAGATGATGATCAATAGAGTTTATTAATGTAAGGGGCTGTTTGGCAACATCTGAATGGTTAAGTATTGAACCAGTAAGAGGTCTGAACTATTAAGTGCTGAACCAGTAAGAGGTCTGAACCATTAAGGGCCAGTATAATTCTTAACCGTTCAGAGGTAAATGTCTGACCAATTCAAATTAGAGGTCTTAACCATTCAGACTCAGTATAGTGCTTAATCATTCAGAGGCAAATGTTTGAACCATTCAGACATTCTCGCGAAACAAACAGTATGAACCATTAAGTGTTGAACCAATAAGAGGTCTGAACCATTAAGAGCCCCATTAAGAGGTAAACAAACAGCCCCTAATAGTGCTTAGGCTATAGCAGATGTTAGGAGTTTGTTAAGCTATTAGATGTCGCTGTCTAGGTAACGTCAGCTTAGATGCTTCAGATGTTTCGTTTGTTCTATAAATAGAACAGTGTTTGTACTGTTCTATTCATCACTTTCACCTTGACATTTTTTTATGAACAAACAAGGAGTGATCAGCCTGAGGGGGAGTTGTAATTCCTCGTGCATACGTAAACTTGTAATTGCAAATTTATAAAAGCATGTTGATGAAAGCAATATCTCTATTGTTGTGATTGAAAAGTTAATTATTCCGCTGCATATTTCATCTTTGTTTTATCTTCATTCATTATTTCCATATTAACTATCACAACAATCAAAATCGTTATCATCACAACTAGATTTAAACATGTGAATTTCGGTGGAATAAGTTGGTTCTGAAAAAGATAAACATGTTTTTATGGAAGGAAAATTCCATCAGCAAAAGCTTTGGCACACAGAGGAGTCGCCATTCAGTCAATCACGTGCGCGGTTTGCGAAGGAAGACACCGCACATTTTTTTCTATAAATTAGTTAATATCAAACGATCGGCAAAAGCTTTGGCACACACATACACACACATATATATATTGTATTATATAAACGCTTATATAAACTAAGTCGTATTCGGTTTATAAAATATGACTCAAAGTCCTATAAATTAGTTAATATTAAAAATAAAAACTAATAGTTTAATTATTTATTAATATATCATAGAATTAATTACTGTTTTCGTCCCTGTGGTTTGTCAAAAATCACTAATTCAGTCCATTAGTTTAAAATTTGAGATTTCAGTCCCTGCGGTTTCACTTTCGTAACCATTTCAGTCCCTGTGGTTTCACTTTCGTAACCATTTCAATCCATTTATTCTGTTAGTACAGGGACTGAAATGGTTACGAGGTGGACTGAAGTGGTTAGGAAAGTGAAACCACAGGGACTGAAATCGCAATTTTTAAACTAATGGACTGAAATAGTGATTTTTGACAAACCAAATGGACGAAAACAGTAATTAACTCTATATCATATATAAACACTCGTATTCGGTTTATAAAAAATATTTATAACATATGACTCAAATTTCGATAAATAACTAGATAATTATTTGATTATATTTAGTAGTAAAAATAATTAATTCAATTAATTATTTAAAATTTAGGAATTTATTTAAAACAATCAACTAAAATAAATCGAATACGATTTAATTGTTATAAGTGTTTATATAGTTAAACTTTTAGTTTTTTACTTTTAATATTAACTAAAAGATGAAAATATGTTTAAGAGTAATGTACACTTTGTGTTCTTTATTGTGTGTGAAAGGACAATATTGTTCTTACCTTGATTTAACTTAACTAAGATAATTAACTCAGTTAGGTTAAAATTACATAAAATGATGTTTTTAGACATAATCTATAATTATTTTTTTAAAGGTTACGTTTTATAATTTGTGTAATGCATAAAGGCCACAAAGTGTAATTTACTAAAAAAATTGTATATTTGCTAGTGTCCATCAAAAGATTCTGGATTTTTTTGTTTTTCACTTAAAAGAATTTTCAAAAGTAACCTCATATATTATGATGAGTAAATTGCCACAATCATCTCTAAGGTTTAGGTATTTTTGTCAATTTCATTCAAAATGACTTTTTTGTGCCAAATAGCCCTTCACCTTTGGCGTTTTTTTTACCATTTACATCCAAACCTCTTACTTAGTTTACTTTTTCTGTTAAGTTGAAGGATATTTGGATGAAACTGGCAAATATAAAACCTCAGTGACGATTTTGGCAATTTAATTAAATTCTTTTTAATTTTTTATTTAATTTTTGTCACACGCGCGCGCGCGCGCGCGCACACACACACACACACACACACACACACACACACACACATATATATATATATATGGAGCCGCTAAAATGAAAACCACCCCCAGTTGTAAGAACCATGAGAAGCACTCTCCACCAATCATATTTTGCCAACCAAAAGGGTAGTTTAGTCATTTACCCCAAATGTCTAATCTCTCACTCTCTCTCTTCATTAATGGTAGCAGACTATTATAATTAATCTCTCACTCTCTCTCTCTCTTCAAATCCATTCATTTTCATCTCTTTCATGGAGAGATACCTGCAACCCAAAAATAATCAAACCCATTTTAAGTCCCTAAAATTCAAATCATCTTCATTTAACCAACATAAAACCCAAAAATACCCCCCCCCCCAGCCGCACTCCCCTTCCTTCCCCTCGTCCGATCAAGCTCCTCCGGTGACCGGAGCTCCGGCCCTTCCTTCCCCTCGTCCGATCAAGCTCCTCTGTGGTGGCCGGTGGGTGACGTCGAAGCAGCGGCGGCGGCGCAGTGGAGGTCGAGCAGTTCGGCGAGGACAGACAAAGAGACAGAGAGAGTCCGAGAACAGAGAGAGACGACGGAGGTAGGTGGACGACGACGATCGAGAGGGAGGATGAGCGGCTGTTTGAAGAACGGTGGTGGGGTTGCAGGTAGGTGGCCGACGGATGACGACGATCGACGGCGAACGGTGGTGGGGTTGAAGGTAGGTGGACGACGGTGGTTTGAAGAACGGTGGTGGGGTCGCACCCACCTAACTCACACTCTGTCTGAGCTTCAAGATCCTTTCAATCTTGAAAAAAATCATATTTTAGTGCTTTGAGGTGATTTCTAGGGTTTCAAGGGTTTTCTAAGGTTCGGTTATCGTTCAACAAGTCGGGTTAGATTGGTTATGGGTTCAGGTCAACAAAGTCAACCTTGGTTAGCGGCTCGGTTAACTGTGGTCAACGGCTTCGGTTCAGGTCTCGGGATTCGGGTCAGTTTTGGAACTCGGTCAGCTTCATTTCGGGCTCGGTCGACTCAGCGAGTCAACTCGGTCAACTCAGTCAACGTCTCGACGCGAAGATTGGTAAAGATTTTACGGCGCGATTTATTTCGTTATTTTTATAGTTCTATTTTATTTTGTGAAAACGAGCTCGAACCGATTCGATCAAAGTATTGTTACGTTTTGATATAGTTGACAAAAAATTGATATTGTGATTGATTATTGAATTTTGAAATTATAACGACAACTTGTGTTGTCGAGGCGACCAAAAACAGAGGAAACTCTGCCTATTTTTTTTGTAACGTAAAACGTAAATTTTTTAACGTAAAACGTAAAACTTAAATTTTTAAATGTAAAACGTAAACTTTTTAACGTAAAACGTAAAACGTAATTTTTAACGTAAAACGTAATTTTTTAACGTAAAACCTAAAACGTAAACTCTTTAACATAAAACGTAAACTTTTTAACGTAAAACGTAAAACGTAAACTTTTTAACGTAAAACGTAAACTTTTTTTAACGGAAAACGTAAAACGTAAAAACTTTAACGTAAAACGTAAAAAGTTTAACGTAAAACGTAAACTTTTTTAATCGCAAAATGTAAAACGTAAACTTTTATGTAACAACTATTTAACGTAAAATGTAAAACTTTTCTACGTAAATTGTAAAACGTAAAAAACCGTGTGATAAAACGACGGCTAAACAAGGGGCGTGAATACGGGCATAAAAACGCCACGAAAAAACGGGACGTAAAAAACGCCCCGTTAAAACGGACGTAAAAACAACGCTTGAAAAAGCCGAAACGGCGTGCAAAAACGATCCGTTAAAAAACGATGCGTGAAAAAGCCGGGCGTAAAAACGGAAAACGTAATTTTTTAACGTAAATTTTTTAACGCAAAACGTAAAGTTTTTAATGTAAATGACGGCGCGTTAAAAAAACGACGCCTGAAAAAGCTGGGCGTAAAAAAAGGCTCTTCAAAACGTTTTTTTAACAAATCTTAAAAAAATATATATAATAAAAATCTAATTTCAAAAAATTCTTTAACAAAATAATCTGTATTTTAATAAAAAAAACCTCTAAATTTTATAAAACTAAAATGCTAGTAACTTTATAGAAAAAAGTCAAATAAACAAATCTTATCATATGTACCAAGTTTGTAATTTATCTTCTACTCTTTTAAATTCGTTCTAACAAAAACCAAAAGTCACTGCCCCCCTCCCTTATCAAACAATATATCATTAACAAACCTTAAAATTACCCACCAAATCGTATAATGTCATGAATCAAAAGTTTTTTTACTCAAACCACTCGGAATAAATTAGTTAGTTACCCTCATAATCTTAATTAGATAAATATGTTATTTCTGCCAACATATTTGTTAGGTGCTCAACACATTTAAAAATATGAACGTTTTACAATTTTTTTCTATCTCGACACTTGATTAAATGCTAAAAGTTGTAATCGATTATTATGTGTTGCACACCATTGATATTTATTTTATATATTGTTTTCTCTTTATAAAACTGATCTATATAAAAAACTAGATATTAGTTTCTGTTTTAATTTATAAAATTTAAAACATTCTTCACCTTAACAGAAAAAATAAACTGATCTTTGTGGTTTGAATGAAAATTTATAAAAACTCTGTCACGAAACTATTAATTTTTATAAAAACTGCATGTATATTATGTCTTATATATATGTAGCAAAATTAATTAAATAAAAGAAATTAAAAAGAGTTTGAGTAAATTGATAAAATCACCCCTGAGTTTTTATATTTGTCAGTTTCACCCAAATATTCTTTAACTTAACATAAAAAATAAACTAAGTTAGTGATTTGGATGAAAATGACAAAAAATACTAAAGGCGAAGGGCTGTTTAGCACAAAAAAAAAATAATTTTGGATGAAACTGTCAAATATTTCTAAACAGAAGGGACAATTTTGACAATTTACTCTATTATGATAAAAGAAAATGGGTTCGTACGGTTTTAGGTTAAATAACATATGAATGACTCACTGTTTTTGGGTTTTAGGTAAATACTAGAAACTCTATGAATGACTCACTCTATGTTTTTGAAAAACTAAAATTTTTTGAATATGTATTATACTGAATATTGATAAATCAAAATCAATTAAAGTAAGAAATGATCTAAAATTACCAAAATAAAATGAAAGTAAGAAGTGATCTAAAATTACCAAAATAAAATGAAAAACTAAATTCCTGTGCAACTTTTTTGAGCTTAAAAATAATGCAAAACTTAATTTAAGGTTAAATAATAAAGAATACAAAACTTAATATTTATATTGCAAGTAAAATAAAGCCATGGAGCCATGAATACATGAAATAGGGGTGTTCAGAAGAAATCATAATCAAATAAAAACCGTAAATCGAACCGTAACCGTAACCAAATAAACCGATCCGATTAACGAATTTGGTTTTTGGTTTGGTTTACCGAAACCGAATTTTGAATATGGTTTTTGGTTCGGTTTATGGATCCACATTTTATTTTATTTGGTTTATTCGGTTTATTTGGATAACCGAATAAACCATTTAATTTAATTAATTATTAAATAAAAATAAAATAAAATATTTTATAAATCATATACAATTTATTAGCCCAAAATAGTTATTTTTTTATGTAGCCCAAAATACCAAATTTAAATCTAAAAGTCCAACTCAAACCCACTCATTTCTAAAATAATAGAACTTCAGACCTATAGAAACTAGGGTTTAGGATTTCTAAATCTTCTTGAAGAAAGACTTATATTTGAAGATTATTTATATTTTGTGACATTAGACTTGTTAACTATTTATATTTGGTGTTGATTAAACCAATGAACTTTCTTGTGTGTGTTCAAGGCGCCTAGGCGCATAAGGCACTCACTTATGTCATGATAGGCTCGAACTCACAATCATAGCTCATTATAAAGACATAGTAAATATTGGCAAGCATTGTCAAAAAATATGAAGTTCAAATTAATAAAAAAATAATAATAATTAAACTGGACAAGTAAGAGATGTAAATTAGAAATACCAACCACCGAAAGGTAGAAATATCAACCACTTAGCCCCTCTTTTAATTTTGGAAGATGGTACGTACCCTTCATGTTTTCATGAGACCGTACATAATAGCAATATGGGTGCTACTTTCTACACCCCCTCTATTTACTTTTTTCACCCCCCCCTCTCACATATTTACAGGTGGTGCCTGCGTGGGACCGACAGTTTTCCTCTCACAAGGGGGGGTGTAATCAGAAAGGAGGGGGGTGTGTATAGAATGGGCCTATTGGTTATTGAATATTGAATATACTTTTTTTATTATTATTGAATATACTTTTTTTGGAAGTATATTCAAGAAACAATAAAAGATGACATCTTTCGCGATGAAATTAACTTTTTGATGAGTCGTAAACATATGATCACGTTAAAATCTTATTCAAGAAAAAAAAAATGAAAAATCTAATCATAAAACTTATTTTCAATTTAATCGTATTTCGATTGATTTAGTTTGTTCCGGTCTGGCTCTTCCGGTTATTTGATTGCTTCATTTCTAAATTTCAAGAGCCAAATAATAAAATAAAATAAAAACAATCGCTATTGCCTAATCGGATCAAAATAAGAACCGAAAAGAAAAGCAAAATCACTTAAAACAGGGAATTCAAAATGAAGAACGTAAATACCTAAAAATAGCTCGGCCTAAGTGTATAATACAAACAGTTTATAATTATTTTAAGTGAAACCTGTATTCAGCGCGTTATAACTCTCTCATCGACACTTGTATCCCTTTTCGTGATCGTTTTACTCATAATAAACATAGATGCTTGGTGATATCGCTTCATATCCTATCAACTGATTTGAATCGCGTCTTCCAGTGGTCCTACTGTCACGTGAAGGTGAGTCGTACCCAAAGGCTTTTTAAATTAATTATTATAGTAATATTATATATTTAACATGAGTTTGATTCAACTTCATTTGGTGATGATTTTTTTTTTTTATATTTTATTTGCTCAAGTGTACAAAAATCTGATGATTTTTATATCCACCTATAGATTCCTTTCGGTAAGAGACAAAACTACATAACAAGACATTTTTTGTCAAGAATTGATTAATAATCAAATAATCAATCATATTTTGGTGACTGAAAACGAGGTATTTTAAACAAATTCCTAAACCACTTGTAAACCTTTCATTACGTAGCCCACTTGTGTTTTCCTATCTTAAGTTTTGATAATAACATTTGTGGCAGTGTTAATGCTAGATTTGTTTATCAATTAAGAGTTAAATATATAATCACTTATATATATAACTAGTTAATTATGATATTTACATTTAGAGTAAATTACCAAAATCGTCTCAAAGGTTTGGGCATGTTTGCCAATTTCGTCAAAAACAAATTTTTTTGTATCAATATTGCCCTTTACTTTTGGATTTTTTTTGTCATTTTCATCCAAACGTCTAACTTTTTTTGCCTAAGATTTGAGATTTTTTGCCATTTTCATCCAAATATTTTATAGAAAAAATAAAGCAAATTAGACTTTTGGATGAAATGACAAAAAATCTCAAAAGTGAAGAACTATTTAGTATAAAAAAAATTGTTTTGAATGAAACTGACAAACATACCCAAACCTCATGGACAATTTTGGCAATTTACTCTTACATTTATTATTAAATATGTGATACTAATTCCAATTTTAATCGTCGCTCTTTATTTCTCTCCGTTCACATGTTCACCTTTTATTTTTCTAATTGCAAGTGTTTGTGTGGCTCTCGCAGTTCTATACCTAAATCGGTTTTGTATTGAATGCTAATATCGATTAAATCACTATCATTTACTTATTTGTCATAGATTTAATATAACATAGACTTGTGAACTTAATCATAAACATACACCAAAGCTTAATAAGAATAATAAATTTATTTAATCATAATAATAATGCTAACATAAATTTATAATTTTAAAAAGACAATATTAATAAGAATAAAAAAAAAAAAAAAAAAAAGAGCAAGGCATGTTATTCCCTTTCTTCCCTTTCCACCCATTACAAGCCCTCATTTTAGAATACAACCAACCAGCCAGCCAGCCAACTCAAAAGTACAACCTAATAAAGCACCACCAAACCTAAACCTAATAGTACAGTACAACCACTTAATGCATTAATCACTAGTACTGTAACATCTCTGCAGCAGCAGCCATGATTGGTTGCTGATTAATATACATCATGTTCCAAGGACTGTTTATGAAATCATGATGATTTTCATACTCATACATCATCCCTGTCACACCACTATTGTTGGTGTTACCCATAAGATTGTTGATTTCATTGAGGTAATCTAACCTCTGTGTTAGCTCGCTCATCTGAGCGCGCAACACAGAGTTATCCGCTTCCACGTGGACCAGTTGTTGCGTGGTGACGTTAATGGTGGTGAGGATTTGCGCGTTATCCTTTTTCATCTGGTTGATTTGATCCGTTAGATCATCTAGGTGTTTTTGTTTCCTCATCCTTGATCTTCGAGCCGATTCGCGGTTTGATTGCATTCTCTTCCTCTTTCTCTGATCCCTCAGATCCTCTTCGGATCCGGAGTTAGGGATCTGAGACGAATTACCACTCGAAGAAGCCATACCAAAAATTTATTTCAATAAAAAATAAAAATAAAAATACGAATACGAGAACAACACACTAACACAGACACTGACTCAAATTAATTATTCGCGAAGTATAGATATAAATATAGATATAGATATAAATATTATTCCTAGACGGAAGAGTTGTTGTTCATGAGAAAACGTAAAACCAATAGAGAAACACGACGGACAACGATTGGACTAAATGGGTCCGGCGACGAAGAGATGAGTTGATAGTCAAGCCGGACCGGAAGATTTCACTAAGAACAGGAGACATCAATATGTAACATGTGTAACCAAGATATCGAGCATGGATTCGGGTGATTCGGAGGCTATGAATTAACCGTATGGACGAATCAATCAAGAGATTTATGAATGAATGGAAGAGGTTTTGAATGGAAAGAAGAGGGGTGATTAAATAGATGAAAATGGGGGTGGAGGAGTTGGATTAAAATAATGAAAAAGGTTGAGGAAAAGTGTGATTGCGGACGAAGGAAGGGTGGAGAAGAAATTTCAATTTTTATTTTGAGAAGAAAACAAATAACAGCTGGTGGAGGTGCAAAACAACAAAATTTAATACAGAACACTGCTCCATCTCCATCGCACGCTTAATGTTGATTTGTCACGCTTCTAACATATTATTAATTAAGTTTATATTTTTAAAAGGTAGTATAATAATCTTTTAGTTTGTGTTTAGGAAAGTGATGTTGGGTATCTTAATGAATTCGTCTTGTTAGCTTTGTGTTTATTGGTTAATTAACATTAAAAAAAAGTTAAACAATGTTATTCTTTTTGTTCACGTCATGGGTAAGTTTTTTTCTTTTTTTTTTTAAATCTTAAAAGGGGATGTTAGTGGATTTTTCATTAAAATAGGGGTGTGATAAATATACCCAAGTTAAAGATTAATACACCCAAAAGTCAAACTTAGTAATGATTTAGTAATGATTTAGTGTGATAAATATACCCAAGTTAAAGATTAATACACCCAAAAGTCAAACTTAGTAATGATTTAGTAATGATTAACTATTTTATTGTATTATTTTATTATAAAGTTAAAAGTAATAATTATATTTTACTATAAAGTCAAAAGCAATAATTATGTTTTTATCTTATTAGTATTAATATCAATATTAATAAATAAATAATCAAGACACTTTATTATAAATACGAAAATGAAAAAGTTAATCATAAATAAATAACGAGTCTCTCTAATAAAACAGTAAACGTGAAAATGTTAATCGTAACGAACTGAATCGATTTCAACTGAACAATATCGGTATTGGTATTATCGGAATCGGTACCGGTATTCATTTTTATAGTTTTACATGTAAAAATGTGTCGATGTTCTTTTAGACATATCACGACTCAATTTCTTTTTATTCGGTCGCTGTGGCGAGTTTAGTTCCAACACGAAGCGCCGACAAAGATGAAAGAAAAAACCGCAAAAAAGTGAGGTGCTTAGTTTGATTATTACGTAGTTTTTTATCCTTTAATTGTGTTTTTTTAAATTATTACTGAAAAGTTTTATTCTATTTATCTAATGTTTTTATTCAACTTGATTGGTTTAAAAGTTGAATAATTTAATAAAAAAACATTTGTCAAGTCTGTGTGTTATAACAAAGATTAAGAAAACTCATTATATAAAAGTTTGATTGTATAAAAAATATTTTATCTTCACTTAAAAAATAATATAAAAGCTTATTGTAATTAATAATTTAAAAATAAAATAGAAATGTTAAGTAATTAATGATTTGAGCAATTAATGCTAGCCATTTTCTCTCTCATACCTATCTTTCTCTCTCCTGAAATGTTGACTTTTTGGGTATATTTAACAATACCCTTAAAATATAAGGTTCTGTTTGATTGGTGAAATTTGTATGATTTAAAGTTGGAAAGGAATTAATTTCACAAAGATTTATGTTTGGTTGAGAAAAATAGAATTGCCTTTGTAATTAATTCCATCATTTAATGGATTTCAACTTTTCTTCTATTTAGTGATGGAATTTAATGTCTCAAAATTAAAAAAAAAGTGAGTTTTTTCCTATATTTGTGTTGGTGGAAAAAGTATTTACCATAATAGTGTTGATAAAAAAATATTTACTAAAATGGTGTTTTTAAAAGATTTATTTGTTTCTCATTCTTAACTTGGACAAATCTAATTTATTAAATAACTATTGATTTAATTATGGTATTGGATCTGTTATCTAAGTTATTCTTTTTAAGTATCTTAAAAAAATATTTTCTTTTATAAAACAGGAAACCTAGGGAAACCTGGGTTGGATCCTTGTGCCAAATAGGTTTTACCAGTAATTTCACCGTGGTGCCTACAGGCGGATGGGTTACCGGGTTTTTCCAGGAATTGGTGGTGGACTTGGGTTACTCTCGGAGTACTTCGTTTGTCCAGTGGGTGCCCCAAGAGTGCTCGGTATTGAGTTTGTTGGCCGTTAAAAAAATACAAAAACTACTATATGCGATTCTAACGACTCTAGTTCTACCCTTTTAAAAATGTATTTAATTAGAAACCCTTTTAAAAATGTATTTAATTATAAAGACTGAAAATCACACAAATTTATATACATTTATTGTTTAAATTCCTTTCGATTCTGTTCTTCTATATACATAACACACTACAGTAACATATTTTTCTAAACTTTAGTTTATATTTTTTTTAATCACGTACCCATTCCATTGTTATATTATTTTTTTTAAATCAAGTTCTCATGCTTTGGGTTACATGGTTTTTTATTCCATCCATAGTAAAACAAAACGAATAAAATTTATAGTTTACATTATTTTTTATAAAAAAGATGTTTGTGGATTTAAATACAACAGGTAGCATTTAAAATCTAAATCGTGTTAGAGTAAAATATTTTGTAAGACTAACCTACATAAAAATTATGTATTCCGTGTTCGAGCAAATTAAGGAGTTGGTAGATTCGAATGTAATCTATACTCATTCTCAAAGTGTCCAACATATCTTTAATAAATGCATTTAGTTTTAGAAAAAATATACTATATCCTGTTATTTATATATAAAAAATATTAGCTGAAGGAATTATAAAAGTTGACGTATATGATTTAAGTGAATTTTGAGTTTTTAGATTTAGTATTTTTTTTAGTTTCTTTTGTACTATATAATTAATTATGAGGGTATAATGATAGTTAGTCAAATAACAAGAAGCTTTTTTCTTATTAACTACAGAAAATTTAAATTTTAAAGCAAGTTTTTAAGTAGATTCTTTTTAAAAAATAGTCTTTTTAAGATTCTAAAAAACTAAGTTACGGTAAAAGACCAAGTACTAGACTACTAGGATTAAACTAATAATTATTTAATGAATATGATTTATCCAATGATAATAGGAGTGAGAAACACATAAATCTTTAAAAACACTATTTTGGTAAATATTTTTTTAACAACACTATTTTGGTAAATATTTTTACCACCAACACCAATATGGAAAAAAAACTCCAAAAAAGATCATATCTTCTTCATAAATGAGAGATGGATGAGGGTAGTTTTTTAATATGTCTTTTTTACTTTTCCAATTCCATTATTAAATTTACAAATCAAACAAGAAATGAATTTTCAATGGGCTGTGTTAAATATACCTAAAAATCAACCCTTTAGGAGAGAAAAGGGTGGGCAGAAATAGAAAAGGTCTGGCATTAATTATCCAAAACTATAACAACCCTTCTAAAATATTCCTGACACCCTTAATATATTTAATAAAACCCTATACACCTTAAAATATACCCCAAATACGTATAATGGCCCTAAATACCTCTATATAATTAAAAATAAAATAAAAACCAGAAAATAGGGCGTTCGCGGGCCACGAAGACCTTGTTTTCGGGCAACACGGGGCGCGACAACTATGGATCAGGGCGACACCCTGAGCTGCCACGTGGCAGACTCGTGTCCAAGCAAAAACCTGCAAATCAGCAACCCTAGCCCCTATAACCCTTTGTCACGGGCCGCAAAGACCCTTTAAGGATCTTACGCGGGCCGCAAGAGACTGGTCGGACAGAACTATAAATAGAGGCCCTCAGCTTTCATTTTCAGTCGCTCACATTTCGATCTTTCTCTCTCAATTTCTCTATAGTATTCATAATTCTCAGGCATTATACCCCCCTAATTAACGAAGTTCTGCCTCGTTGTAAGTAACATAACCCCCGGTTACATATTAGATACACTGCCCGATTGATCTAGTGCTCCGTAACGGCTGTCGAGGCTCTGCCCGACGTAGTCGTTGGAGTTCTGTCTCGGGGAGGGTATAACAAATGTAAATATTGGGTTATTATACTATCACGTGTGCATTTTGTAATTAATAGATAATCACCAGGAAATCACAAAGGAAAACCCTAAGTTAGCAATGTGAGTAATCTCCTTTTTGTAAACCTTTTTGCAAACAATTTTACAAAACCTTAAATATTTTACAATGTGATTAGCAGTGATTGAGTCTTTGTAATTCTTCAATTACTGCCGGTATGTTGGGGTTTTGTATACAAAATGTGGAACACGTTGCCATTGGACAACGAGTTAGCCAATGTGTAATATGACCCAACAGTCAGGATTGATAGTACTGAATGAGTAATTGTGTAGATATAAAAATTGTAATCGCTCTCAATACTGTTAAATGATAAAACTCTTCTTGATTAAATTGGGATTCACTCACCAATATTTCCCACTGACAAAATGTTTTTAAACGCGTTTCAAGTAACAAAATGTGAAAGCCAAATAGAAGCCCATTGGATAGCACTGAAGGCTTCGAAAAGTGGCTATAAAAGTTACCTAAATAAATAAAATGTTTTTATTTAAATAAAATAAGATTTATTCCTATAAAAATGTTTGTATTGGAAACTTGGGAATCTTCCATGTGTTTAATATTATAAAATGTGGTATTTTACTCTGATAAAATATTTTCTAACTACGGTCCTGATGAAAAATTCCGCTGCATCGATACCACTGATATTGGCCGTGGCCGCCCGTTCCCGGGTAAATAGGGGACAGGGTTGCGACAGAAGGTGGTATCAGAGCTACAGCCACTGATTTCAGCCACATAAGTGTTCTGCTGACACTAAAATATTATTCATTATGTTAGGAAATAATTTACATGGATACGTGCATATCTGTATATTATTGTTTTGTGTTATTTGACAATTTTTTAGCTTACAGTATGAGCGACCAAGGACCTTCAGACGCTTACCGTCAGTTGTCCAGCTCACATATGGATGAAAGCACCTCTTCACAGCCTACCCCCTCGGGGTATTCGGCTGACACCAAAGAAGGTATTTTCGTGTTCAAAGCACAATCTGAAGAGCCATTCCCTCCTAAGAAGAGAGGATGGTTCAGCAGAGGAGCTCATAAACGTAGAAAAAGGATGAGAAAACTTCAGCAGCAGCGAGCTTTAGCAGCCGCTAATAGAGAAATGAACACACAAACACAGGATATGATCAATAGAAGACTAGCAAACTTCCACATACTAGCAACCACAACTGCCGACCCGAATCTAGAACAACTCATAGCACCCCAGCGGTTACCGCTATTTCCCACACAACCTATGGAAATTGAGCCAAACCATGTAGACCAAATTCCAATGCCTGATTTTGACCCAACTGAAATACCTAGAGTCCCAGCACCCCATCCCCCAGACTATGACCCATGGTTTGATGACCATAGGGATTATGAACAACGCTACCCACTAGAAGACGAACCCATGCAAAACCTAGCACCCTATCCAAACCTGGACCCTCTGGACCCATATTTTGATAATGAACAATACATCAGAGAAATCCTAGAGAACCCGTACCCACACGAAGAACCAATGCCACAGTTCCCAGACCCAATACCAGCACCCGCACCACCCATGAGCACTTAGAATGTGCAAGAACTCCGAACCTTTGGTGAGGAGATTTTAGAAAGGAAGTGAGAGAATGAGACAAATATGTGAAAGGCTCGTCTAGAAATATGACGAGCGTAACATGGAATTTTGGATGAACCCGTATCATTAATAGTAATAATATATATATATATATAGGATAAGGATCATGTGAGAAGTGATAGGCTAGTTGAGAAACTTGAGAAGCATTCTTGACCACACATTTTTCTAAGCCTTTCGTAATATACACATATGTATAGTTTAAAATTGACTATATACATATGTGTATAACTCAATATACATATGTGTATATAGTCAATTTTAAACTATACATATGTGTATATTACGAAAGGCTTAGAAAAATGTGTGGTCTAAATTGATTCTCAAGTTTCTCATATAGGGTGGACTTCTCTTAGGATCCCTACCCTATATATATATATATATATATATATATATATATATATATATATATATATATATATATATATATATATATATATATATATATATATATTTATTTATGAGTAAATTACAAAAATTGTCCTTTATGTTAATACTAGATTGCAAACTATGTCCTTTACCTTCGATAATTACAGAAAGCATAATCTATTTTATAAACTTTTACATGTTACGTCATTTGACCCTAACTTAGTTGAATTTTATAGTTAAATCTAACCCAGTGGTCCCTACGTAAGGGTATTTTGGGTATTTTACACTGAATACTAAAATACTAAAATATATATTCACTCTCTAAAAAAATCTCTCTGCAATCTGCCTCAACACACTTTACTCTGTACAATCTATTTAGCACCTCCGGCATTACACCACCTCCGCATCACCGCCATCGCAGCACCATTTCCGTAGCAGCACCTCGCCATCACACCACCACCATCGTTGCACCTCCGCTATCGCCGCATCACCACCATCGCAACAACACCCCCATCGCAGCACCTCGCCATCACACCACCACCATCGCCGCACCTCCGCCATAGTACCACCACCTTCTTCATCGCAAATCTGTGAAGTCTAACAAAGCCCCTCCAAATTAGATCTGAACGCACCATTTAATAACCCTTTGTTAGTACTTATATCGGTTTTGCTATTCCCATATGGTGTGTACCAGAAGCTTTAATAACAATTGAAATGGGTATAATGTTTCTTGATTACTTAAAATGAAATTAGAGATACCGGTTGTATGTATATCTTCTTTGATTCCTTTTGAAACTATGGGTTTTATTTTTATTTTGAAAATCCAACCTGAAAGATGGTTATGTGGTGTTACTAGTTATGGTGGAGAGAAAGAGAGAGCGATAAGAGTGTTTGAGAGAGAGTTAATATTTTTATGGAGAGATAGAAATGGTAGGTGGATTGTATTGTGTTTATTTATTTATTTTAGTATTTAGTGTAAAATGACAAATATACCCGTATGTAGGGACCATTTGGTCAGATTTAACTGTGAAAATTAATTGAGTTAGTGTTAAATGACATAACGCGCAAGAATTTGTAAACTTAGAGTACGCTTTCTGTAATTATTGAAGGTGAAGGACATAGTTTGCAACGTAGTGTTAACATAAAGGACGATTTTTGTAATTTACTCTATATATGTATATATATAATATGTTTATATGAATATATATATATATATATATATATATATATATATATATATATATATATATATATATATATATATATATATATATATATATATATATATATATATATATATATATATATATAGGGTTTGGCTATATAAGAAACTCTATCTTTTTAAGAAAACTATGCAAACCCATTGTCAACCATTGATTAGCTTACATCAGACTTGATCAATGGCTATGATAATTTTGGTATGAATAAAATTAAAAAGAAATGAAATTACTGCCATTAGTACAAGTGAAGGGCATTTGCGAAAGTCAAAAAACACATTGGAAAACAAAAATCACTACCATGCAGTAGCCATCTAATCAAGAACTGCAAACAAAATTCAAATTTTTTCTTCTTTATGTTCAACCCATTATACTCATTACTCCCCTGTTCATGTTTCTCTCTCATCAAAACAAACATTGAAAACGTACTTCCGGAACCCTAACACAGGAGCCGATAGTGTCGATATCGGAGAATGAGGAAGTCGTTCATAATCTTGTCGTCGTCGGTGAAGCTGAAACGATTAAGGAAGATTAAGAGTTCAATTAAAAGGTTAGTTGTTGTAATCGGTCATGTAAAAGGAGGTTTTGTTCAACCGATTGATCGGAAAATGGCAACTGAGTTTGTTTTGTTTTATATATGTTGGACTTCGAGACCCATATTAGGGCAAAAAAAGGTCTGAGAGCCGTAGTGTTGTGATTATATCCGACGAACCCAAGCCAGTGCCTTCCAATCAACAATCTGTCTTTGGTCCGACCCAACGGGAGTTAGGTTAGAATTGATATGTCTATGAACCTTTAACATAGTTGAAGGTGATCTATATATGGATAGTGTGTTGGATTAGAAATTATGCATAACAGAATTTTGTTGGCTGCGTTGCAGTGTATGATGATACCGATAGTGTGTCACCAAGCCATGGGAAAAGACGGAAAACGGGTAACGGTTAACCAGTAATATTGTTTATAATTTGTATAATTTCTTGTTGGACTAATATTACGATCTATCGGTGCGTAATGAAGGTTGTGTGGAAAGCAAACGGGGACATACCAAAAATCACAATGGTAATTTCCTTTTGTTACAATAGTGGCTATTTGCGTATCCAGTTAACATGTTTGAAACTGTAAGGAAGAAAAGCATTGTCGGGGATAGTTCTGGGTGTGGAAATAAAAGAAAACGTGGTTAGTTAAATATTATTGGCTTTGATTAACATGTGTTAATTGGGCTGACCTTGAAAATTCCCTAACATGTGTTAATTGGCAGGGAAAAAAAAAACAGCGCCGATGATAATTCTGGCAATGTAATGCGAAGAAACCGTGGTTAGTTAATTTTTACGCCCTTCAAATTTTTTGATGTTAGAAATGAAAAATTGTTACATGTTTTAACGTATAAGTGAAATGTTACCGTTTGTGTTAGAAAGATGTTGTCATAAGTGGTTGTAAAGTAGACTTATTTTTTGGGTTGTTGTAGTTTCGTATAAAACGTTATTTCAGTAAGTAGGGCAGATGTGACGGCTACATCGAAGGGTGGAACGTTAAGGACCAAAAAGAAGAAGGGTTCGGAGGACAATATGAAAGGTGAAGTAGGGAAGCCAAAGGTAGTTGGTAACAAACAGGAAAAGGTTCCGAAAGCCCGTAAGCGAGCAAAGAAGGATGAATTTCCAGGAACAAGGACAAGATCCGCACACTGCAGTTTTATAAGTGTGTACGGGCATTGACAGAATAACAACGTGAGGCAGTCAGGCAAATGGGCTTTGGTCGTTTGCTTACTTTCAGCGTTGATGGGTTGCCAGCTAAGTTAGGTTATTTTGTTGTGGACAATTTTAATCCCGATAAGATGGTGATATGTACGCCTGTTGGTGATATCAAGGTGAACAGGAAAGTGATACATAAGTTATTAGGGATTCCGACTGGTGGACAAAAGATTAGTTCGATTGATAAGCTGCCGATGCTGATTGATGCCATTGCGGATTGGAGGGCGAGATACCCGGGTGTAATGGTGCCTCCAACAAAGATGGTGAAAATGATAGATAAGTCCGATGGCGAAGACAGTTTTGATTTTCGTATGGATTTTGTAATGTGTTTTGTGGCAGTGCTGGTTGATTGTCATAAACAAAGTTGTTTACGGGAAGAAATCTTAGAGTATATGGATGACGAAATGGACTTTGCAACAGTTGACTGGTGTGACATGGTTGTAGATAAGCTGAAAACTTGCAAATATACCTGGGATCGGCTTGACCCACAAAGTTTCTTCGTTGGTCCTCTCACGATTCTGATGGTAAGTTTAATTTACTTATTTTGGATAATTAACATGTGTTAAAATACTGGATTGTTTTTCGGGCTGAACCGATCGTTGTTTATTGTAGTTGTTGTACGTTGATAGCATTGAGTGCACAGGGATGGAGGTAGACAAGGCGACGTGTCCTTTAGCTTTTGGAACTTGAAAAGATTGCGAGAGAGAGAAAGGCTTGAAATACTTGCTGGTGGGTTTGGTCTGGGACGGTTTAAAGGATTAACACGTCCAAGAAACTATAACGTGGAACACTGGGCAAGTAAGGAGGTATAGTTATATGCACTAACATGTGTTTTTTACAATTAGTATATAATCTTGGTATCAAAATGTTGAAAAGGTTTTTTCAACAGAAGAGCTTGATGATGGTACGACAGTTAATTAATGTGACAAAGAAGAACAAAGTCAAAATAGAGGGTATGTTAGAATCTCTGTGGGTGGAGAGCCCTGACGACGAGGAAGTACAAACGTTGAAGGCAACGTATGAAAGTATGTTTGAACAGAAAGGGTGTGAAAGTGAGGATGATGATAAAGCGGTAGATTTAGCGTCGCACAAGATCAATTCGGTGTTGGAAGATTTGAAAAATGATGAAAGAATTCACATTAACGAGGGAGAGAACGCTGGTTAGTAACTGTTATTCTTTGTGTTATTTAGTTTATTAATTTGGAATCCATTTATCGATGTGCAAACGATTTTGTAGGGGATGGCGTGGATGACAATTTTTCGGATGGGTCGCCAATAGCTAGCTTGTACAAGAAGTCACTTAATCGGCGAAACAAAAAAATCAGTAAAAGTAGATTGAAAGAAGTAGGATCTTCAGACATAGACTTCGATGCCCCGGAAGGTGTGTTGATAATGTTTCTGAAATGAACACTCAACCACGTGTTAATATGATACCTGTTATGTTGGTTATCATTCTTAAAATGATCACTGTAGCACATTTTACTGTGTGGCAAACTGTATTGATTGACATATGTTGTTGTGGTTGCAGCTAATGTTGCGGGCCAATCAAGCGTAGATGATGGTGGAAAAGACTATGCTGAAAAGATGGAAGATGGTGGAAAGTCGGTACAGGTGAGGAGATCTGCTAGACTAGGGAAGTTAAAGCATGTTAGTGAGATAGAAGAAGGCTTTGTGACCCCAAAAAGACGAAAGACAAATATAAAGTTTGGTGGACCAGACACGGATGGTGGTAAAGAAACAGGTAAATTGTTACATGTATTACCATTTTAAGAGTACGTTTATTGTGCGAAAAGAGTTTATGTCCCTGTAATATAGGTTATGGAATGAAATGTGTAGTCTAACACATGTTAATATGATAACGATGTATAGTTTAACATTTTATTGTGGTCGCAGCTGATGTTGCGGGGGAATCAAGCGTACTTGGTGATGGAACTGAGTGTACCGGAGCGCTGGAAGATGGTGGTATGTCGTTGCGGGTAAGGAGATCTCCCCGATGGAAGAAGTTAAAGGATGCTCCTGAAATAGAAGTAGGCTTTGTGACCCCAAATTGCCGGAAGACAAATAAAAAGCTTGATGGGCAAAAAACGAATGATGGCAACGAAACAGGTAAACTGTAACATGTGTTACCAGTTTCATTGTACATTTACATTTAAAAGTACACATTGATGGTGACGCGTAGTTTGTTGCTCGTTTAAATTTATTACCCTCTAATATGCGTACGTGTCTGAAACCCATTTATTATTAATGTGATGTTATAGGGTTCAACAAGACTGAGAAGAAACGGGAAGAGAGAAAACTGGGGTGTAGTGAAGTTGGGGAAGAAACAAATCAAGGCGTCCAAGGTGATAAGATTGTTCATGATGCTGGTAATTCAAGTGGAGGTAACTGTAGTATGGGTGGGGCCGAAGATAATAAAGGAGCAGGAAACGGGGATAAAAGTGATGTTGAAGAAGTGCATAAGCCGTTGGGTTTAATGTGTGCGATATTGCGTATTAAAGCAGCAAAAGTGCATGGTGCACGTGGTAGTTCCCGTACCATTTCAGAATGTCTGATATTAAAAGTGTGCTTTATTACTTTATTCCGTTTTAACATGTGTCATCTTGTTTTGACAGATGACGGTGGTTCGGACATGCAGTTTGTTAGTAAAGATGAATATAGAGTGGATACAGACAATAAAGTGGCTGCGAATGACGATGATCAGCAGAACACTGATCTAGAAGCGAATGACGCCAAAAAGGATGAGATTTACGAAGCACGGTTTATCTGTGATCAAGAGGTAGCCAAAATGGTCGAGATGGAGGTTAAGGTTAGCGAACAGGTTGAAGGGAATGAGAATGAAGGTAATCTTCAGAAACCGTTTTATTTGTTTAGCCATGTTTAGCCATGTCTAATTTATTCGAGAATGTTTATGCAACTTTAGATAGTAAGATTGAGAATGAAGTTGGGGATGCAACTGATAGAAGTAAAGAAGAAAGTGGTGGCGTCGTGTTTGCATCTGTGGAAGGTGATGTTATTGATAAGGACGAACATGTGGTTTTGGATGGCAAAGGCAAGGGGGCTGTTGACAAGTGTGACCGTGATTTTAACGGTAATTATTTATGCAGCTTCTGATACTAAGTTGTGCATGAGATGTGATAAGAATGTTTTATGCAGCTTAAAAAAGTAAGATTGAGCATGATGGGCTGCATTCAACTGATGTAAATATGCAAGAGTGTGTTGGCTTGGTGGTAGACTTTGTCACAGAGCAGCTTTCGATAAGGCTGAGGATGTCGATGGTAAAGGGAAAGCGGCTGAAGAGGAGTGGCAGCCGGATAATAGCGGTAAAGATTTTCATGCTCTAACATGTGTTAACTGCTTCCCTAACTGTATCATTTAGTGAGTTAACATGTGTTAATCATATAAACAGTGGGTGAAGGCGATACGTTTATTGATGAACGTAGTTTCGTTGGCCCTAATTGGAGTCTTGGAATGACACAAATTGGGGGTGAATTGGACGTGTCAGAGAAAATCGGTACGATAGAGCATTAAAAAAATAGGATTGATGGGTTAGTAGGAGTCATCTATAATATACTTATTTGCATCAAATGTGCAGGTTGCACAAGTGGGAAAGTGGATGAGATGGCTGGGACAGAAACAGTGCTGGAGCGTTCCGGTGAGCTGAACTATATTCATTTACTGTGAAAGTGTTATATTCGTTACCGAGTTACGTGAATTATTTATTTTATATGTGTTTAGGCGATATGGAGGCTACTACAAACTTGAGTATGGTTATAATGGTAGAACCAGTTAGCTCCTATGACCCGGCAATTGCAATCCACAAGGGGCAAACTGGTCTGGAATTTTATGGGGGTGATATGAATGAGGTGGAGGACAATATGTCGCTTGCAAACCGTGTGCGTATGTTAGCTGAGTTTGGGGCCCAAAAAAGGAAGCTCCCTTTTAGAGAGAAAGTGGCAGCGGAACCAAATAGATCACCTTACTATATAAGGTCTGTTGACATGGGTCAGCAAATAACTAAGAAGGAGGCAAATATGTGGGAGTACATATATGCTGATGAAAGCCCAATGCACTGGTTAAATGGGCATTCTCGTAGGAAGCGGGCAATGGAGGCAAACATGTAAGTAGAATTGCAACGTGGTTTATTGTTGTATAATAATAGTGTAAACCATGAACCAAGTGGATCTAGTTAATTGGTTATATTTTGATTTTTGCCGCAGGAGGGAACAGGGTTCGTCGTCGGATGTTGATGTAGATAGTCCGATACACATGGCTGTGTAAGTAGGGGGTCACCGTAGCAAAAATTAGTTAAATAAAAATAACATGTGTTAAAATATGCAATTTAATTTATAATCTGTACATATGAAACCAGGGAGTTGCTGTTTAGAAGCCCTACCCATGTAGAAGCGTCTCGGGCTATGTTCAAGAATTGAAACATTGGCAATGAGGTGTCGGATGGTATTATCGACTGTTGGGCGGAGGTGCTAAACTTCCAAGAGAAACGGAAATCACAGGAGGCTTACAGTAGGCAATTCTTTGGTACTAAAGTTGTGGTGAGTGTTTTGTATATAGAAATTACGGTGTGGCGAGTTTTTGACCTTATTAATTTCTCTGTTGTGCTTAAAGTTTCCGTGGATGCTAACAACTGAGGAAGGTGGAGTCGAGGCGCGGATGCACAAGTTTCGGCTGGGAATAAAAGGTGCGGTTAACAGCGCTGAAAAAGTTCCTGACTTTAGAAATCACGACATTGTTTTCTTCCCGATATTGGAGCACAAACACTTTTACTTGCTAGTGTTTGAGTTACGCGACCATGGAATTTATGTCGTTGATAATGACAAATCCCGCCAAGGTCAGGTGATAGAAGATAGTGTCTACTACCTCCACAAGGACACACCGTATAAGATTGTAAGTTATTAAAATGACCATTGATGAACAATAAGTGTGATAATATTGAAGATCTGTTTTTTTATTGAGCATGGCTTGTATATGTATATGCAGAAAGATATGTTTGTGCAATACCTTCGGGAGGTTGGGAATCCGCGAGCCGATGACATAGACTACTGCAACATCCAGCGTATGCTGGTTACTTGGGCGGCCACAACAAACACAACTGATTGTGGGGTCATCTTGATGCGACACATGGAGTGCTACATGGGGAAAAACAAAAGTTTTAACTGTGGGTTCAGCATGAGTGGGGCGAGGAAGATGGCGGAGGTGCGAAAGTTGAGAAAGAGGTATGCTGCGCACATCTTATGTTCGGAGGTGAATGTGTTGCTGCCTAAAATCAAGTAGGATTGCCGAATAGAGTAACACGTGTTAGGGAGTGAATGGTATTTACTGTAGGACCGGTGGGCTTTAAATGCGCCAGCTTTGTTTTTGGATATGTAATGTACTTTGATTTGGGGATGTTGCTTTAAACGTATTGCGGGGTAGGTGTTTTGTTGGGTATGGCATCGTCACGATGTCTTTTTGGGGATAGACTATCTATATGAAATCTGATGTTTAGTAACTTGGTAATTATATACTCTAAAGAATATTGATGTGTTGTTGGATGTGTTAGAATGTTATTAATGTAGTTGATGGATGTAGTTGATAATGTTTTAAATGAGGTTGTTTTAAATTATATATTGGTACGTGTAACATTATAGAAAATGAGAAAATACTGCTTCCTGTTTCCAAGGGGACCACTGTTTCTAAAAATGTAGTAGGATTATTGGAAATTGGGGAAAGTAGGTGGCAGAAGTCTACAAACATAGGGGTTGGTGTCTATAAAACAACTTTATTGGAAAAGGAACCATTGCTTTTTTGCCCCTTATGGTCACATCAAAGTCAAGTCACAAACACCTATATTAAATGTATCCAGGGAAAACCTCTATAAGTAGTGTAATGAAGAACCAAAGTCATATTCTGTAATACTTCACTAGTTCAGTAAACCATAAACTGTTAGCGGTTCAAAAGTATGCTAATGTGATGGACCCTTGTAAAGGTAAGGTCACGTCTACCCAACCAGGCATGGAGAAGCGGAAGCAAAAGGGGAAGGAAGCATGTGAGGGCCGATACGGGGTGTGCTACGAAAGAAAAGTGTTTCACAAGAAGCGAGAAGACGTGAAAACTGGAGTAGCTTCTGGTGACGATGCTTCAGATAGCGGAACCAAAAATGTAGCTGATGTAGCTGGTGTGTCGCAAGAAACGTCACGCCGTAGGGAACACGTTTTACCAGAAGCTGAAAAGTTGAAGGGGCTACCAGATGAGTTGGTTAGGTTGCTGACGGATCCAGACCATGAATTATGTGGTTGCCCATTGTGTCCATACTCACCCGAAACAATCCAGTCCTGGTGTTACCATGACCCATGGGAGAGTGAGCGCAGCCCCTCTCCTCTGTACTTTCATGATGAGGAATTTGCCACACCATGATGAAAAAGCTTGTTAGAGATGGAGGATAATAAGGGGTAGTTAGGATGTTGAAAGTGGTTAAAGATGTGTTAACCTGATGACCCTATGTTTTAACAAAACGACATACCAACGTCGTTTTGTTGGTATTTTATTATGAACCTTTTTTTTGGCAATGGGTTGATGTCATTTCTCAGTAGTCGATCCATTGTTTTACACGCGGGGTGTAACCTATTAGTAGAATGTGTGGTTAAGTTGGCTAGATGTGAAGTTTAATTGTATAACCTGATGTGTCTTAATATATAAGCTATTGGTTTGGTTAACACAGTTTGTTTTGATCCTTTCCAGTTAAAAAAAAACCAAATTATGAGGGTTAACATGTGTTAAGCATCTGTTTTTATGTTATGGTAAAAAATATAAACCAAAAACACAATTATCAATGCATATAATATTAAGATAAGCCCATTAGTAGCAAACAGAGGTCCACAAAAAGTAGGGCTACAAACACAAAAGTGGCCAAGGCCATAGAGTTTCTTACAAGACTATTTATGATAAATGGGATCAAAATAGTTCCACCTTCTTACACACGTAACAGAAAAGAACAGGAGGATGTTAAAAGACTGTTACATGTGTGTAAGAAGGCCAAAATGAAGAGACTCTCCGATTACATAGTACTAGAAAACGAAAATAAAGATTTTAATCAGAGGGTGAGGCACCAAGGGCAGTCTGCCTTTGTTGTTCAGCAGTTGCCTTTGCTGCTTTCATTGCAGCCACCTTAACGCAGTTGCGTGAGTCGTGGTCGTCGACATACAGACCACAACGCTTGCATAAACGAAGCTGCTTTGGACGTTTTTGTGGTTTTGCCTTTGCCTTCTCATCGTGCCCGGAAATACGAGTATGAGTACCACATCCTTTATTACGTGCAACTTCTGGATTAGCAACTTTGACTGGAATGTTGATTGGTTGCCCAACTATTTCTTCCATTTCACACTCGTTTGATTCATTTTGAATTGTACACAATGGTTGCTTGGAAACCACATTGATCTTGAAATCCCTGAGTTGGTCAACCAATTTTGCCAACGAATCCTCATCGGTTCTAGCCACATCAACGCATTCAGTAACGAGGTCGAGGATTTCATTCCGCATAACGGACGGTGCGTGTCGGTTGACTCCGTATCGGCTGGAAATTGAAATAACCTGTTTGGGGAGGGCATCTCGGTGCCACCTATCGTTTATGTATTGGGGTGGAATCCTTTCAACATTTTTCAATCGGTAGACGCAAAAGATATGGCGACACAGATATCCGATACGTGTGAAATTCCTGCATGAGCAACTGGCGGATTGGTCTACAACGTTATACGTAACCTGTTGGGAACATAGACAGCAAAAAAAAATCCTTTAGATCTAACATATGTTAGAGGATGGGTAATAATGAAATTGGCTAACATGTGTTACCTGATAGATGTTTGTGATGTTGTTCCTTTTATCCAAATGAGTGACGTCTATCAAAAGACTGGAATTGTTGGACTCGTTTTGGTTTGTGATGTAGCATAAAAACTTCCCTTTAATTATCTCCTTTTGAACTTGCGCGAAAACAGCGTTTGTGTAAATGGCGAACGCGTGTTATTCTATCGCTAAATCAGTATTGCCCGTGAACATCGTGGATGAGGTTTTATACTCCGATACACGTTGCCGATATCGTTGTCTGTCTACCCTATTTTCAAAGCACATCATAAATTATACAAGGGTGTTTGCGCTTGTTGAGTTGACCTTGAAGGTAGCGTTAGAGCTTTCGCGGCGTGAAGTGGTCTTCATTAAGCAACACATGGGCAGTTCCCTGAAGTACGCTAGTACCCAAAGATGTTTGATGTTGTACATGTGATAGACAGCAAAAAAAAGTCCTTTAGATCTAACATATGTTAGAGGATGGGTAATAATGAAATTGCCTAACATGTGTTACCTGATAGACGTTTGTGATGTTGTTCCTTTTATCCAAATGAGTGACGTCTATCAAAAGACTGGAATTGTTGGACTCGTTTTGGTTTGTGATGTAGCATAAAACTTCCCTTTAATTATCTCCTTTTGAACTTGCGTGAAAACAGCGTTTGTGTAAATGGCGAACGCGTGCTGTTCTATCGCTAAGTCAGTATTGCCCGTGAACATCGTGGATGAGGTTTTGTACTCCGATACACGTTGCCGATATCGTTGGCTGTCTACCCTATTTTTAAAGCACATCATAAATTGTACAAGGGTGTTTGCGCTTGTTGAGTTGACCTTGAAGGCAGCGTTAGAGCTTTCGCGGCGTGAAGTGGTCTTCATTAAGCAACACATGGGCAGTTCCCTGAAGTACGCTGGTACCCAAAGATGTTTGATGTTGTACATGTCGTTCAACCAGCTGTGGTCTTGAAGTCCAAATGTTTGTAAGAGGTCATTCCAGCGAGACTCAAACGTTTTAGGTTTGATATAAACATTCCAATCCAGCCGGTGAATGCAGGACCGAAGATCAGTGTTACCGAGAACATCCGCAGAGATCTGAAAAAGTTAAGAATTAATAACACGTGTTAGATTAAAACAGTTTGAAAAGACATATAAAAATTGTGTTATGTTGAATAACACATGTTAAGGGCTAACAAATTAAGCTAACCTTGGAGGGTAGTTTTTTCATTATATGCCACATGCATAGACGGTGTCGTGATTCGGTAAAGACCATAGGAACAGCTTGTAGCATGGATGGGTCTTGGTCACTCAGCACGAGAGTTGGTTGAGTACCGTGTTCCTTCAAGAAAGCCTTAAGCAACCACACATAAGATTCAATGGACTCGGTTGATATCAAACCCGCTCCAAATGTAACACATTGGAAATGATGATCCACACCCGTGAATGGCACAAAAACCATCTTTTACCTATTAATAAAAAATTGATTTGATGTTAACAAAATGTAAAACTTTTTGGGTTAGGGTTGTATACTTGGGGATCAGGCCTAACACATGTTAAGGGGGGGGGGGACTAACCTGTTAGTGCTGTAAGTTGCGTCAAAGGCGAGGACATCGCCAAAAGCTTTGTAGTTTAGCTTTGAAATCTCATCAGCCCAGAATACAGAAGACAACTTTCCATTTGATACAGTGTAATCAAAATAGAAGTTGGGTAGGTTGTCAAAGCGCTCACGCAGGCGTTCGAGGAAAACTTGTGCGTCGCGTTCACCAATAAAAATTCGCAACTGGTGGCTAAAGTTTTTAAAATTCACCGGAGTCCCGTTGACATTGTGATGCCCTCCTTTTAAAGCTGCAAGACATCTATAAGCTCTCATGGGTCCGATATGGTTTAGACTCGTATTGTAAATGAATTGTGTGGTGGAGAATGACAGCTTCCGTGATATCTTGCTAAGATCATGGTTGTAACTCTCAACAAGTTCATGATTATGAATATCATTGAAACTCAGAACTATGTATGAATCATTCGAGATTGAGACTAGAATGCTTACCTTACAGTCACACCATGTGAAGTTAGTCCTCCGGGGCTTTAGAGAAGATTCATCTAGGGTGTCAAAAGTCCTCTTGGGTTGTGGTTTTCCATATTTTGAGCATCGAAGATACTTGTGTGTGGGAATCCATTCCAGACTTTAGTTTGCCCTTTTTTTTTTACAGAAAAACCTGCTTCAAACGCATAAAGTTCATACATGGAAAGAACATCCGCAAAAGTTGGATAAGATTTCCCACACACTGGTATGAACTAATCAGCGACGTTAGGAATCCAGTAACGGGTTCCCTGAGGGGTATCAAAAACGAAGTATGGATTCGATGGCCCTGCATCAGAAAACGAAAAAGGTTAGGAATCTGCTATATATGGCATGACAAAAGGTTAGAAATCTGTGATATGAGAATAAAGTGGGCTCCCATGTAATATATACAACCGTCTAACGGGCCGCGTGATGATTCAGCAAACAGAGAAGGACCATGAGATGATCCAGAAACAGCACCAGGCATGAACTGCATAGGGGAATCTTGGGATGCTACATGTGAACATTATGGAATATTTTTGAACTATGCCATATCTGGGGAAGAAAAGTACAAAACCAGTGTATAGAAAAACAAACCTTGTTCATTATCCATAACCTCGTCATCATGAAAAGCGCTGTTCATGAAATTGTTGGAGATCACAACATCCGGTGATCTAACAAGGACTTCAGATGATCGCGAACAATCAACAGGCATATAAGTGTATACAGAAGCTTCGAATGGAACATGTGAACATTACCATGCAGTATAGTTGGATTATTCGATTAAAAAGTTGTAAAAGACAAAAAAAAAAAACAGAACTTCGAGAAGAGTTAAGTTACATAAATAAAAAAACCTGGAGCATTAAATTCCTCATCATTATGGAAGTTGCTGCTAAAGAACCTGTTGGGGAAACTATGGACCGGCGACATTAACTCGGAGGTTGGTAGATTTCTCTCCATGGATATTAATGGAGTTACTTGCCAATTTGGAGTATAATATGAAATGGGGTTTTTCTGTTGAATGTTGAAGAAGATATAAAGGAAATATTGAAAAAGAAATATGTGGGGAGGGTGAATGGTACATACGATTTGATGGGCAACAAATGAACATGTCAATTCATATTGGGGAAATATCTTGGTGGTTATGTTAAATTACTAATATAACCTTGTTGCAAAAAGTAAGAGTAAGGGTATGTGTGCAACGTGGCTAAATGTAAGCCACAAGTATAGTTTGCTAAGTTTTCTAAAATAATGGGGTTTCTTATAGAGCATTATCCTATATATATATATATATATATATATATCTAGATAACAGCTACGGATGCATACTAGTATTGTATTTTTAATTCCAATTGTATTTGTAATAGATATAAATGCATAATATAAAATAGAGTAAAGGTCGCAATGTTCGACGATTTTAATCAATATGCTTGTTGTGTGATTGTTTGTATTAAATATTATCTTATGATATTAATATGTGGTTAATGTTTAAAAATTCAGATGGACAACGAAGTGAATCAAGAAAGACAGAATAATGATAATAATGGAAACCAAGTAGATAACAGTGCCATCCAACACATAGTGGCACAAGGGATTATAGACGCAATGCCATATATTAAAACGGTTAAGGAAACAGATAATAAGAGTAATAATGGCAGTAACGACCACCTACTGAACTTGATCACAGCGTAAACAATGGACCAATACTTCAAGTGCCCATTCCAAAAAGAAGAAGAACCATGTCTTATGGTTGTTCTCATAAAGAATTCTGGTCCTGTAAAACAATAGAATTCTCGGGCAATAAAGGAGCCATTGCAGCTCTATGCTGGATAGAAAAGACTGAGGCAGTCTTGAAAATAAGCAAGTGTGTAGAAGAGGATAAGATAATGTTTGCCTCCAATCTGTTTAAGAATTCAACATTAGAATGGTGGAACACTATCCTCCAGTGTAGAGGAAATGACAGGGTTTACAATATGGAATGAGAAGAATTTAAGAACAAGTTGAAAGGAAATTGTGTCCCCCTAATGAAAAGGAGCATATAGCAAATAAATTCTTAAACCTTAGAATGACTGGAGTAGGTAGTAAGAGTTACACTACTACATTCTTTGAATATGCTAGAATAGTGCCAACCCTTGCATCACCAGAACCAGTGTTAATCTCCTGATACATCTGGGGATTAATTAGTGAGATTAGGCATGTAGTCAAGGCAGCTAGACCACAAACGATAGAAGAATTTGTAGAACTAGCAAATACCTAGACTGATGAATTAGTACGTACCTAAGAAGAAAACCAAAGGAAGAACCTAGCTCAAAGACTTACCCAGGATTTTCGCTACGGTAATTCCAACCGTGGGAAAAATGTAGGTTCTAATTCTGCACCTTTCTGCAAGTATTGCAAAAGGAAGCATTCTGGAATATGCTCTATATACTGTAATTTCTGCAAAATATCTGGACATAATGAAGAAGACTTCAGGAAGAAACTTAACAATAAGATATGCTACAATTGTGGGGAACAAGGCCACATTAAGCCAAATTGTCCAAAACTAGCCCCATCCACGAACAACAAGACTACTAAAAATGCGAGAGCATTTGTTTTGACTACAGAAGAAGCTAAGATGGTTCCGGACGTGATTGCCAGTACGTTTTTAGTTAATGATATTTTTGCTAAAGTATTCTAATTAGGTCACTAGTGTCGTTTTTGTCACAATTAGATAACTTAACATTCAAATCGAGACATGTTTTTTTTCACGTGTCAAGAAAAAAATGTAGCATAAGATGCTGGGGTCGAATTATTTTAATATATGAAATTATATTTATTAAAAATAAAAACCATTTAATTACATTAAGAATTATAAAAACAAGTTATAATCCACGTCATCACTCGATGTTAGTATCAAATGAAAGAGAAAAAAGAAACAAAAATCCACATCACCACGGTTACCTATGAAATAAATGAAAAAAACCCCTAGGTAGCGTTTGGTATGAAGAAATGGAAGGTGGAATGGAATGGATCATTCTAATGGAATGAAAATAAACATGTTTGGTTATCATGTGGTAATGGAATGGAGCATTCCAAGGGAATGTAACTCCTTCCAAATATAATAATTTCCATTCCTTGGTATGTAGGTGTTTTTTTTCCATTCCCTCAAGGAATGGAAAGAAATATGTTATTATTATTATTATTATTATTATTATTATTATTATTATTATACTTTTATTTGTATTTATATTTATATTTATATTTATTAATATTCATACTAATATTAATATTAATATATATGAAAAATCTATTACTAATTTTTTATCATTAATATATTATTATTATTATTATTATTATTATTATTATTATTATTATTATTATTATTATTATTATTATTATTATTATTATTATTATTATATTTTTGTCGTTTTTGATACAGTTGTGTTTCGTTACTTCATCTTTTTTTTGTTTATCAAATTGTACAAAGTAATAATTCATTCTATTCACATATGAGTAACCAAACAACACAATGGAATGGAATAATCCATTTCATTCCGTTGTCCATTCCATTCTCTCATCTATTCCATTACCCCATACCAAACAGACCCCTAATTTTAATGAAGAATGAATTTGAAACTTGAGTGATTTAATTGGAACACTTTTGAAACTTGGTTAGTATATTCTACAAAGGTAAATGACAAAACTTGCAGCTCACTCTAAATACACGGTTCAGTTGCATTGACATAATTTGGTTTATATCAAGTGTGGACCGGGCTGCTATTCAACCAAGGTTTGAATCTAATCTATGGAACTGTGGGCATGCATGTTTTTTATTTATTTATTTATTTTGGCATGTGCAAATTGAACCATCTTTATGGCAATCCACATGTATGATCGTGTAAAGGCAAACCATCCGACGTTTGTATATATATCCTCTCTACATGATTTCCTTCACTACAAAGCTTTGCATGTACAATACCCACCCGCTTCCCTCGATAAAGTTGCTAGTGATTTATAAAAGCGAAGAGAAACATATACCCATGTTTATGTCATGTTGATTATGAAATGAAAACAAACATGTTCCTCTGTATATAGAGGTATTACGATACTCAATATCAAATATGGGTTAGGATCAAATAAAAAGTCTGCTAAAAATAAGAAGTCGTAAGAAGGGTATCAAACGGACTCTGATAGAACCTCACTCAAGTGGCATTGGAATCGTCTCATCGAACTCTTCAATGTGAGATTTTAGGTTTTTGTTTTTAGATGTTTAGTTTGTCAATTTTAGACTTTTTGTTTACATCATTGTGACTTTTTATTTATCATTATGTCTTTTCTACTACTACAGAAATGATTTGTCTAGGCGGTGGAAACAAAGGTTATGAGCGGTTTTCTGACCGCCCAAGCAAAGGTCGCAGGAAAAAATTGGTCACTTAATCTGGGCGGTTAATAACCCGCCCAAAATAAAACTAAGACTGCCCAAAAAACCTTGTAAATGTTTAGCACTTTTGTATCATTTTGGGCTACAGTCAAATCGCCCAAAAATATTCAAATGATTCAAGGCTACAATCAATCGCTCAATCGCTCAGAAAGAATTAAAAAGGAATTTAAAAATAAATTATAATAATTTCACCAAAACAATATCAATCCAGGCAAAAAGAAAGAAACCCAAACAAATTCATATATAAAACCTATTTAATTACATTATAACTTGCATAGTTTACAAAACTTGTTCAAACACAATACAATACAAAACTAACCTAACCGTATCTAGCTACTATCATTAAACTAGCGGATTCAGCCCGCACGTTGCACCCCTTCATAGATGATTGTTCACTCAAGAAATTGCTTTCCACAGATCAACTAACTGGACATCATGGTTCTTGTTAGCTAACTCTTCAACTTACCACTAGTGTCTATGCCAGAGCTACGCGGCGAGTTTAAAGTGCGATGTGCGATGATAAATAGTCTGAGCGCGTTGTGGCGATTCTGGTGAAAAATTGACACTATGCATACATACCTGTTAACCCAAGTTATAAGTTGTTCAAGTGTAAAAAAAATAAGCTAGGATTTTGCTTTTGAGAGTTAAAAAGAAAATATATCATTATATGAACTCTTTAGTACAAATTTTAACCTAAGTTCAGTATTGAGTTGAGCTACTCGTTCTCACTTGTTTTGTTTTAGCCTTTTGCTCAGCTTCCTTTTGCGGTTGTTTTTACGTGCAATCCCATGTTCTGCAGCTATGTAATCTCTTTCCTGTGCATAATCACCGTGAAAATCTTATCTTCCAAATCATGAAATCCAATTAAAAAAATATAATATATAGACTATAGAGCAAGTATATGTTTATCTGATGTTTAAACTCTTTTACACATACCTTTGCTTTCAGTGCCATGCCAATATATTACTTATCATAATATCTTGACGAACATAACGGGCCTTTGTATACTCTAATACAATATTTAAAGCATAACTTATTTATAAAACCAATGCAATAAAAGACAATAAATGCTAACAGGTTGGCTAGACTCCTTTGACCCACAACAACGCAATTCACCACCTCTATTCAAATAATTTAGAGAAGAGGGTCTTTGTTGGTGCACTTGTGTCTGTACTTTGTCTGTATTCGGTCTGTATGTACGATGTCCTTATCAGTCCTGTAAGTTGACCAAGTCAACCGTCCTCCTGGTTTGACTTAGTCAACATCCGAAAGATATTGAAAGATGTTCTGATCGAAGGATAGACTCGAAGGATACTAGATCCTTCGAGGTGCTCGAAAGATATGGTTCGACCATGGTTCGACCCTTAGACCTCGAAGGATGATCCTTCGAGGTACATACTGATCATTCGAGTGTGTTGTTGTCGACAGATGATCCTTCGGACCATCTGTCGAATCCTTCGTGACAGACATCATGGGCTGGGTATAAATATACCCATGCAGTGTATGTGAGTCAAGAGTTCTGCCATTCCACACACCCGAGAGATAGAGAGCTTTGAGAGCATTCTGTCCAGAACTCACATACACACACTTAGAGAGTTTATAGAACATTTCTGTAAACATTGAGCTTGTAACCGAACCCTCATTGCATTAATACAACTTGTGTTAATCGGTGAACTTGTGTGTTTGTTTCTCTACTTGCTACTAACTCGGTTTGCTTGCTAGCTTGGATTCCGCACTTGCTAGTAGGTTTGTATAACAAGGTTTGAGGTTCGTCATCCACCGGATAGGGACCTACAAGTGGTATCAGAGCTTGGCTCTTTACCTTGTTTAAAACCGGGTTTTTACAAGTTCTTGGTGTGTTTGGACACTAGGTTTAGCACCCGTTTTGGTGGTTTTTCTTGCCTTTATAAACTGTAAAACGATTTCTAAACCTTCGGGAGTGTTCAAGGTTGGGTTGGGTAACTTGAAAACTTGTTTTTAAGTGACTTTGATTTTTCCGGCGAAGATTCCGGTGTGTTTCCGGTGACTGAACTTATTGGATAAGATTTGCCTTTTTGGGAAATTTTGTTTGAAAGTCAAAAGTTGGTGGGAAATCCGTGTGCAGAACATCCCTTCTGCCGAAAGTTGGTACACCAACCTGTCACCTTTTCACCAACCTATCACATCAGATCAGAGTGTGTCAGAACCTGTCGAAAGATATCTTTCGACATCGAAAGACTATCCTTCGACATCTATCGATCAAGGAAGGCTCGAAAGATAGTTATCCTTCGACCCATCCTTCGAAGTTTGGATCATATCCTTCGAGAAAGGAATCTAATCGAAAGACAAGTGTCCGAAAGATAAGGATTTATCTTTCGAGATCTGTTGTTCGAAAGATAAGGATTAATCTTTCGAGATCTGTTGTTCGAAAGATAAGGATTTAGCTCGAAAGATAAGGATCTTTCGAAGGAGAATCCTTCGAGCTCTTGAATCTTTCGAAATCATTGTTCGAGACTCAACAGTAATCTTTCGAGTACTGTTGATCCTTCGAACAATATTTGATCTTTCGATTGTGGTCAGTTTATTGTTAACAAGTTTCTGTGATTTCAGATCTTTCGACCAGATCCTTCGACTGTGTGATCTTTCGGGTGCTCATCATCTTTCGTGACTTGGACATAGAATTTATTTTTCTTGTCAAAGATGAATCCGAGTTGGTGGGGAAATCCGGCTCCAGACAGTGGAAAGTATATGAACACCAGTCAATCTCCATCATGGGCCGAATCTCCGGTATCTACATCCTCACAAACAAATGCCACTCCAGCTGGTCAATGGGCGTTTGTTTCAAATCAAACTCCGAGTATTCAAAGTCTTCTTCTAAGCGAAAGTGAAACTGGAAGTTTAAACAGGCCTCCAAAGTTGATGCATCTTAATGAATATCCGGGATGGGTTGATCGTTTCCATACATACATTCTTGGTCAAAATACAGAGTTGTGGTTACGGTTCACTACGGAATTCGATCAAACTATCGAGGTTGCTGCTTCTTCGACAGCTACATTTGCCGATCTTCCTGATGATCAAAAGAAGACGTATGACTTAGAAAAGAAAGCATACGCTATTCTTACTCAAGCACTGAGCAAGGATATATATCATCAGTTCGTCAGTTTCAAGACTACGAAAAAGCTGTGGGACGCATTGAAGACAAGGGGTGTAGGTAATGAAGCCACACGTCAACTACGACGGGATTTACTGAAGAAAGAATTCGATGGCTTCACATGTATGGATAAGGAGTCCTTGGGAGATATGACAAGCCGTTTTTATCACTTACTTACTGAGCTGACTAATTTCGAAGTCACAACGACTCCAACAGAGGTGGTAAAGAAGTTTGCAGATGCATTGCCTCCTCAATGGAGTAACTTTCTGGAAATCTTGAAGTATAACGGAACGTTGAGAACGACAAATATCAACGATTTCGTGCAGCTTCTGGAAAACAAGGATCAGGAAGAAACGTTGAAGGCAAAGAGAGTTGCTGTGCCACAGAATCCAGAGATGTATTACGGCACCTCCAATTCTTCATCAGCAAAAGCCGGTTCACATGCTCCACTTCAAACGGCGTTTGTCACAAGCATGGATGTGTATGGGAATCCAGTGCAAGTTCCTGTAAAGCCGCCTCCAACCACAGATCTGTATGGAAATCCAATACAACCACCTCCTCCTCCTCCTGCTCAACAACCTCAATATGCGTGTTATGGAGGAACATCATCTGCTGCAGGTCAACAATCAAAGCCAAATACAGTACAGCTTGACACTTCAAGTTTCTCTAAAGTCAGTGTAGAAGTAGCTAAGGAGCACATGGAGCTACTTAACACTGTAGTAAGCGCGTACTGTGGATTGATAGAAGGTCAGATTGGAAACATTAATCTGACACAAGAAGATTACAGGCAGATTGATAAGGAAGAGATGGACTTGATGGATATCAAGTGGGCCTTTGCGAGTGCTGTGAGAAGAGCAAAGGATTGGATGGAAAGTACAGGCAGAACCAGCTTGGAAAGTAAGCGAGACACCAAGTATGGGTTCGATAAGCAGGCTGTTAAATGCTTCAACTGTGGTGAACGGGGCCACTTTAAAAGGGAATGTACAAAGCCAGCACAGCACGGGAATCAAAATCCCTTCAGAAACCAAGGCAACCAGCAGAATCAGAACAGAAACACTGAGCGTTCATTGGTGCCTGCAAATAACCAAACCAACCGAGCACTTGCAGTTCAAGTAGATGAAGGTTGTGACTGGTCAATCCAGTTGGGTGGTGATGCTCCCGACAGAACAGCATGCTTTGCTCAGGTTGTGAAGGAGCTAGTTCACACCAGTGGTAGAGAATCTTCTGCCAGTGGTGGTGAATCATCTGAAGATGAAGACTCCTCGGGGTATAGCAGGAGCACTGATGAAGAATCATCCAGTTCTAGTGATGATCATGTGGGTGAGACATCAAATACAGCAATCGATGCAGATATTGATGAACTCTTGGGAGAAGGTGCAGCAGAAACTCAAAGAAGATCTATTCTGGTGGATCAAGCTGCTTATACCTCGTCTTCTCTCCATTCAGCCTTTATGGCTAATGTCGACAGTTCATCAAGTCAGGTATGTGTCGATGAACCCACTGCTATTAACTGTGATGAATGTGATAGATTGCTTGCTAGGTGTGCAGAGTTAGAAGGAAACATGTCTGAGTTGCAAGCCAAACATGATGCTTTACAAGCTAGTTTGTTTGACTTGCAAGACAAACATAGTTCCTTAAATGCTGAATGGTGTGACTTGCAAAGCGAGCATGAAGCTTTGCAAGAGAAATATGATGTGACATTCATCCACAATCAGAAGTTGACTGTGGATCTTTCAAAATGCACAGAAGCCAACATGTTTTATGCAAACCATGAAAAAGATTTTAAGTCAACGATTGAAACTTTAAAGAAAGATAAATCTGAATTGACTAAAATGGTTTCAAGAAAACAAACTGATATAAATTTGTATATATCTCGTCTTGAGGATATGCAAAAAGAAATGGCCTGTGTGAAAACCGAAAGTGATGCGATTCAACTTAAGCTAGACAGCTATTTGAGCTCTAGTTATGTGCTGGATCACATCATTGAAGTTCAGAAAGCAAAAAGGGATGTCACGTGCATAGGCTATCAGAAGTGTCCACCACCAGTGAGACATAATTATGATGCCATGCCAGATGAAGAGTACAGAACTCATTTTGAGCCATCTGTACCTCTAGATGTGAAGGAGTTTGCTGAAGGACTCGGATACCAAAAGGAAGTATCCTCAGATTCAGATGTGTCAGCAAATACATTTGTAAGTGCTGAACAGGATCAAGATCCTCCAGTTGTGATTGAGGATGCTGATTCTTCTGATGATGAATCTGACGATACTGTCCCAGCAAAGTCTGATGCGGTTGTCAAAAATGAGGACATACCTCTTGAGAATCACATTCTATGTGATCCCCCTGTTCAACCTGCTAAGACTGCTGCAACTGAGTCCACATCTGCAGAAGAGCCGGAGAGTGTGAATTTGCTGTACACTCTAGTTGGTGATGATAAAATTTACTCAGACAAAGATTTTCCCATTAAGAATGTTAATCAATCCTTAATCTGCAAAGTCTTTGAAAATTCGACAAGTAAGTTTTTGGGAAAGTCAGGACCACATGTTACTGTTACACAGTGTCCTCCTGTTCCAAAAGCTGAAGTTCGAAAACAATTTGGCAACAAGAAATTACCAACTGTGCCAAAACAGCAAAATCACACCAAGACCAAAGGAAAATCAACGGCTCAAACTCAAAAGAAGCCGAATCAGAAGAAAAACAAGAAAAATGTTAACTTTGTGAAGTCGACGGGAACCGACAAAATGGAAAAGTTTGAAAATCAATCTAACTTGGATTTTGTCAAAAAGATTACCATTTTGAAAAGAAATGAACAAAGTAGTTCAAAGCCTAGTACCTCGGGTTCACAAAGTTCAACATCATCGGCTAGACGATCACATGATTCTTCGGGGTTTGTAGAACGAAGAACATGTTTCGAATGTGGAACCATTGGGCATATAATTCGAAATTGCCCATATCTTCATAAAATGAAAGAAAAGGTTGATGATCCCCGTGATAAAACTGACCGTAAGCCATCTGTTTCCACAAAGCAAGATCCCAAACTTGTAAAAGAAAGGGAAAAGAAACAGAAGCGCCAGCAGGTCAAAAAGGTTGAAAAGGCAATTAAAACCGATGTGACTCAAAAACAATCTGTTTCTGTAAAACCAGAAAAATTAAAAACTTCAAACAAGAAAGACACTGGTAAAACAAAACAGACTTGGAGACCGAAATCGGTTACTAAATCAGGGGGAACATCACAACTCACCAACCATCAAAGACAAGAGGTTATTGTCATTGATGAAAATGGAAGACCCAAGACCACAATGGCTTGGGTCCCCATCTCCAACTAACTCTTTTGAGTTCATGTGCAGGGTGCTTCAGGAGGAACTATCAGTAGTCACTGGATTGTTGATAGTGGGGCATCCAGGCACATGACGGGCGACATGAAGCTTCTCTACGACGTTAAATCTATTAGGGGAGGTTATGTTGCTTTTGCTGGAGATAAAGGTGGGTACATTACGGGTGAAGGAATGATATCCAACGGGATTGTCAGTTTTGACAAGATCAACTTTGTGCAACAACTTGATCACAATCTTCTTAGTGTTTCTCAAATCTGTGACAAGCAGTTCTCAGTACACTTTGATGCTAATGGATGTTATGTGCTGAAACCCGGCTTCAAAATTCCGAAAGAATGGATTCTCTTGTCGGCTCCAAGGATAAATGACTTGTACGTCCTTGACATGAGCCAAGCTATTACAACGTCTGCACAAGCAACTTGTTTCGTTTCCAAAGCCACTGAAAAAGACACTATCTCTTGGCATAGACGTATGGGACACATTCACTTACGCAAAATGAATCATTTGGTTTCAAATGAATTAGTGAATGGTGTTCCTCTCAAGAATTTCCATCTTCAAGACGTCTGTGTTTCGTGCCAGAAAGGAAAGCAAACAAAGAAGAAGCACCCTACAAAGAAAATCAACACGGTGGCAGTTCCTCTTGAACGTTTACACATGGATTTATTCGGTCCTGTCAAGCACAAGAGTATTCGGGGTGACCAATACTGTCTCGTGATAACCGATGATTATTCAAGATTTTCTTGGGTTGCATTCATGGCACACAAGAGTGAAACCTTTGGCATTATCAAAAACTTGATCATTCAGATTGAGAATTTGTATAAGTTAAAGGTTAGGCGGATACGTAGCGACAATGGTACTGAATTCAAAAATCATTCCATGACGGAGTTCTGCACTGAAAAAGGTATTCTTCATGAGTTTAGTGCTGCTTATACTCCTCAACAGAATGGTGTCGCTGAACGTAAGAACCGCACATTGATCGAGACTGCTAGGACAATGTTGGTAGAGTCACAGTTGCCCATTCCATTCTGGACTGAAGCTGTGGCCTCTGCATGTTATACATTGAACCGAGTCCTTACAGTCAAAAGACACAACAAGACCTGCTTTGAACTTCTTCAAAAACGGAAACCAGATTTGTCTTATCTAGAACCGTTTGGAGCTCCTTGCACAATCATCGATCCTAATGGAAAGTTCGGGGCAAAAGCAATTGATGGATACTTTCTTGGGTATGCCACCCCTAACTTACGAGTCTGGAATCTAGAGACAAAAAGGGTCGAGGAATGGTCTGAGGTCAGAGTACAAAGGCATACATTGCCAGTCAAAAATCCGGGTCAACCTTGGATGTTTGAGTATGATGACTTCTTTAATTCGATCAATGTTGAAGCCGTTGAAGATAATGCTGCGGCTAGGATGTTTTTCGAGAGTGACAATGCAACAGTTTCACCGGTGGTTCGTCCAATTCTTGTTAATCAAGAACCATCTTCTTCGGTGAACAATAATACTCTCAACAATGAGGATTTTCATGATGCAAACGAATTGAACGAATCTTCAGAGGATGACGAATTTGTGGATGCAGATCAAGAAGCTCCAACAACAGCAGTTCATGGTACTTCAGAGGGTACTCCTCCAGTGGATGCCCATAGAACAGCTGAGGCTACTGCATCATCCTCTTCGTCAATTCCTGGTCTTGAATTGGTTGTTGATCTTAATCTCAACAACCTGGGTATAAATGTTCCAGTTCCAGAAAATCCAGAAACAAGGATTCATAATACCCATCCTCAACAAAACATCATTGGAAATGTGCAAAGTGGCGTTCAGACAAGAAACATGTTGCGAAACAACAACAATGCAGGCTTGTATGCAGCTATTCGAGAATCCGGGCAACAAAACGATTGGTCTTTCGCGTGTTATGTCTCACAGGAAGAACCAAGAACGTGGAAAGATGCCTTGAAGGATAATGCTTGGGTTGAAGCAATGCAGGAAGAACTGCAACAATTCCAGAAGCTGGGTGTCTGGAAACTAGTAGAGAAACCTGCTGGATACAAGAAGATTGGTACCCGTTGGGTCTTCAAATGCAAAAAGGATGACCGTGGAGTTGTTATCCGAAACAAAGCTCGTTTAGTCGTTCAAGGTTTTCGTCAGATTGAAGGGATCGACTATAACGAAGTCTATGCACCTGTTGCACGTCTCGAAGCAATTCGAATCTTTTTAGCCTATGCTTCCTTCAAAGGATTCAAGGTTTATCAGATGGACGTGAAAAGTGCATTTTTACACGGTGTGGTTGAAGAAGAGGTGTACGTCGAACAGCCTCCAGGTTTCGAAGATCCTATCCATCCCGATCGGGTTTGGTTGCTCAACAAAGCTCTTTATGGTCTTCATCAAGCACCGCGAGCTTGGTACGCAACCTTATCTCACTATCTGCTGGAGAATGGTTTTCGTAGAGGTCTTATCGACTGCACTCTTTTCATCAAAGAACAAGATGGAGATCTGCTTCTGGTACAGGTATACGTTGATGATATTATTTTTGGTTCTACTAATGATGCTTTGTGTAGGAATTTCGAGCGGATTATGCAGGAGAAATTCGAGATGAGTGCTATGGGGGAAATGACCTTCTTCTTGGGCCTTCAAGTACAACAAACGGAGTCTGGGATATTCATCCATCAGACTAAATATGTTGGTGACATCTTGAACCGGTTTCAGATGTCTGATGCAACGTCCATTGGTACCCCATTGCCAACTAATCACGGAATTACTCCAGACTTGAAGGGAGAAGCTGTTAGCCCTTCAATCTATCGCGCTATGATCGGGTCTCTCATGTACCTCACAGCATTAAGGCCAGACATAATGTATCCAACGTGTCTTCTTGCCAGATATCAAGTTAATCCAAAGGCCTCCCATCTTGCAGCTGTTAAAAGGATTTTTCGTTATTTGAAGGCGTACCCTGACACCGGTCTGTGGTACCCTAGGGATAATAACTTTGAATTGGTAGCGTTCAGTGATTCTGATTTTGGCGGATGTAAAATCGACGGCAAATCCACAACGGCTGGATGTCAGTTTTTAGGAAATCGCCTAGTTACATGGCAGTGCAAGAAGCAGACATGTGTTGCTACCTCAACATGCGAAGCTGAATACATTGCTGCCTCAAGTTGTTGCTCCCAAGTTCTTTGGATCCAGCAACAAATGCGGGACTACGGTTTTGAATTCCTAACTACTCCTATATACGTTGATAATTCTGCTGCTTTAGATATCACTAGAAATCCTGTGCAGCATTCAAAGACCAAACACATCGAAATCAAATATCACTTCATACGTGATTGCTTTGAGAAAAGGCTAATCGATGTTGTTAAGGTCCACACCGATGACCAACGTGCCGACTTATTTACCAAAGCTTTTGACAAATCTAGATTTGACTTCTTATTATTGGTAAACGGCATTAAGGTCAAGCAAGAGTAAAACCAACATCGGAAAATCATTTTTGTAAATATCTTTGTGTTTTTAAATTTATCTTAGTTTGTTGTTTTTAGGGGGAGTAAATCCGAAAATATGAAAATCCAAAAACATCGAAAAATTTCAAAAACACAAAAACAATAGAAAAACAAAAATGAGTTTCCTGGCGAGCAAAAGAGAAAATGATAGTACATCAGTGGTCTATCCAAACCTCTTTAAACCTTAAATGAAAAACGATAAGCAGCTCTATATAAGATGTATCGGTAGGCTCACAATCATTTTAAAGTGTGCAGGATGATATAAATCTTAATCGACTGAAGACCAGGTGGGAATCATTCATTGACATATGGTCTTAGTACCGAAATTTCGTTTGATAGATTGCCGAGGTTCTGAGATATTCGGTCTTTATGCTGCTTATCATCTGGGTATCATGGTTGTATCTTTTACCGAAAAATAACGGGGACGCAAGTCTAGATCTTCCATGATACTATACATACGTGTACATATTACATTCTGCATTCGACCTCAATAAGTGATAAACAATCACATGTCCAATTCAAATAAGTGATAAAATATCACATTTATCCGGGTGTCAAGTTCGTCTCTCTGCTGTACGGAAGTACTGGGTGTTCACGGACTTGCACCTGTGCCCTCATGCATACGAAAATCAAGTTCCTCATAAATAAGTGATTCTATCACATAGGACTTGTTTTCAAATCAAAATAAGTGAGAATCTCACATCATATACGGTCAAACAGATGATAATCGGTATACTCACCGGTAAGATGAACCCTCGTGCATACCTTGATACGGGAATGTGTCGTGATGTGGATGAACACCGGTCGGTAAGTATAAATCATACCTTAACGTATCCTCTAAACATGATTACATCTGATAAGTTGAGCTTAAGTGGACAACAATACCGATAATTGTTATAGGATGTTTATCTTAATGTTAACTAATAGAACAACAAGAGTGTTTTGGCTTGACCGTACACTGATATGATTCTCTTACCCTCGAAACTCACAAAAAGAAGTTTGTATATATTTATTTACTGCTTTCAGTCTTTACATTTGAGAAATACAAAAATACCAAAAAGATTTTATTTCTGCTTTATTTTCGATCGTACGATGTTGGAGCTCAAGTCTTCGTTACCTGAAACCTGAACGAAAACTGAAATGACTAAATCTTCATAAACGGTCGAAATTTGCATGTTTTGAAAGTTAAAAATTAAATTGATAAATTTTTATTAAAACTTTCAAACTGTCGGACGGTGTTTGATAGTGACATGGTCGTATGTGTGTCAATTGTATCATTTCCAAGCAGTTGTTCTCATTATGCGTTTAGATTTCTTGCATGTGCAGATTCTAAAGGCTAGGAGAACATGGTCGATGACAAAGCTTTGGAATGAAGACACGACGTGAAGGCGCTCAAGTGATGAAGATGATCGAGTTGCCGCTGACCATCGTCAACACCTCAAGGATCTCACTTCATAAAGATAAAGTTGTTCACGAGCATAACTCAAAGGGAAGCTTATGTTAAGGGGGAGTTTGTCTACACACTTCCTACATGATACGGGAAGTTTGTTGGTACACTCTCTACTTTCAAGACGTGAAGACTTTGAAGATCCTCCGACATTGAAGACATGAAAGGACATCAGAGTTTTTGGGAACTCGAAGACCAAAGACCGTCGAAGTTCGAGACGAGTCTACACCTATAGAAGATAAAGACAAAGCTACAGCCAAGGGGGAGTTTGTTGGTGCACTTGTGTCTGTACTTTGTCTGTATTCGATCTGTATGTACGATGTCCTTATCAGTCCTGTAAGTTGACCAAGTCAACCGTCCTCCTGGTTTGACTTAGTCAACATCCGAAAGATATTGAAAGATGTTCTGATCGAAGGATAGACTCGAAGGATACTAGATCCTTCGAGGTGCTCGAAAGATATGGTTCGACCATGGTTCGACCCTTAGACCTCGAAGGATGATCCTTCGAGGTACATACTGATCATTCGAGTGTGTTGTTGTCGACAGATGATCCTTCGGACCATCTGTCGAATCCTTCGTGACAGACATCATGGGCTGGGTATAAATATACCCATGCAGTGTATGTGAGTCAAGAGTTCTGCCATTCCACACACCCGAGAGATAGAGAGCTTTGAGAGCATTCTGTCCAGAACTCACATACACACACTTAGAGAGTTTATAGAACATTTCTGTAAACATTGAGCTTGTAACCGAACCCTCATTGCATTAATACAACTTGTGTTAATCGGTGAACTTGTGTGTTTGTTTCTCTACTTGCTACTAACTCGGTTTGCTTGCTAGCTTGGATTCCGCACTTGCTAGTAGGTTTGTATAACAAGGTTTGAGGTTCGTCATCCACCGGATAGGGACCTACAGTCTTAGGATAGAGTTACCTCTGCGTCAAAAGCATCTCCTCGTGCGTCTCTTTTTCTACGTGGATCTCCTAAGTCTGATTTTCCTTCAAATATCTTGTCATCAAAATATGTAAACAAATAACTATGAAGAATATAATGGTGTAAGATAACAAAATGAATATACACAGATATAAAATCGCATTACAGTTCAAATTTAGATCAAACTAATAACAATTGAGCAGCCAAATTGTCTATGTAACTTTTTAATAATAGTCTAATCCTTAAGTATCTAGATGTAAACATTAGCATAGTTCAAAGTATGTGAGATATTCGTAGGAATTCAGATTCAAATTAGCATAGTTCATGTGGGCACTAGGGTAAGAATTCAGAATCAAATTAAAAGCAAAAGGAGGTAAAGAACACATAATGTGTGGGTACTTACCTAAACTTTGCACCGAAAACCGAGTGAAATAACTGAAGTTCTTCCTAGAATAATTGCAGTTTTGAAAATTATATCAGCGTCAAAGTGAGGTAACAAAACTTAGAGCATGCATTTTGTTTATGGTGCCCGTAACATTATTTTGTGGCAAAAATGTAAACTACTGGATTGTTGCACCGTTAAGCATAGATTTGATAACTTTTTGTTGCAAAAAAGCTACAGTACAGTGACTTGTTTATCTACGTAGGAACCAAAATTAGTGTACTTATATGATTTTTGTATAGCATATGTTAGGGAATCTATAAGAGTAGCAAGTGGATACATAGTATTTTCTTACTACATCAACCTGACATGATTAATCAAGTGTCCATCCATAAAACACAATATGCTTGTAGTCTTTTGGCGCCAAATAGATTGTGGGTTTGTAGAATCATAAGCATTAAGCGGGTCATGGATCGCCTTTTGGTTTGGTCGGACGGACCCATACCGATGCCAAACCATATGGCCATCTTTAACTTGATTGTACCGACGGACGACGTCTAGCAATTCCGGGTCGCAATTGCTATCAAGAAGCATATTAACTATAACACTTATAGTTATGTCCAACAGAAAATATGCAGAAAAACCAACTATATGCTTAATCAAGATCTAACTCTCTAATATGCAGAAAATTAAAAACAAGACGTTGAATAATTAAAAAATAAACATGACTTTTGTCATCAAAAACATATCCATCTGGGGTTTCAAGAGACTTATTTAAGCAATAGAACTATAATAAACTTAAATTTAGTGGCTTTAAATTGTAAAGCCATCTATAAGAAATAAGAATGAAAGATCACCTATCAAATTACTAGTATAAAAAGGGCATAATATAATAATAAGCCATAAATGAAGATTAAAAGAAAACTTTATTGAATTGAAGAAGGAATGACAATGCACTGATACACAAATACATATATTATATCAAAATCAACCAACAAATATAAGAGACCACATGAGATACTCATAAACCCCTAAAAATATATCAAAATCTGACATAAAGGACCGAACATGGAATTATATATCTAGCAAAATCCAACACATTATCGATTTAGGATTCATAAACCGCTAAAAAAGGAACACAAATGAATAGATAGAATATAAATAGAGGTAGATAACATAACCTACAAAAATACTCAAACTTCACAAATCTCTTAAAAAAAGCTCCAACACGGATTAACAAACTAAAATTCTAGAACAATAATCAATTTCATTCAAAAGATTACACTAGAAAGGAAAGATACAAGGAAAAAAAAGTAGGGTTGTTACCGGTTTCTTCTGTGCGCTGCGATTTGGGGAAGAGAGGTTAGGGTTTCAAGTCTCTCTAAGTTTTTTTGGAGAATCCATTTGAGGTAATTATTTTTTAGTGAAATGTTTGGCGGTATCATTTGCCGCTTACATGAAAATTCTTATTGTTCTGGGCTTTCACCAAATTTGGCCCAAAATAAAATAGTTGTTTGGGCGTTCACTGTACATCGCCCAGAATAAGATTTTTTTAAGCAATTATTTATTTTTTTGGCTATTAATTGGCAAGAAAATAAATAAAGCAATGTTTTAGGCGGTTTTAGGTTATGAACCGCCCAAAACAAAATATTGAACCGCCCAAACTCTTCCGTTTTCTACTATTTGCGTTATTATGTCATTTTTGTGACTCATTGTGTCTTTTTTCTTCGACATTGTGTTATATTTTGCTCGACGTTGTGTTATATTTTGCAATAGATTGTGTCTTTGTACACTTCTTATTTTTAGGAGTTTTTGTAGAATAACTTTACCCTATCGAATATAACCAACTACTAACTCCGTATATGTAAACTGCTCTAAATTCATGTTAAAGGTGCAAAACAACGTGAAACTTGGATCTGAGAGCATCAAGCCGTGTGGAAGATTGATAACATTTGGTCAGATATCAACAAACTGAACAACAATCAGAGGTAGTGAAGTGTGAGATTCTATTCTAGCACAATACCTCATATGAAATGCCGGTCAATTTCAAAGTGTTTCCTACATTAATAAAACACCAGATTGATTGTAATATACAAAAACTAATATACACCACTGTATATGAAAAAAAAATGCAAAGTAAATCTAGAGTCGACTTAGATAGATCTTAGTCACGTGTTTCAAAGGTTATTACTATAAAGAAGATGTACTATATGATTGACACAACTACATCATAAAAGAAGGTTATATGCTCAACATCAAGCTGTGTTAAAACAATAGAAGTAGATTTGTTCTACTTAGGAGATGCGGGTTTTACTTCCACTTGGTGGGCAATGATAGGAGACCTAAGGAAATCTGGGTTCGATCATTGAGCCAGACGGGTTTTACCGGTAATTTCACCGTCGTGCCTACGGGCGGGTGTGTTACCGGGTTTTCCCCAGAATTGGTGGTGGACTCGGGTTACTCTTAGAGTAATCCTTTGGTCCAGTGGGTGCCCCAAGAGTACTCGAGATTGATTCTGTTGGCCGTTCAAAAAAATATTACTTTCCACTTTTGTAGCTTGAATAATTTTATCAAGGGAAAAATTATCCACACACCCACAGGAAACTATTTGGACACCCTTGTTGCCTATAGGTCTATACGCAGCTTATAAGACTACATCAAAATTGGCCTTATACATTGCGTATAGGCCTATACAAGAAATATACGCAGCAAAAGTGTTTTTGAGTGTTCAAAGTTCTGGTTTTGAGGAGGTTCGGTCTGGTTCGAACTTTCAGTATATAACGTTATACCGTTTCAATATTTAGCGTTTCAATATTATACCATTTCAATATTAACCGTTCCAATATTATACCGTTTCAATATATAACATTATATCATTCAACATTATACGCTTCAATATTTATCGTTTCAATATTATACCATTTTAGCCATGTGTTTAGGGTTATATGATAACCAAAGCAGAGCCAAAATGAGAATTATATCCCCTATAGAACAGGTATAGAGTTGTACGTGTCGTATATGTGATTTTTTTTATTTAAACCTATGATAACTTTTATAAAATATAAATGGATTAAATACACCCAAAATTATTAATAACATTTTCATAAATAGTTTACAATTTTCCGTTTAACCGATCTATTGTACACTCGGGTCTGGATTGGGATTCATTATCGATGTATACCAATCTAGGTGTGGCATATATATAACTTCCCACTCTTCAGCAGGGTCACTTCGGTAAGCAACTCATAGATTGTTCGGTGTAGGAATATGATAGTCCCCTTCCAATTTAAGATGGATGAAATGGTCCCCGTTGACATGTACAAAAGTTATCACTTGATGTCGTATACCGACAGGAGGATCCAATAAAGGGAAGAAAGGCTAGTTTGACTCCCAACAATGCTTAATAGGTGAACAATGACACCAAACCTTTGCACAATAAGAAGTCTTGTGTGGGGGCATGTCCATCTAGTGATCCTCCGGACAAGGTTCCACAGATTGCCAATTTATGCCCGTACGTAACTGGTTATACTCTCCGGGGTTGTATTATTCGAATATTTGCCACCATATCGATTGGTGGGTGTCCATCTCTTTTACAAGTTATTTTCAAATGAAGTGCAATTGTTTTTTCTTCCATATCTAAGCTAACTACATATCGAACCCCATGATTACCATTTGGCAACACATCTTTTATTCTAGAGACATAGAAGTGAAAAACTATTGAAATTTGCTTCTTTAAAATGTATGGTATTGTTCACATGCTCGTCTCTTACTTTTAATGAAAACCCAAGATCATCTGGTATCTCTTTCTTATTAGATGTCGTTGAACGACTTCGTTGCAGATTAGGCTTTTGAGACTTTACGACCAAACTTGTTTTACAAGAGTCCTATGATGGTACGTATGAGATGTGTTGGGGAGCATCGTGCCTACTATGTTGGGAACCTGCAAAGGAGCTACTTGCCTCACCAAAGGAGCTGTTTCTCGCAGCGTCATCTATCTTTTGTTGTTGTTTCTATAATGTTGGACAATTGCTAGTATCTTGTTGTACAACTGGTGCTTTCTTGTTAGTTTTGGATGGGTTCAGCACCGCTTTAATCTTCGACAACAAACTTTTTTTGTGAATAAGGGGTTGTGACTCTAATTTTTTGCTTCACAAGAATGCGCTCTTCTTCCACATTGACCTCCTTATTCGTCAGTTTAGATGGTAATAAGTAAAAATTCTGCCCATAATACATCTACGTCTTCTAGTTGAATCTTACGATTTTTACATAATATTAATGCAATGTCTTATGTATGTGAATGATATAGCTAAAGATTTCAGTTAAGCGTAAAGGAAGCCATAATTGAAGCTACATGTATCTTAGTACATATATAGATACAATTGTATAATATCGTTCAAAATCGTAAAGGGTTGTATGTTTAACATTTATTACTTGAATGTAGGTAGTTCTCGAGCCAACAAGCACACGACAACCCACAACTCATCCACATCTAGTGACCACATGGTGCATGATGTTCGTGCAACACGTCTAGCTTCCTCGATAGCTTTCCTTCTAATAAATCAAGTGCTTTATGAGAAACCTTTGTACGTAGGTTGTCAAACAGTGGTAGTTTGTGGTGGTTCATTGTCACTTCGATGCTTTCTTGGAAACTTTTCCTTGTTACTAGCACCTGTATTTAAACTATTTGCATGACATGTCGCATTAGTCGGTCCAACGACCTTTTACTACCATGAATGTATCTCTTTAAAGCGGCATGTTGGCTCTCAACTCTGTTGGCGGTATGCTGACCAAAGTTGTGACTCTTATTAGTCCATGCAAATACAAACATTTCTTTATGAGGTCCCAGCCAGTTATCATGCACATAGTCAAAGACTCCTAAAAAATAAAATAATAAATTAAATGTACAGGTGTGTGTAATAAGGAAGATGAGAATCATATGATGAAGAAAAACTTACTTTGTTGCAAGCCACAAGTTGCTCATACAGCTTGTTGAATTTGTAGTTGTATATGTCTTATGTAGGGGACTCACATAGTATCGGCCAAAACTTAGTAAATTTATCATAGTCTTCATTAGTAAATGCAATGTTTCAAAATATTCAGATTTATGTGAAACCTGCAGAGATACTTAGAAACGTTCGAGAATACTTTAGCACATGGGTTCATTAAGGTTTGGTCTCTATCCGTTACTATCACATGTGGCTCTATACACCCATCCAACGTAGACTTGATCCTTTCAAGCAACCATGTGAAGTTATCTTTCTGTTCTTTAAAAATGGCCGCATGAGGGATAGAAAATGATAAGTTGGTCGACGTTAAACCCACAACGTGGACAAATGGCATGTTATACATGTTTTTTTTTCTACGTTGAGTCGATCAACAAAACATGCGGGAATACACGCCACATATCATACAAGTAGGGATGAACAAAGAAATCTCCGATACGACATCTGTTCCGGTTCCTCCAGAGTGTTGTAAATGAAATTGTTAGACAACAACATGTTTTCCAGTATCTATCTAAATGGGAGTCTTTCCAACTTTCTGTGAGGCTCTAATCTTCTATATCACATTTTGTACGTCTTTCGGAATATGGATGCTCTCGGGGTCTTGCTTACTTAACGTTTGAAAAATGTTGCATGGCTCCATGTTTTGAGTTGTCAGCTGCTCCACCAACCTGTATTCGTTGGTAAAAAGTCGTTACATAGACATGTGGCCCTCCAGATGCTCAACAGGTCCGTGGTTATGTTTTGGTTCCGTCATGTCTAACCTCCAAATGTCCTGTGTTGCGTCCACAGTGCTATTAGTACAAACGATCAACCGGCTTTTTTTGCTTTCGGTTTTTCTCATCATTGTTGTAGTACGGTGCTCACCACCACAGTCATATTCAAGCCATACCTTCCCGACTATTTCACCCACTTTCTTTGAGTGTCGGGTCACAGCGACGTAACCATTCTTTATGCTCAAACCTTCGGTTCTTTTAGAGACATGAAAAGCTTAAACAACATATATTTATTAATTTTAATTCGTAACATTTAACTAAAAAATATACTCATATAATTACTAAATGAATGTGCTACCTTGTTAGTTTCAAATGGATTTCCCGGGTTAGGGAGTTGCTCATCATGATACGGTGGTGTGTTCGGAGGTTCATCAATGTATCCTCCGCCATCCGGATAGTCTTGTTGCACGTGCAAAGATGGTTCAGTAACGTATCCTCCCCCATCTGGATAGTCTTGACACCCGTATCCATAATCCGGATACACTTGTTGTGCAGGATAAGATGGTTCATCAACAGGGGGGATGCTCGTTCAATTCTAGCAACAGTCTGTTTGGATCAAAATGAACACCGGACACAACAACCTCCTCATCGTTAGAATTTGGAATGCCAAACTCCTCCTAAAACGACAGTATGATATATATTTGAAAATCAAAACAAGAAAGTTAAGTTAATAAATGTTACCAGATTGGTTTCAGGCGCCCATGACTCGTTAGATATTTCCCAAAGAGGTAGTTGACGTCCCAATACAACATAACTCTCGAATGGTTTGGCAATCAAAACTTTTGAAGTCGACGAATGAACATCGGTTGAATAACGAAGATGAAACCTCTACGTGCCATTATTTGTAAAGTGTGTTTGAAAATTATACATGTATAGACCTATACACGTCGTATACCTTTAATAATGTGCCAGACAATATCGTTTCACAATCGCATCAGTCTGATATTCGTCACATATAAAGCTATACGTGACGCATATACTGACACATACAAGACCCGTATGGAGCCATATAATCCTTGTACGTGTTAGGATATACGCCACGAATAGTCCTATACATTGTGTATATATGACCAACATGACATGTGTACTAGGTGTCTGGTGTGAGAGTCAACAAAAACCCTATACGACATGTATAGGTTTGTATGCGTCGTATATAAGGGTGTGTGAATATGCAGTCCCTTTATAATCAGAGTTGGAATATAATATAATTAAAACTAAATATCATAAATCGAGCTTACTAATGTAAGCTCGTGCCACTGTGATTTAGATGCTTGTTTTTATTTTTCTAAAGTAAGAGATTATTAAATGCATTATATAATATATACTAAATCAAGATCATGCCATGTACATTCAAAGTCAAATATTGGGGCGAAAAGTATCTGGAATAAAATAAAGTAGTAGTGGAATCGATTCATACATCTCATGCACACTTAAAACTACATCCATAGTAACTAAAAACTTCTGGAATATGTACTTTTTTCTATATTCATAAATAAGTGTAAAAGAAAAATAAGAACTTGCCCAGAAATTAAACTACCAACAGCTGACCTCTTACCTCTAGTTTATGTATTTTGTTTACAACTAGTTTACCCATGGCATTATAGCCTAATAGTATCTTGGGCGTGAAATAAGACTTATGACCATTAGGTCATGGGTTCGATTCCCACAAATGGCGTTTTCCCAGATTTATTGGGTTTCCTCCTGAATTGGTGTACATGCATTATTGCATAGTGGAGATGGATATGATCGGTGGTTCTGCTGGTGGCACGATGATACTCCAGTGGTCCGTCAGTGATCCAAATTTTCCGTTAAAAAAACAACTAGTTTTTTCCCTGCCCGCATTGCGGGGCAATAAGGCAAATATTTCTCTCTCATAACATGTATGTCTGCACAGAGGGCAAAATCGGAATTATATTTTGAATAGGAGGCGAAATCATGATTTTAAACTGAGAGCAAAATCATAATTTTGAGCTAGGGGAAAACATAATTTTATTTTTAACTGTGGGAAAAAACGTAATTTTGAGCTGAGGGCAGAATCGTAATTTTGAGCTAGAGGAAAAAAAAACATTTTATTTTTAACTAGGGGCAAAACGTAATTTTAAATGGAGTGCGAAACCGTAATTATAAACTGGGAACAAAATTAAATAGGAGTTTTTGAACCGAGGGCAAAAGCGTATTTTGAGCTAGGGCAAAAGTATAGTTTTATTTTGAGCTGAGGGCAAAAACGTAAATTTAAACGAAGGACGAAAGTGTAATTTTAAACTGGGAATAAAATTTAAAAAAAATGAATTAGTCCAATATGGAAGTGACGGGGAGCTAATAATTTGAGCTAGGGGGAAAACATAATTTTATTTTGAACTGGAGGCAAAAACGTAATTTTGAGCTGAGGGCAGAATCGTAATTTTGAGCTAGAGGGAAAAACAACATTTTATTTTGAACTGGGGGCAAAAACGTAATTTTTAACGGAGGGCGAAACCGTAATTTTTAACTGGGAACAAAATTAAAAATGAGTTTTGAATCGAGGGCAAAAGCGTAATTTTGAGCTGGGGCGAAAACGTAGTTTTACCTAGGGGCAAAAGTATAATTTTATTTTTTAGGTGGGAGCAAAACCATAATTTTAAATGAAGAACGAAAGCGTAATTTTAAACTAGCAATAAAATTAAATTAAAAAAGGTTGGTCCAATAGGAAAGTGCCACTATTCCTTTTTCACTTATAAATGTATATGTAGGTAATAAACCTAATGAAAAAAAAAAAACCCTTAGGTAGTGTTTGGCATGCAGGAATGAGAGGTGGAATGGAATGAATGATTACGAGGGAATGAAGAAAATGATGTTTGGTTGGTCAATGGAATGGAATCACCCATTCCAAAAGGCATTCCATTCCCTCAAAATCATTCCTTCCACACCCCATGTTTTTTTTCCATTCCATCCCCTCTTGCACCATTCATCAACAAAACCACAACCCACCAAATTCGCCTCAACCCACCACTACCACCACCCACCACCGACACCATCGCCGCCACCCGCCACCACCTCACCCCGACAGCCACCGCCGCCGCCGCCACCCACTCGCCACTATTATCACTCACAGCTACGACCAACCGCCAACGTCACTCGCCGCCGCCGCCCACCACCATCGTCGACGCTACCACCACCGCCACCGCCGCCACCAACCATGCCGCCGCCACCAACCGCCACCTCTGCTGGCACCCACCACCAACGGCCACCTTGCCGCCGCCACCACTCGTCGTCACCGCCGCACCGCCACTCGCCGCCACCACCACCACCCATCGCCGTCGCCGACACCCACCACCGCCTCCTATAATCACCCACAATCACTACCATCGACCACCACCTCTCACCGCTGATTTTATTACTCCGTTTTTCTTGTCTACCGAACAATACACAATAATAATTCATTCCATTCACACATGGTAACCAAACAAGACATGGAATGGTAATGATCCATTGCATTCTCTCGTCCATTCCATTACCTCGTCCATTCCATTCCTTCGTCAATTCCATTACCTCATACCAAACAGACCCTTACATCGAAATAGAAGATAAGTAATTACTGTATATAAAAAAAAAGCATATTTGGATATAATTGTTAGGTAATTGAAGAGGATGAGAATTGTATAAAAAAAAACCATATTTGGATATAACTTTTAGGTAATTGAAGAGGATGATAAAGTTTATACAACCGAAATAACTTTTATTTTTACAAAAAAAAAAAAAAAAAAAAAAAAAAACCCCATATTTGGACATAATTTTTAGGTAATTGAAGAGGATGATAAAACCGAAATAACTTTTATTTTTGAAAGGCAAATTTTATACAACCGAAACAACTAGAAAAAGAATATACAACTAAAATAGCTATAATATATTGATTTGTTTTTTTAATGGCTAAATAATTGCACACCATCAAGAGAAAAGGTTTATATTGCACTAGAAGGGAATATCCGAATATTAGCTGCCTACTCAATCCAAGAATAATTGTATATCTTATTGGTAACAAATTTACAGATAAAGAATAACATTAATTTTTTTAAATGACTATCTTGTGTTTGGCCACCATACTTTTTAAATTGGAGAGCCTTATTGGCTTACTTATGTCAGACTATGTTGTTTTAACCGAGCCCACACTGGCTTTAGAATTTGGCTTGAGAATTGCCCCGAGAAACCATACCGTCTGCTGGCACTTGACAATCGTTGTGCCACCACCACAAGAGTAGAACTCTCTGGTGCAACACACGATAGAACAAAAACCCTAGTGGGCTCGAGATTCGATCTGATTCCTACAAGACCTAACTCAAATCATTCATCGTCTTAATCCACCAAAAGTAACATTTATTTTTCATTCAAATAAAGATATAATTATCAAATTGTTACATAAAGTGAATTTGACATTTTCTTAATTTATTTTTCATTCAAATAAAGATATAATTATCAAATGTTACATAAGGTGAATTTGATGTTTTCTTCATTTATTTTTCCTTCAAATAAAAGATATAATTGTCAAGGGAAAAGATCAAATAAAAAGTTAATTTTCGCTAGGAAGGATAGGAAGTCATAGGATTATGACATGTGCCACATTTTAAAATAAAGAGAAAGGATAATTTAGTCAATCCAACTCCTTCTTCTTACTTTTTCAAAACCAAATAAATTCAAAAACCCACCATTTTCAAAACCCACCATCTTCAACTATTTCTTCACTTTCTATCTCAATAATCACTACATTATAGTGCGATTTTCATCACCAATCAATGATTCATAACCCGATGAACGTGTTCTTCAGCTTTTTTTTTTTTTTGAAGAAAACTCAGTTTAATTTCATAAAAAAAATCTCGTTCCGGTGATTTTGGAGATAATCACTTGATTCGTTCGATTCGAGTGTTGATAAGTGTTTCTATCATTCAAATTTCGTCAATTGATGAAGAAATCGGCTTCAATCCATGTAAGAAATTCTTTAATTTCATTTTCATGATCTAGGTTTTTGATTTAGTCATTGCGTTTTACGATCTTTGCGGGGGTCCGGGGGTGGCAGCCCCCGGTAGCGGGGTCCCAGAGGCGGCAGCCCCTGGCGGGGTCCAAGGGGCAGAGAGTTTTATGTGGTTTCTGGATATTGCGTTTTAGAAAAAAAAACACATTTTAAGTGTTTTTAGTCATTGCGTTTTAGGTCAAACACATTTTTAGGTGTTTTTAGTCCATTGCGTTTTAGAATGAGTCATTTTTAAGTGTTTTCTGGCCATTGCGTTTTACATATAAGACATTTCTTTGTGTTTTTTGTGCATTGCGTTTTAGGTAAAACACTTTTTTATGTGTTTTCAGTCCATTGCGTTTTAGAAAACAGGCATTTTAAGTGTATCAGGCATTTTAAGTGTATTCTAGCCATTGCGTTTTACAAATAAGTCATTTCTTTGTGTTTTTGAAGTATTGCGTTTTAGGTAAAACACTTTTTTATGTGTTTTCTGGCCATTGTGTTTTACAAATAAGACATTTCTATGTGTTTTCTGGCCATTGCGTTTTACAAATAAGTCATTTCTTTGTGTTTTGGTGCATTGCGTTTTAGAAAAATGTCATTTTTTAGGTTTTTTTTTCATTGCGTTTTACGTGGTCTTTGTATTGCGTTTTACGCAACTGGGTTAAAATTTTTTTTTTTAAATATAGTAATAGTATACTCGTTTTAAAGATAAAAAAACGTTCGTTTTTTTGGTGCAATTTTTATAAAAAAATAATGTCGTATGAAAGAGTTATTAACGTTTAAAAAATGGGGGGGGGGGGAATTGGAGGAGAGAGAAACTATTGGCTTGCATTGACTAGAATGCCCTTGAACAAACTCACCCGCCTATTTTCTTCTTTTCAATTTCCCTAATTTAATCTTAGCACTTGATTAACTTAATGGATGGTCAAGATCACTTTCTAATCTTTCTAACCAAATAAACTTTCTATTGTATCTCCACCCTAATTGTCAAATGTTACATAAGGTGAATATGATGTTTTCTTCATTTATTTTTCATATAAAATTGATAAATAGGCATTTTTTTCAAACGTATTTCAATACTAGTAGAACTAATGGACAATTTTACGGTGGAAATTATACAAAAATAATTAAATATTCACGTAGAATATACTATGCTCCAATGTTCATTGAATGTGGTAAAGCCTTTCTAATTTTCTATTTAATTAACATGGTGTGTTATTCTTTTGTCGTTCAAAAAAAAATTAACATGGTGTGTTTCTTCCAATCGTAATAAAATAATAATAGTAAGGAATCTTGAATAATTTTATTAAGGTACAAAATATTTTAGTCGGTGATTATTCTTTCTTTTGTCTACTTTTACTTTAATAAATTTTTTCCGGTGACAATGGTTACTTTATTTACCATCAAGCGTACATAGCAACCCTAATTTGTTTTAGCGATAATTTAAAAAGGATGTGCCTATTGTCGATGCTTGTTAGAGACCTACGCGCCTCATGGTTCGACTTCGATTAAATAATAAAAAAATATATATTTTAACGACGAACTTAGTTTTGACGCTCGTTAGGTCCGTACGCGCCTTACGAGCGTCGAAACTAAGATCGTCGTTAAATTATATTTTTTTATTATTTAGTCGACGTCGTCCGTAAGGCGCGTATGGGCCGAACGAGCGTCGAAACTAAGATCGTTGTTAAAATATATTTTTTTATTATTTAGTCGAAGTCGAACCGTAAGGCGCGTATATCCCTAACGAGCGTCGATACTAAGTTCGTCGTTAAAATATAAAACGACGATATTTTTCCATCGGCGGGTAACAATTACATAACCATTCTCCTTTCCCGTTTCTTGTACCCAATTCTTCAAATCAGTTAGAGACATAAAATGCTAAAAAAAGTTACGTTAATAATAATAACAACAATAATAACAACGATAATAATAATAACAATAATAATAATAATATTTTTAACAATAATAATAATAATAATAATAATAATAATAATAATAATAATAATAATAATATTAATAATTATTATTATTATAATATTTTTAACAACAATAATAATAATAATAATATTTATAATATTTTTAACAATAATAATAATAATTATAATAATTATAATGTTGTCACTAGTTATATAATTTTTTAAAAAATAATAATAATAAAAATTATTATAATAATAATAATAACAACAAAAACAACAACAACAACAATAATAATAATTACAATATTTTTAACAATAACAGTAATAATAATAATAATAATAATAATAATAATAATTATTATTATAAAAATAATACAAATATTAATGTGATATCTCCTTTATTTGAAACAGATTGCCCGGGATAGATGGTTCATAATCATCATACAGTGGTGTGTTACGGGGCTCATAACCGTATCCACCATATTATTCGTATCCACCGTAGCCTCCGTATCCACCGTATCCACCTTCACCCTCATATCTATCGTATCCACTGTATCCACCTTCACCCCCGTATCCACCTTCACTCCCATATCCACCGTATCCACCTTCACCCCCGTATCCACCGTAACCCCCGTATCCACCTTCACCCCCGTATCCGTAACCCGGATACGATTGCTGTGTCGGGTAATATGGTTCATCAACAGTTGCATTCTCAACACCGTATCTACTTTGTTGCACGTACAGAGATTCATACCCGTATCCGTAATCCGGATACACTTGATGCGCCGGGTAATTTGGTTCATCAACAGGTGGAGTGGCTGTCTCGTTCAAGTCTGGCAACTGTGTTTTTTATCAACATGGACTCCAGACACAACCTCCTCCTCCTCATTGGCATCATTTGCTCCCCATGTGTCGTTAGAATAACGATTACATAATTCTCGTTCCAAAATGATGACATTTTAACAATATTGAACAAAAAATAGAACAAATGATTTTGTTTTGGGTATAAATTGTTACTGAAGAAGAAGATGAAAAGAATGAAAGATGAAGTCGAAGGGAAGCAGAGATGCATGGATAAATAGACTTTTAAATTTACTGAAATACGCAACGTATAACTCTCTACTCCTCGTATTGCTTTATTCATGTGCCTAGACAATATCGTATCAGTGTCAAATCAATCTGACATACGCTGCGTATAGATCTATACGCAGCATATGTCAGACTAATTTGACATGGTACTAGGTTTGACTGTCTGGTCGTGTACCTGCCCCTTACATACGCAACATATAAAGGTAACCCTATACGCTGCGTATAGGTCTCTACGCAGCGTATGTAAACCCTAAGTGTATAGATAGCCTGCCAAGGTGTGCAGATAGTTAGAGCCTTTAAAAAATATTTCGTTTCCATAATATGATATCTTGAAATGTCTCGAATAAAATCTTTGATTATACGAATGAAAAATGGCAATCCTTTATTAAATCGATGACGATATACTTGTTTGATGACCATTGTATACAATTTCATACGATCGCTTACTGAATGGAAAATGGCAATCCTTTATTTCGGTTCCACAATATGATATATACTTGTTTGATGACCATTGTATACAATTTCAAGATATAATTGTCAACACAACTAAGAGCCCTAGATCACACATTCATATATATATATATATATATATATATATATATATATATATATATATATATATATATATATATATATATATATATATATATAAGGAGAAGATCATGCGAGAACCACCTCTTGTTGTAAGAACCGCGAGAACCAATGTGAACACACCAAAAAATGCCTAAAAATAGCTAAAAATCACACAAATTTTTTTTTTGAATTTTTAATATTTTTAATAAAAAAGTCGCTAATTTTTGAATAAATTTTTTTTTTGAGAATTAAAAAAAAATTTGGCTTCTAAAGTAGTGATTTTAACATAAAAAAATATTTAAAAAATTCAAAAAAAAAAAATTTAGATTTTTTTAGGTTTTTTGGGGGTTCAGTTTTTAGCATTTTAGCTTGGTGGGGGGGGGGGGGTTAGGGTTTTTTTTTTTTTTGGGGGGGGGTGTGGGGGTTAGGGTTTTTTAGGTTTTTTTAGTTATTTTAGGTTATGTTCACATTGGTTCTCAAGGTTCTCACAATAAGGGTGGTTCTCGCATGAGCCCCTCCATATATATATATATATATATATATATATATATATATATATAGCATAAGGATCATGTGAGAAGTGATAGGATAGTTGAGAAACTTGAGAAGCATTCTGGACCACACATTTTTCTAAGCCTTTCGTAATATACACATATGTATAGTTTAAAATTGACTATATACATATGTGTATAACTCAATATACATATATGTATATAGTCAATTTTAAACTATACATATGTGTATATTACGAAAGGCTTAGAAAAATGTGTGGTCCAGAATGCTTCTCAAGTTTCTCATATAGGGTGGACTTCTCTTAGGATCCCTACCCTATATATATATATATATATATATATATATATATATATATATATATATATATATATATATATATATATATATATATATATATATATATATATATATATATATATATATCCACTCAAACTATCTACACACATCATCTGCTTATTTGCACACATTTTGCCTCGTACAGGCTTCGTATAAAGGCTTATATGAGACGTATAAGGTTACATCAAAATCAATGACTGACTGACTAGTTTCACTTCTGGTCTGACTGCTCCTATACACCGCAATAGGCCTATACAAGGCGTATAAAACCCCTGTACAGGTCTCATATATGACCCATGCCCCGTATATGTTATAGAGGTCTATATAGAGCGTATATAAGGTTTTTTTTTTTGGAAACATCTTATACGATATTAATCGATTTAGCAAAGTTAAATTAAAGAAAAAGTATTTTTTTAAATAAATGGTCTATATAGGGCATATATAAGTTTTTTTTTTTTTTTTTGCAAACATCTTATATAATATTATTCGTTTTAACAAAGTTAAATCAAAATAAGTATTTTTTTTAAATAAATTACAAATATTTTTATACAATATTAATCATTTTTATATGATACTACACCTATCGTATCGTATAGGTACCACATTGGCCTCGTATAAGCCTATAAGTACATTATCGTATCATATAATGTATAGTATAGATCTCATATAGATCCTATATATATCGTATAGGTCTATGGGTGTAGTATGGTATCATATAGAGTAGTATAAGTCTTGTATAGGCATAGCATAGCATAGTATCCTATCGTATAGTATAGTGGTAGTATAGGTCCCATGTTAGCTTCGTATTAGCAAATAGGTGTAATATCGTATCATAATGTATTGTATATAATACAATAATGTATTGTATATAATACAATACTATACTATATTGTATCTATAGGCATATATGAGAACTATACTATACTTAGTTATAGCCCTATATAGACCTATACTACACCCACTTGCCTATACAAGCCATATACGGAACGTATACTACACCTATAGCCATATAGAGGACCTATACTACACATGTATACTTGACCTATACTACACTCATAGGCCTATACGAGCCCTATACGGGACCTATACTACACCTATATGATACTATAGCGTACTGTACTACACCTATACGCCTATATGAGACCTATACTACACCTATACTATACGATACAATACGATATATGATACTATATTACACCTATAGGCCTATACGAGACTTATATACTACATTATACGATACTACATCCATAGCCTATACGGGAGGACCTATACGAGACTTATATTATACGATATGATACTTAACAATTGTTTTTTAAATGTACTTATTAAATTACTATAAAAATTTTCTAAAACAATAAATATTATATTAAAGTATTTGTAAAAAAAATCATTATATACACCTAATATAGGCTTATACGAGTGGCAAAAAGACCATTTTACCCCTGGTTTGGGCTACGTAAACCAAGGGTAAAATGGTCTTTTTTTGCCTATACGACTTGTATAATCATATACGAGGCATACATGATACGACATAATCAGATATTCTCTTCGAAACTCAAAAAGGTTATACGCCCCGTGTAGGCTTATACGAGGCCTATACGAGTGTGTGAATAAGCACTTGGGTGTGTCAGTATATAGACCCTATATATAATTCACATTGTCTACGTACACCTTTATGTTTACGTTGTCCTACACTTCTAGTCCTCTACGACTACAATCAACCTACACAGCATCTTTGTCTAATACTTCAAATTTTAACCCATTTCCACTAATTTAATCATTTGCTTAGTTGGAGTATAGACTATAAAGTAGCCCATGAGAATATTGTTGGAAGTTTGGTGTGAATGGAAAGTCTCAAGTGGTAAAACCACCTTGTCCCACATTGGTGTGGGAACAAAAGAAAAGGCAATTTATAAGGCAAAAGCTTCTCCAAGCAATTGTAGTCTTATGACATGTTTTACCACAAGTCCTACCCGCGCGTGCGCAGGGGGGGTGCAAAAATTTGAGTTTCGGAGCTGGAATTTGGTTGAACTCGTGCGTGCCCGCACGAATGCAGCTCCGAAAACCCGGGCCCGCGTGAGGCCAGTTTTTGCACAGACTCGTAACTGTTATTCTCGTTTTAATTATGATCATTCTTTTCAGTTTCTAGACTGTTATGATTTCTTTTTAATGATCATTATGTTTCAGTTTTAAAACTGATACAATAATTGCAATAATGACCATTAGTCTGGTCTTTTAATATGCTGCAATGATGTTGAGAACACAGTTACAATTTTATGGCTATAAAACCGAACCTTTTCGTTCAGTTTAGACACACCGAAATCAACCGTCTCTTCTCTTTCTCTCTACAGCAGCATTCTCCAGTTTTCTTTCAGGCAAGTGTTCAAGTCCGGCAGCGCTCGGTGCTGTTTCGAACCGGCGTACCCTGGGAACAGACGACGAATCTGTTTAAGGGAATTGTGTCAAACACAAGCCCGGTTAAATCGTTTACTGTTTCTTTTATACTTCTATTTTTGCAACCTTTCTAACCACTGTTCTGATCAGTGGTTCTGTTTCATCTTGCCACTGCTTCAACCGACTGTGGTTGATCAGCAGTTAGACTAATCAGTGCTTAAACTGATCAGTAGTTAACTTCATCAGTGGTTAGACAAACTGATCAGTAGTTTATCAAACTGATCAGGGGTTTTCAAACAGTGGTTATTTTCTAACAAACTTAAACAGATTTATTTACTGATTGTTTAGTTTTCTTTCAGAATGGAAACTCCTGTGACCACAGCTGTTTCTACAGTCGTGACTGCTGTCATGACTTCCGCTGTTGCTGTAACAACTGGTCTGGTTGCACCACTGCCTAATGCAGTTTCGCATGCTGAAAAACCAGAGAAATTCAACGGTGTGAATTTCAAACAGTGGCAGCAAAAGATGTTCTTTTATCTGACCACGCTGAATCTGGCAAGGTTCTTGACTGAACCGAAACCCCATGTTGAGGAAGGGGAGATGGATGCTCAAACTGTGAGCGCGATGCATGCTTGGAATCATTCGGATTTCCTGTGCCGCAACTTTATCTTGAATGGTTTGGTGTACACATTGTATAATGTGTATTGCAAAGCCAAGACTGCCAAAGAATTGTGGGAGTCTTTGGATCGCAAATACAAAACAGAAGATGCGGGCACTAAGAAATTCGTGGTGTCAAAGTTCTTGGACTTTAAAATGATAGACTCAAAAACTGTCATAAGCCAAGTCCAAGAATTGCAGGTTATCCTTCATGATATTCATGCGGAAGGAATGATGCTCAGCGAGACATTCCAAGTTGCTGCAATGATCGAAAAACTGCCACCAAGTTGGGTTGATTTCAAGAACTATCTCAAGCATAAGCGAAAGGAGATGACCATTGAAGATCTTGTTGTTCGTCTTCGGATTGAAAAAGATAACAAAGTGGCCCTAAAAAAGGTTGATGGTCCTGAAACTGTGAAGGCCAATCTTGTTGAACATGGGCAATCTTCAAAGGGAAAAAACAGTGGAAAGGGCGGAAAGAAAAGTCATGGGAAACGCTCCAACCTTGGTCCTAAGGGGGGAGTTGGGAAAAAGAAGTTCCTTGGAACTTGTTACAATTGTCAAAATCAAGGCCACAAGGCTAGCGAATGCAAGCTTCCCAAGAAGAAGGAAAATGCTCAACAAGTGAACATGGTAGATGAAGTCGATAAGCTTGTTGCCATGGTCACAGACCTCTCGATTTTGGTCACGGAAGTGAACATGGTTGGGCAAAATAACAAGGATTGGTGGGTCGATACGGGGGCTACTCGACATGTGTGCTTTGACAAAAGCCTTTTCAACACCTTCAAGGAGGTGACTAATGGAGAAAAGGTTTTCATGGGAAATTCTGCCACAGCAGAAATAAAAGGCGAGGGTAACGTGGTTTTGAAGATGACTTCAGGAAAGGAACTCACTTTGTCCAATGTGCTGTATGTTCCCGAAATTCGTAAGAACCTTGTGTCGGGATGGCAGTTGAACAAGTTTGGGTTCAAAATGGTAATTGAGTCGGATAAGGTCGTGTTGACCAAAAATGGTGTTTATGTTGGTAAGGGCTATGCCCTCAATGGAATGTTTAAACTGAATGTAATTGTCGTGAATGCAATGAAAGAAAACGCTACTAGTTCTACTTATTTTATTGAGTCTTCTAATTTATGGCATGGTAGACTAGGTCACGTAAATTACAATTCCATTCGTCGTTTAATCAAACTTGATTGCATACCAACATTCGATATCGACTCAATTAATAAATGTGAAACTTGCGTAGAAGCAAAACAAACGAAATCGTCATTCAAAAAGGTGGAACGATTCACCGAACCCCTCGAGATGATCCACACTGATGTGTGTGATCTAAAAGCAATTCCTACTCGTGGTGGGAACAAGTACTTCATCACATTCATTGATGATAGTACAAGGTATTGCTATGTGTACTTACTTAAGAGTAAGGACGAGGCTATTGACAAGTTTATCTTGTTTAAAGCCGAAGTTGAGAATCAACTAAATCGGAAAATCAAAATTGTAAGGAGCGACCGAGGAGGTGAATATGTTTCGCCTTTTATTGACGTTTGTGCAAAAAGTGGAATCATCCACGAACTCACAGCTCCTTACTCCCCTCAATCAAATGGCATAGCGGAACGGAAAAATCGTACCTTGAAAGAAATGATGAATGCCATGATGATAAGCTCCGGTGTAAACCAAAACATGTGGGGGGAAGCAATCTTATCAGCAAATTATGTGTTGAACATGATACCCAATAAGAAAAAGGATGTAACGCCTTACGAACTATGGACGGGAAAGAAAGCACCATATAAATCCTTGAAAGTGTGGGGGTGTCTAGCTAAGGTGGTGGTCACACCACCTAAGCGGCTACTAATAGGTCCCAAAACGGTGGATTGTGTATTTATAGGATACACCCGTCCTTATGGTCCTTATCGTTTTATTGTGCATGATTCCAAGAACCCAGGAATATGCAAAGGTACCATAATTGAATCTAAGGATGCATCATGGTTTGAACATGTGTTCCCATGCTTAGATAAAAGTGAACCGAGTTCTTTTAGACCGGTTGAGGAAATTGGTCCCGAGGGTGAAGTTGAAAACGATGAACCTCGAGAACAATCTAAGACCGAGGAAGTTGAAATCAGGAAAAGTAAACGACAAAGGACTGAAAAATACACTCGAGAATACGGGTTGCATTATAACAGATATCCAGCAGTTATAGAAGGACACTGTGATGCAAATTGGATATCTGACACGAATGATTCCAGAGCAACAAGTGGGTATGTGTTCACACTTGGAGGTGCAGCGATATCGTGGAAATCATCAAAACAAACGGTCATTGCTAGATCCACGATGGAATCTGAGTTCATCGCTTTAGATAAAGCAGGTGAAGAGGCAGAATGGCTACGTCAATTTGTTGAGGATATACCAAGATGGCCTAAGCCGGCAACAGCCATTTGTATACATTGTGATAGCCAATCGGCACTTGGCAGAGCTCGTAGCACAATGTATAATGGTAGGAACAGACATATCAGACGTAGACATAATATGATACGACAACTAATCTCTACAGGAATTATCACTGTTGACTACGTGAGGTCAAAGGATAATATTGCGGATCCGCTGACAAAAGGCCTAAGTAGAGAGTTAGTACAGAAGTCGTCCATGGGAATGGGACTGAAGCCCTTGGAAAATGCAGTTCATATGATGGAAACCTAACTCAATAGACTGGAGATCCCAAGAATTGAGTTCAATAGGAAAACCTAATTGTATGAATAAGTAAGGTCACTGTGGGGGGATAACCCTGCGTTTTAATAAGGTAGTTTATTATAAAGATTTATAAACTTCCTAGTCCATTCCTAAAAGTGACAAGTGTGAGGCTAAGCCTATGGCTTTTAATGATTCGACTAAAGTAAACATAAATAGTGAATCACCTATGTGAGAGAGAAGTGGGGTCGCTTCGAAGGGTATTGTTGGGGCACAATACCTAATGGCTCTCGCAGAACCAGGCATCATGTTCATGACCATAACGAACATAACTATGAGGACTTGACTTTGTCAGGGAGAGTCTTGTGTGAAGTGCATTGTCGTCTACACAAACGGCAGACGAGTTCAAAGACATCAAGTTCTACTCAGAGCTAGTGGGCTACGTGCATTTCATGAGCGAAGGTTCAAAGGGTAACACCTACCTATCGTATGCAAAACTCAACTGCTGAAATCAAATTGGAATAATGTTGTTTCTGAGATCGACCTCCATTCATGTGGGGGATTGTTGGAAGTTTGGTGTGAATGGAAAGTCTCAAGTGGTAAAACCACCTTGTCCCACATTGGTGTGGGAACAAAAGAAAAGGCAATTTATAAGGCAAAAGCTTCTCCAAGCAATTGTAGTCTTATGACATGTTTTACCACAAGTCCTACCCGCGCGTGCGCAGGGGGGGGGTGCAAAAATTTGAGTTTCGGAGCTGGAATTTGGTTGAACTCGTGCGTGCCCGCACGTCCTGCGGACACGAATGCAGCTCCGAAAACCCGGGCCCGCGTGAGGCCAGTTTTTGCACAGACTCGTAACTGTTATTCTCGTTTTAATTATGATCATTCTTTTCAGTTTCTAGACTGTTATGATTTCTTTTTAATGATCATTATGTTTCAGTTTTAAAACTGATACAATAATTGCAATAATGACCATTAGTCTGGTCTTTTAATATGCTGCAATGATGTTGAGAACACAGTTACAATTTTATGGCTATAAAACCGAACCTTTTCGTTCAGTTTAGACACACCGAAATCAACCGTCTCTTCTCTTTCTCTCTACAGCAGCATTCTCCAGTTTTCTTTCAGGCAAGTGTTCAAGTCCGGCAGCGCTCGGTGCTGTTTCGAACCGGCGTACCCTGGGAACAGACGACGAATCTGTTTAAGGGAATTGTGTCAAACACAAGCCCGGTTAAATCGTTTACTGTTTCTTTTATACTTCTATTTTTGCAACCTTTCTAACCACTGTTCTGATCAGTGGTTCTGTTTCATCTTGCCACTGCTTCAACCGACTGTGGTTGATCAGCAGTTAGACTGATCAGTGCTTAAACTGATCAGTAGTTAACTTCATCAGTGGTTAGACAAACTGATCAGTAGTTTATCAAACTGATCAGGGGTTTTCAAACAGTGGTTATTTTCTAACAAATATAACACAGCTAAACTAGTTTTCAAGGTTTAAACGACATGTGAAAATCTTAATTAATCTGATCATGATTGAATGTGTATGGAATCACAAAACAAGCCAACTACATAAAAGTCTATTTGTGATGACCACAACATGCATGGTCACTGACCAGGCTGTGGTCATCTAAAATTTGCACTTTGTCTACAGGTTTTCATCTTGTACACACAAAATGAATCTCAGTTTAGTTTCAACACTAACGAATATTAAGCCACTTTTAAGTGAGGGTTTTTACCATTTGTTCCATAACGAGTTCACGTTAACCCGCGCGTTACGACGGGGTGCTGATTATAATTTCTCATGCCACGGTGTTTGGTACGAAACAATTACGATCAATATTCCAAAAATAAACTGAGTTTAGATAACCAAATAGCGAGTACTCCTTTCGATTTGTCATGTATGATGTCGGAACCAAAAAATTAACTGGATTTGACATGTCGCTAAAACATATACTATATATCATTTACGCCGAAGTATAACCCATTAGTGACAATCGCTATATATAAATTTAATGGTGCATCTTCGAACCGTTGTGACATGTAATTCGTATTGGTTCAAAGAGGTGTGTTTCGTAGTGATGCAATGTTTCGTATGGCCGTTATAAAACAATAAACAATATCAAAGAATATGGTATGGTCGTTCATGAATTTTAATTATGTTAAAACGTTGAACCGTCAACTTGTTCCCATTATGTGCCCCAAATTGCAAATGCACACCTCTATTCGCAATGAATCCCGCCCCTTGATGTAATTTTCCATGCCCCTTATTATTTAATAATATTATACTATAACTTAAAAAAACATGATGATCATCGTTGTTAAAACACATATCCCGGTTCCATTTTTCATCTTTCCTATTTGTGGATACCATTAATTAGGTAAGTATATAAATTATGGATTAAATAAAAAACACACCTCTTATTTTGGAAAGGTGGATAATGGATACAATTAAAAAATACCCTTACAATTTAGAAAGGCGTGATTATTAACTGATGTGATTTTAAATTTCCTCTTCAATAATTATTTAGTGCTGTTGATATTTAAAGTACGCAATGTTTAAAAAAGTATTATGTTTTTTTTTTCTTAAATTAATTTTCTAAAAGACACAATGTTTAAAGAAAAGAGACACAACCCATATATTATAACTAATATATAATATAACTTTTTAACCGACGTGACTGTTAAATAACAGGGTATGATTCATAGATATGACTAATATATAATATAATTATCCAACGGATACGACTTTTAAATAAAAAGGTGTGATAACCATAGGATATGACTAATATATAATATAGAGTTAATTACTGTTTCCGTCCCTGTGGTTTGTCAAAAATCACTATTTCAGTCCATTAGTTTAAAATTTGCGATTTCAGTCCTTGTGGTTTCACTTGCGTAACCATTTCAGTCCCTATGGTTTCACTTTCGTAACCATTTCAATCCATTTATTCTATTAGTACAGAGATTGAAATGGTTATGAGGTGGACTGAAATGGTTACGAAAGTAAAACCACAAGGACTGAAATCGCAATTTTTAAACTAATGGACTGAAATAGTGATTTTTGACAAACCACAGGGACGAAAACAGTAATTAACTCTATAATATAATTTTCTAATCGATGCGACTTTTAAATGAAAGAGTAATAGATTTTCTAACAGACATGTCTTTTAACTAAAGAGATATAACCCAAGTTGCTTTTTGTATGTATATATATAATCTATACTATATTATAATGCGTTAAGAAGTAGTTTGAAGGGTTGTAACTTTTTAAAGATGTGTGATCCAAACCATCATACCTTAAGTTGTATTTTGAAGGGTTGTGACTTTTTGAAAAGATGTGTTCCAAACCATCATACCTTAAGTTACTTTTTGTAGGGTTATATAATTCGAAGGGTCTCCAAGGGAAAGACCACATTTGTGTTCTTAAGCTCTCAAAGATCGTTTGTGAAATGGAATACTAACTATTTAGGTATATATTGATACATGCATGTAAATTCAAGGATAAATCAATACAAGGTTTATTCATTAAAGTAGACAGTGATGATTCTTTTACAATTCACGGTAGCACTAAGCCACTAACTTAAGATTTAAACTATTTTTAGTCAAGATCTGAAGTTTTCCTCAAAGTTTGAACTAGCATTGGGTTATGGTCATTTATATTATTTAATACTAAAAATTACAATGGGTTTTTCCTAGAGTTATTGGCCGGTCTCCTTCTGAATTAGTGTGTAGTACTGCTTAGTGAAGGTGGATATGATCGGGTGGTTTCACTGGTGGCACGATAACACTCTAGTGGTCCGTATGTGATTCGAATTTGCGGTTAAAAAAACAGCTAAAAGATGTCAAGAATTCGATCAAAATTCATCGCTTTAATACCTTAATTCACTTCACATTGACAATTTTACATGTTCTTCTCTATTTAATTTCTTGTTTATTTACTTAACTAATTAGTTGTTTATAGTTGGACAATTGCATATTGACTTTCTCATATTTGCCTTTATTCAAATTTCAAAGCATGTCATTTCACACTATTTCGTCGGCGACACTATTTTACTATTTAACATTTCACACTAATTCACTTCACAAGAAAAATAACGAAATCATCCATTTTCTTGGATGTGTTATAGCTCCATGAACATGTGAGAACTATTTCACACCAATATTCATGGCTTACACAACAACACTGTTGATGCAACAAACACGAGACCAAGGATGGTAGTTGAGTTGGTTAGGCAAAAGGGCTGAAGGGTTCAGTTTTGCCTAATGCAGGTCACGGGGTCCCTCCACGTTTGCAAAACGTGGAAGGAGGTTCACTAGTATGTATTTGTTATTTGCTTTGAAGTTCCTTCTTCGAGGCAAGCTCGAATCCAGAAAAGAAAGCAAATAGAATGAGTGTGTGTTGAATATGATGAAGAGTAACTTGGAAGTGATCAAGTACTCTTTGAATGACCCGAGATTAAGGAATCTCTCCCTTTCGGAATGTCCCAGAAGTGAACATGAGCTGTCTTCTTATAGGGGAAGACATCTCCTGAAATGGCATATACAAGACTAGCGAAACCTGTTTGCAATGGAGGGTTTCCCCTTTTGGGGTTGAAGGCTTTGGACCCCTGGTTAATAGAGTGTATTTGTGCAGACCTGCTCTGAGTTTGTGGGCGTGAGTTGGTGAGATGAGTCCTCAGATGTGACTGATTACTGTTCCTCACTTTTCTCACTTTACAGCTTTTCATCCGATGAACCTTTCAACCTTTTAAGCTCTTGCATATTAGTCATTTTATTTGACCTTGGGCTACCCCCGTCGTCAGCCCCCCAAGTCAGAGGTTTTTGGGGTAGTATGCTCAAAGACTTCTGACTTTTATGCATATGTTTTAAAGGTTTCAAGGGTTCGTTGCTTGGAGGCTTGAAAGGGCCTGAGGCAGTTACTTTTTGAATTTTGAATTTTAAACGATTTGACAGTTGATTTGATTGACATGTGTCAGGCGGCGGTTTTGCAAGAACCATTTATTTACCTTTATTACCCCTGCTTTAATATCATATTTATTTTATATTTGTAGAACTTCTTCATTTTACTCACAATCATTCGCAGTTTCCTCCCTCAGGTTAGTTTTTCTTCTCCATTTTCGTTTTTTCTTTCTTAAAAAATGGGTGCTCTTAAAGATTTAGCAAAGTCATTCTCTCGAATGACACAAGAGGAAGTAGACTTGTTTTGTTTGGAGTATGGTATTGATAAAAAATTTAACCCAACTGCCCCTGCTTGCGATGTTCCTGTTGACAAACCAAACCCTGGTTCGATTGCCTTGTATTGTCATCATTTTCAGTGGTCTAATCTTCGTTACCCTTTTTCGTTTTGAACTTGCTTGAGTATTATCGTGTTTCTTTTGGGCAAGTTCATCCGAAGGGGATGGCTAGGGTTTTGCACTTTGAAATGTTGTGTCGTGCTCTTGGGTATGATCCCTCTTTGTTGCTTTTTCGGAGATTTTTTCGTTTAGCCAAAAATGGTGACTGGTTCACCTTTGAGACATCAAAGGTTGATACTTGTCTTATTTCATCCATGGTTACAACGCTTGGGTCCTGGAAGGATCGGTTTTTCTGGGTTTCTAAATCCATCGTTCCTTTCAAAATGGTGTGGAGGCATCCCAATGCTGTTCTTAATGATCCGGAGCCTTCTGAATCAGAGTTGAACGATGCTTTTCTTTCAGCCATTCGAGGGTGCCCTTCGAGGGTTCGTCCCTTTCCCGAACATTTGTTAGTGCTTTTAGGGGTTAGTAATATTTGGGGAAAAGCCGATCGGGATCCGGTGTTAATGAGAAATGGCATTGGTATGCATTTCCCCCCTTATGCCTCTTTTTATTTTACTTTGCTTATGACTTATTTTATTTTGTTTGTTTTTGCCAGTTATGTCTGCTTTGGACTTTATCAAGAGTGACGACACGTCCGATGTTGTGTTTGGGGATGCCCCGTCTGTTCCGGGTGAGAATGTTGTGGTTAGGACTTCCGAGCAAAGGTTTGAGGGTACGGGTTATGCTAGTGTTGCCAACGTTAAGGGTTTTACCAAGTCTAATGCTCCCAAGTCTTCAACTCGCCGATCTTCTCGTCGTTTGTTGAAAGCTGGTCCTCAATCCACTTCTACTGAGCCAGTGGATTTGACTGATGATATTGAAGTTTCGGAGGATCAAGTTGAAGCAGGTGTTGAGAAGGACAAAGAGTTGGTTGTTCATAGTAAGAAGGTTCAAGGCAAGAAGGCTGTCCCTGTTCAGGAATCTTCAAGCAGGGACGTTGAAGGGTTGAACCCTGAAGGTACTTATGTGCCTGCTTGGCTAGTGAAGAATGATGACACCTTCAAGGATGCTGCTGTTTGTGAGGATGCTCTTAGTCATCTTGCTCCTCCTTCTGTGCGTGAAACCATTACTGAGATGGATGATGACTTTATGTTGTCTCGCATGGTTTTAATCACCTGTAACCTTGCTGCTATGCTTCCTCAAGGGATTACTCATTTTCGCCAAAGGATGCAGGAATATGAGGACTTCTCCAAGAAGAAGGATAAGATGAAATCCTCCCTAGCATCAATGAAGAAGGAAATAGCTGGGTTTGCAGAGAAGGAAGCAGCGTGGAAGAAGGAGGTTAATGATTTGAAAAAGATGCATGACATTGAGATGGGTGATCTGAGGAAGAGCTTCGAGGCTAACTTGCTGAAGCTAAAGGCTGACCGAGAGGCCTTGGCTGTCCAGCAGCAGGCTTTTCATGAAGAAAAGGAAGGGTTGAAAGCTTCGGTTTGCCAAGTGACTGCGGACAATCAGTGGTTGATTGAGCATGGTTTCCAGCAGGTTGTCACTTATCTTTTACATTCGAAGGAGTTTAACTCTGCCCTTGGTGATGTTTACACTAAGCTTTTGAACCTGGGGAAACATCAAGGCCTTACTGCTGGCTACAAGCTTCATGAGTCCGGACAACCCTTGGAGAAGTCACCCATGTTTCGCCCCGAGGCTTCTGATATCTTCAAGGCTTCTGTTGAGCAGATGGAGAGGCTAACCTACCCTTACATTCATGAAGTATCATCTTGCTTTGGTAAGCCCTTATCTGTTTTACAGGAATTGAAGCCTGAGGGGTTGAATGAGAAAGTTTGTGCTGAGGTTTTGGGTTCCCTGTCAAGGAAGAGGTCTTATTCTGGGGATAGCGATGATACCCTCTCAAGTTTGCCTGATGCTTCAAAAGATGCTGGTTTAGAGACCTCTGCGGTTGGTGTTGATGAAGGTGCTAAGGCGAAGAAGGCTAAGAAAGCCAAGAAGTCTAAGGTTGAAGGTTCCAAGCCTTCTGATAACTGATATTTATTCGTAGCTTTCTTAGCAAACACTTAATGTCTGTAATGTTTTAAACAATGTTAGGTTTTTAGGAACCCTTAAGGTTCCTGTGGTTGGTTAGGCCTGTATGGCCATTGAACACTAGTTTTATTTGCAAGTCACTAGAACTTGTTTTGACTTCCTTCTGAAGGTCTTTTATGGCCTTCCTAACTATGGTATGATGGTTGCTATGTTGTTGGTGTTATGTTTGTTTACTCATTTTGCTTGGTTTGCCTTGTGGGGTTTCAACCCTTTAAGCCTTTTTGTGTAGTTGTTAATAGGTTGAAGCCTTTAACCTTTCAAGCTTATTTTCTGTTGGCTTGAAACCTTGGTAGCTTCTGGTTTGGTTTGTATGTTTAGTTGATAAGTTTGTTTATTTTTGTCGGTTATTTTTATTTTCTTGCCTTGTCTTTGTTTACTTTGTCTTTATGTTTTTTACACTTTAAAGGGTTCCGTGCTGCAGGCACTTTACCTTAGTGTTTATTAACATCAAGACGTAGTATCTATCCTTTTCCTTATTTCTTTGTAGTTTTAGTTGATTTCGTAAGTCTATTTGTTGATTGTGTTTTTAAGACTTAAGGAACGATTGGTGTAGGCTGTTCAAACCTGTCTATGAGACATTATTGTTTTTTTGTTAACAAATCTCATGGAGTTGTATTGATCTAGGAACTCACCCCTTATATAGGTCCATTCAACCCTTGAACCTATTGAGCAATATGGCCTGGGAGCTCATCCTCTTACATGGCCCTTGCCATGGAGTTTTTTTGCTAGGTTCTCAACCTGATATTAGGATAGAAAGACAAGTTTGATAAAATGACTTCATTCATTCAAGCAATATCTGCTTTTGCAAAAGGTTTTTGTTTTGATACAAACCAAACTTTTTAAACATAGAACTCTCTCAGGGTTTTTCCGTTCCAGTGCCTTGGGAGCCTTTTGCCTTCTAGATCTCCCAGCTTGTAGGACCCTCCCTTGTGTGCTTCGAGGATGGTGTATGGACCTTCCCATTTTGGGCCTAGTTTCCCTTGATTTTCTTTTTTGCTAGCTTCGTTGTTTTTGAGGACTAGATCCCCTGGCCTGAATCGTTCGTTCTTGACCTTCTTGTTGTAGTAGGCTTCCATCTTTTGCTTGTATTTGGCTTCTTGTATTGCTGCTTGATTTCGGGCCTCCTCTAGAAGTTGTAAGTTCAACATGGTCTCTTGCTGGTTTACTTCGGGATCCATGTTGACAATTCGTTGGGTTATAACTCCTATTTCAGCGGGGATTACGGCCTCGGATCCAAATACCAAGCTGTAAGGTGTCTTCTTGTGACTTGCTTTTTCTGTTGTTCTAATTGCCCATAAAACGCTAGGCAATTCTTCCAGCCAATTACTTTCATATCTCCCCAATCTTGTTTTGATGCCTTCCACTATGCTTCTGTTGGTCCTTTTAACCTGGCCGTTTGACTGCGGGTAAGCCACTGGGCTGAAGATTTGGTTGATCCTGTATTCCTTACACCAAAGGCTGAAGGGTTTCTCAGCGAATTGTTTCCCATTATCGGTGACAATTACCCCTGGCAGCCCATAGCGGCAGATGATATTTTCTCAAACAAAGTCTATGACTTGCTTTCCTGTGATCTTGGCAAGGGGTTTAACCTCTGGCCATTTGCTGAAGTAGTCGATTGCTACCAATAGGAATTTTACTCCCTCTTTGCTTGGAGGGAATGGCCCAACAATGTCCATTCCCCATTTATGGAATGGCCATGCCGAGGTTATGGGAACCAGGTCATGTTTGGGAATTTTTGGTATTGGGGAATGGATTTGACAGGCATCACATTTCTTTAATTGCTCAACGGTGTCACGATGCATTGATGGCCAGAAGTATCCAAGGTTTATGAGCTTTGCAACTACCGACCTAGCTCCAAAATGAGCTCCGCATATTCCTTCATGCACTTCCTTAACCAAATACTTGCTTTGTTCAGGGCCCACACATCTTAGCAATGGTGCAAGGTAACCTTTTTTATAGAGAGTTTCTCCTTGCAACACATATTGTCTTGCTTTGATCTTTACCCTTTCGGCTTCCGTTTGATCATTAGGCAGTTCATTGTCTTGAAGGAATTTTTTGATAGGAGTCATCCAATTTGGATCTTCCTCGGTGACCACATCTTGCACTTCCAATTCGTCAATCGACCGGGCCTTTAACACTTCAACCAACACCTTTTTCGTGAGGTGGGCGAACGTGAGAGATGCCAATTTGCTCAAGGCATCGGCCTTTTTGTTTTGGGATCTTGGAATCTGTTTGATGTTGCATGCCTGGAAGGTGTTCATTAACTCCTTAGATTTTTCTTTGTACCTTCTCATGTTGGGCTCCTTGGCGACATAGCTGTCATTAACTTGGCTTGATACTAGTAGTGAATCAGTGAACACTTCAAGCTTTTTGACTTTCATTTCTTTGGCCAGTCGTAGACCAGCGATCAGTGCTTCATATTCAGCCTCGTTATTGGTAGTCTGAAAATTAAAACGGAGAGCATACGTGAATTCTAGCCCCTCAGGGTTGATTAGGACTAAACCAGCTCCTGACTCTTCAACGCTTGAAGCCCCGTCAGTGAATAATTTCCAAGCTTCAGGGTTGGAGGGTTCAGCGGTTGTGGTGTTTACTTCTTCAATTGTTTGGCTTGGGACTTCGACTAAGAAGTCAGCCAGGACTTGAACTTTAATGGCTTTTCGTGGGACGTAGGTGATGTTATGTTCACCTAGTTCCAGTGCCCATTTTGCCAACCTTACTGAGTTCTCAGGTTTTTCAAGCACATTCTTGACAGGTTGGTCAGTGACCACTTGTATAGGATGTGCTTGGAAGTATCTTCTAAGCCTTCTGGTTGTTTGAACCAGGGCTAGAGCGAGTTTTTCGAGGGGAGGGTATTTGGTTTCAACTAGTTTTAGAGTTTTGCTGAAAAAATAAACGGGTACCTGAGCCTTGTCTCTTTCAATAGTGAGAACTGCACTGATGGCTTCGTCGACAACTGAAAGGTACACCGATATGAGCTCCCCAGTTTCTGGTGCTGCGATATCAGGTAGGGAAGCTAAGTGCTGCTTCATTTGATTGAAAGCTTCTTCAGCTTCATCGGTCCATCTGAAATCTTTTTTATCTGAGCAGTTCTTGAGCGTTTTGTAGAAGGGTAGAGACCTTTCGGACAGTTTTGAGGTAAAACGCTTCAAGGCTGCGAGCTTCCCGTTTAGGCTTTCAACCTCTTTCTTGGTTCTCGGTGGTTTAGCTTCAAGGATAGCTTTTATCTTGTTAGGGTTGGCTTTGATACTTTACTTTCCAACGATGTGCCCCAGGAATTTTCCTTCATCGAATCCAAACGAGCATTTTTCCGGGTTGAGCTTCATGTTGATCTTTCTAAGGTTTTTGAAAGTCTCTTGGATATCATCAAGCATTTGGTACTCCATTTTGCTCTTAATCACCAAGTCATCGACATATGCCTCCATGTTTCTACCAATTTGATCTTCAAAGGCTTTATCAACGAGTCGTTGATAGGTGGCACCTTCATTTTTGAGGCCAAAAGGCATCTTTTGGTAACAAAAAATGCCCTTGTCTGTGTGGAAAGCTGTCTTTTCTTCATCCTCCTTTTTCATGAGGATTTGGTGATAACCTTTGTATGCATCGAGAAAACATTTAAACGGATACCCTGTGAGAGAATCAACCTTGAGATCAATTTCTGGGAGCGGGTAGCAATCTTTGAGACAAGCCTTGTTAAGATCTTTAAAATCTATACACATTCTCTAAGAGTTGTCGGGCTTTCTGACCATAACAGGATTTGCAATCCATGATTGGTACTTGACCTCTCGGAGAATGCCAGCTGATACAAGCTTTTCAACCTCTTGGCAAGCTGCCAGGCTTCTCTCGGGTGCCAGGCTTCTTTTCTTTTGAACCAACGGCTTGACATTGGGTGGTATCCTTAACTCGTGTTCAGCAATGTTTCGAGGGATCCCAGTCATATCTTCAGGAGACCAGGCGAACACATCACTGTGATACTTCAGCAGCTTTTCAAGGTATGAAAGAGTCTCTTGGGAAAGGTTGGGGTTGACCCTTATTCGTTGCTCAGCGTATTTAGGGTTGATGATTAACCCTTGCTTGTCTTTCTCACCATTTGAACTTTCACCCTCGATCAGGTAAGCTTCCTGAGAGGGTTGAAGGGTTGCAATCCCTCTTTCGGTAGGAAATTTGACTGTGCCATGGCCGATAGACACCGCCATGTAGAATGCACATTGTCCAGGCCTCCCTATGATTACGTCATAGTTGGAAGGGATGTTGATAACCACAAAAGTCAGTGATCGGGTTTTTTCTTTTAATCCCTCCTTAAAACAAACATCAAGGGTTATCTGCCCCAAAGGCTTCAAGGTTATATCGGCGATACCTTTTATGGAGGTCCCAGAGGGTTGAAGCCTTGAACGTTCCTCATCGCTTAATTGGTTGAAAAACTTCTCAAACATGATTTCAGTGGCTGCTCCCGTGTCTATGTATGCTTTACACGTTTGTAATGTGCCCACGGTGGCTTCAACCACAAGGGGACCAGGAAGTGGGTCCTTCCTCGTTGGGGGGAAGCAGACACACTGAAGCTCCCAATCTTCCAACCGTCGCTTCTTGTAAGGAACCTTTTCATCAGAATACACCATTTTTACTTCCTTCCCTTTGCCTTCAGCCATTTTGTCTCGAACCCCTTTTACCAAATGAGCGAGCTCACCTGACTTAACAGCCTCTTCAATCCTCTTTTTCAGTTGGAAGCAATCATTGGTGTGATGTCCCTTTTCTTCATGGAATTCACAGAACTGATTGGAGTTCTCATTTTTTCGACTCTTGGGGAGAGGCCTGGGAGGTCTAAAGTTTTGCTTGACTTCTTCCGTTGCCAGGATTGCTTGAGGGGTTTTGGTGAGGGGAGTGAAACTCATGCCTTTATCTCTGCCTGAAGGGTTTCGCCCTTCAACCCTTCGAGAGTCTGAACCCTTTGGGCGTCTGTCGTAAGAGTTAAAGTTTCCTCTCTTTCTGGCTGGGCTACTACTTTGCCAACCAGAACCCCTTTTCCTTTGTTCTTTGATATCCACAGTTTCCTCTCCTCGAATGTGAGCTTCGGCTCTTTTAAGGGCTTCTTCCAAGGTTTTGGGCAGAGATTTGTTGAAATCTCGTGTGAGATATTTGGAGGTTATGGCGTTCATAAAACCGGCCACTCTCATTTTCTCATCAGCCCCTACATAGGTTCGCCTTCTTTCTTGTACCGTTCAATGAATGCCCGGGGGCTTTCATCATCGCGTTGTTTTATCTGGAAGATTACTGTTGCGTCTTTAACGTATCGCCTTTGTTGGGAGAAGTTCGCCAGTAAACCTCTGCTGAGATCATCAAAGCTTCGAATGCTTTGAGCAGGTAGGTCGTTGAACCAGATTCTAGCGGATCCAACAAGAGTCTGCATGAACATTAGGCAACATTCAGCATTTGACCATTTTTCTATTCGAGCGGCACCAGTGAAGATCTGGAGATGATGTTCGGGATCTTCGGTCCCATCATACGTTCTGATGTGAGCTGGCATTTTGATCTTTGACTGAAAATCATAATCAGCTATCTGCCTTGAAAAGCATGAAAGGTTACTTGGCTTGTAAGGTTTAGCCAAGTCTTCTTCAGGTCTTGTACCTACATTGTTGCTATTGCCATGGTTCCCCTGGGTGGCAAGCACTTGATTGATGAAGTGTTGCCATGGGAAGTTGACCATCAACTGTGACATCATGTTAGGTATAAGATTGAAACCCTGAAGGCTTCCTGGACCCACTGAGCAGTTTACCCCGAGAGGGGTGCTAGTAACAGCACTTCGTGCTAAAGGGAGCATGGATAGAGCTTGTTCCCACGTGGTAGTTAAAGAAGCAGGACAGCTGGTCACCGGGGATTGTAGGAGTTGATCAAGTGTTAACTCGTGTCCCAGGAGTGCCACTAGCAATTGGTTGGGAAGAGAGAATAGGATGAACAGTTGGGTTTGTCATAGTGGATAGATAAGGATGAGGGTTTGAAGGGTTGCTGGGACCAGCCTCACCTCTTGTAACAAAGGGTGGTAGGGGTGGCCCAGGAGACAACGTTGGCTCAGGTTCGTCGTAATCTAGACGAATCCTTACCCCCTTTTCCCTTTCTCTATTCACATGTTGGTTAAGAAGTGACCTTAACTCGAGGAAGTTATTAGCGACCCCCTCGGGGGTAAGTTCAACACGTGCCGGAGTGTCCGACACACCAACGTTGGGAGACGGAGCCCCAGATCGGGATGGGGTTGGTGTGTTGAAGGTAAGGAACTCGGGTGTACTCCCCGGAGTTGAAAACGGTGTTGTTATAGTTGTGTGAGCTAGGCCACTACCCGGGGTGGAGGTGTTAGGGATCTGGTTTACCTCTCCCGGGGATCCACTTTCTGACATGGTAGTTTTGAGCGAAAGGAGCTACACTACTAGGTCTTTTTTTAGAAGAAACAGTGGCGTAGCCTCACGGTGGGCGCCAACTTGTTGATGCAACAAACATGAGACCAAGGATGGTAGCTGAGTTGGTTAGGCAAAAGGGCTGAAGGGTTCAGTTTTGCCTAACGCAGGTCGCGGGGTCCCTCCACGTTTGCAAAACGTGGAAGGAGGTTCACTAGTATGTATTTGTTATTTGCTTTGAAGTTCCTTCTTCAAGGCAAGCTCGAATCCAGAAAAGAAAGCAAATAGAATGAGTGTGTGTTGAATGTGATGAAGAGTAACTTGGAAGTGATCAAGTACTCTTTGAATGACCCGAGATTAAGGAATCTCTCCCTTTCGGAATGTCCCAGAAGTGAACATGAGCTGTCTTCTTATAGGGAAGACATCTCCTGAAATGGCATATACAAGACTAGCGAAACCTGTTTGCAATGGAGGGTTTCCCCTTTTGGGGTTGAAGGCTTTGGACCCCTGGTTAATAGAGTGTATTTGTGCAGACCTGCTCTGAGTTTGTGGGCGTGAGTTGGTGAGATGGGTCCTCAGATGTGACTGATTACTGTTCCTCACTTTTCTCACTTTACAGCTTTTCATCCGATGAACCTTTCAACCTTTTAAGCTCTTGCATATTAGTCATTTTATTTGAACTTGGGCTACCCCGTCGTCAAACACAATTGCGCATCAACTTTTACTCACTTGTCATCTTGTATGCTTGATTATACTCAAGCACATGAGGAGGCGAGCGTGGACTGGATTTGAGCTTATATGGGTTTTGGTTCAAGTTAATTAATTAGTGAAATAATTAGAGATAAAACATTATATTTGGTTCATTATACCTGTTATTTTATTTAATTAGGTAATAGTATTCTACTCTAATTGTAACCGAGTTATGGTGACTATATAATCCTGAGCAGGCTTGCGATTAGGGTTATGAGACTTAATTTAGTTTTGAGAGTTTTTTTTAGAGTTAATTACTGTTTTCGTCCCTGTGGTTTGTTAAAAATTACTATTTGAGTCCATTAGTTTAAAAATTACGATTCAGTCACTATGGTTTCATTTTTCGTAATCATTTCAGTCCCTGTGGTTTCACTTTAGTAACCATTTCAATCCATTTATTCTGTAAATACAAGGACTGAAATGGTTACGAGGTGGACTGAAATGGTTACGAAAGTGAAACCACAGGGATTGAAATCGCAATTTTTAAACTAATGGACTGAAATAGTGATTTTTGACAAACCACAACCACAGGGACGAAAACAGTAATTAACTCGTTTTATTTATTAATAAGGTTGGAGAACTTATTCCAAATCGTGTGTTTGTTGTTCTACCTGTTTTATTATGCAATCAGAACTTGACTATGCGAAGAATATGTAAGGAACTCCTTTATGGCTCACATTTCATCAAGAACCACCGATTACACATATGTCATGATATGCTACTTGTACTTTGATTAGCGTATAGTCATATTTCATTTTATCTTTTCCGAATCTAGTCATTTTCAAATTTACCTATAAAAACATAGAAATTGTATAAGATAATAAATCTCCAAATTTTGCTCAAAACTACAAAACCAGTATGTAATAGCTAACGGATTTCAAAATTTTAAAATAGCTTACATCCTAATACAAAAGCACAAAATATCTTTAAGATGAAAGTCAAAACACTCCATTATATAACCATCGTGATCCCCAACCAATAAGAACTATTTCTCATATACCATTCTTCCTATCACAATATTAATATTAATATCTATATCTATACTACTATATACAATTTTCACAAGTGGCTAAATAAGTAACTCAAATCGTTCTCAAGAAGACTGCATCCCCGGCAACGGCGTCAAAAACTTGATGTGCGTGAATTATATATATATTTTAATTGGGTTTTTCTTCACACAGATTTAGTTTTAAAAAATAGTTTTTCACCTAGGAACTAACTACACACACAAAAGGGCAAGTGTACCCGTCGGATATGGTAATATAGCTAATCGGCAAGAACCGGATATCAATCCGTGAATGCGGTGTATCGATACTAAATTTTTGCTACTTTAAAGCATTTTCAATTGATGGATTGATTTTCCTAACTTAACATGCAAATAAATAAACTACTAAAAATTCTAGAAAAGACAATGTCTAAGAAAGGTTGCCTAAACTCACTTTCCACTAACAAACATGTGACAACAAAGAGGAAGGGTTAGTGATGATGCAAGCTCTAATTTTAACTAAGTCCCCAATCAGGCTTCCTAGCCATATAATTCTTAGGAAAACTTAAAATGAATTAACATTCTAATCACCTAAAAATTATTCTTTTAAGCTCACTTGCTAAGTTGATGTTAATCTTTAATCAAGAGTTATTTGTTTGTCAAAACTCCTAACTCTACAAATTAGGGAAAACTACCATAAACAACACACTAATCACCCTAACTTGGTTTCAAGTAGTTGGCACTATCACCATGTTCATGATATGAACCACAAGCATGGTCATGCTAGATAATAGCTTTGGCCTAAATCATCAAACTAACATGTGTAACAAACTATATAATTCTTATAAGCAACTTTTGATCTTTCCAAATCTAGGAGCAAGAATTCATAATTTCATACACATGTTCAAATCATCACTCATATCACATTAACAATCACCATTCCTAGTTTTATGCTATGAATCATACTAACAAGTTAACCAGATTCAATAATCATAATCTTTACATGGGCTTTCCAACAAAACATGTAAATACTTATGAGCAAACATTCAAGAACAAGAACTTTAAACATGCACATGAACTCCAAGAACAAGATTAAGTATCAACATGAAGATTAACAAGAACAATCATCACATCTACTTCCATATTATCACATATTCATTAGCTTCAACAAAGTTTAGACAACACAAATATTTAGCCCATAAGGCTCATGACTACCAAATCAAGTGCAATAAAACATAAATTGTTCATAATGTAGTAAGCTAACCAAGTTAAAGACAAGATTAAAATGGTGTTTGAGTAGATCTTCAAGTGATTAAGTCCTCTTCAAGGCTCCCTCTTGGCTCCAACAAGCTTCCAAGACCAGATTCTTGAGAGAAAATTTCACCAAAATGCTCCAACAGTCCTCCAAATGAGCTAGAAACTCGTATTTAAGCTGCTGGGAGAATGGCACGGCCATGCCACCTTTTGGCACGGTCGTGCTTGGCAAGTGTCAGAACCACTTTCTCGATTGTTGACCATGTTTGCTACCATTTTGGGAAAAACCCCACTCAAACGTTTCCGAGGTGGCACGACTGTGCCCGGACATGGCATGGTCGTGCGTGTCGATGAGTTCTCGGGAATGACTGGTGCGATCTAGGAGATGAGCTGACTATAAGATGATTTTGACCTGGCACGGTCGTGTGTTAGTGTGGCACGGCCGTGCGTGAGCTGATCTTCGAAGATTTTGTTGCTGGATGATAGTGCTGGACGAGAGTGCCGATGTTAGATGGGCTGGCACGGTCGTGTGTATGGGTCGCACGGTAGTGCCATATCTGGCAGTTTGCTGGAATGCTTCATTTTCGCTCCATTTTGCTCCAAAAGCCTCCGTTTCAACACCGGGCCAAAACCCGGACTTGTATTTTCACAAACAACTCAAATGAGTCCCAAAATCAATGAAAATACAAAGAGTTTTCGCATAAACGGGGCATATTTGACGTTTGAAAGATGTATAAATTCTTATACATCAAACATCCCCACACTTGAACTTTGCTTGTCCTCAAGCAAACTAAAATGAACGAAACTATCCCAATGGCAATCATCTCAACTAGCATCTCATAAGCACAAATAAATAATTCGGGCTGTAACAATCAAGGAGTGCTCGACACAAAGAAAGAACTGATACGGGATGTGCAAAATATGTTTATGAGCAATGGTCTATCTTAGAAATCCCTACAAGTTTACCTTACATCCTCACAATGTTCACACACACTCGGCTAAATATAGGTGCACATATAATTTATGGAGTATGTTTAGAACACTCGATGCCAAGACGATAACTATGCGTTATCATAAGCTTGTGGAAAGATCAAATCTAATCACTCGACAAAAATATAACATAAATCAAGAGGTCTTGTTTGGGTTGTAACTTGGCTTAGGTTAAGGGTGTGGTAGTGGATTTTTAAAAGTGGCTAAAGCAGGTGTAACCCGACGGCTCGACTAACTTGAAATACAATAAATAGGACTATACAACTAAATAATAACTAACCAAGAGCTAACCGACATGTATTGCTTTTCACTCCCAAAATTGCTCTAACAAAGCTGATTGATAAGGCTTTTTCATCTATATTTCTTTGTGCCATTTTTTATAACCCACGCTTTGGAGAGAACTAAGTACGTCTAGTTAGATAAAAACTCTTGATCATGAGGGTACATAACAACGAAGAAGAAACTATACAAAAACTACAAGTTAATCAGCAACCGAACCGGGTTCCCAACTGACGACGGGCTAGTGGGGAAGCCCACTTTACCCGCTTTGGACCATTTTTCTGGAAGCCCAATTACACGAAGGCCCACAAAATAGAATTGCCTTGCCCACTAAGGTTTCTCTTCCTTTTGTAACGGGCGGGAAACAGCTAAGAGGAGCAGAGCTCATTAAATGCCCGATAAGAAAAGGATCTCGTCTGAATTACTGTACTTCTCCGGCTGGGCATTAATTAAGGGGAACATCCCATCGTTGGGGGTCAGACACGTGTCTGCACCCCCCGAGAACCCTCAAAAACCGTTGGATCACGTGTGGAAAATCCTTAGTGAGATAAGAGCTGGCTGTTATATAAGGAAAGGCATCAAGGAGCTAAGGCAGGTATCATCTCCGACATTCCCTCATTTACTCACTTCTCATTAACTTCCAACCAACATTCCCCCATATTTAATACACACACACATTAAATAGATTCACACCAAAGAGGAAACCTTCCGGTGATTATACTCATCGGAGGAAGCTCCTCTCATTTTCCGGCAAGCTTACTTACTATCACGCCGGAGCTTGGTCACGGATCCCCCTCCCGGGGTCCTCCATGGCGAGGTTAACGGTTTGTTCTTTTGTAGTAAACGAAGATAAAGGCTCTTGACGTCAACGAAGATCTAGCTAACGTCAGCCGGGAGTTGGGTATTCGACATTGGCGCCATCCGTGGGATATCAGCTTGCCCGGTGTTCCCACATCAAAACTCGACGTCTAAAGAGCAGCTTATCCCGTTAAGAACAACATGGCAACCCCACATAACTCACGTGTCACTCAGACGGCACAAAACGATTTGGATAAAGTCACCGTAGAAGATATTACCCATGAAGAGGGTAACGGGAACCAGGTAGAGAACCCGGAAGAAGCAGAACATATTACTCCTGACTTTGTGGCCATGCACAGGGAGAAGTTAACAAAGTGTCTTGAAGATTTAAAGAGACATGAAAAGCTCGACAGCCTCAGGGCTAGACTTTCTTTTGACACACCCTCCAACCAGGAAGGAACGAATCTTCAAAACAAGAATAGCAATGGTGACCAGCTGGAAACGTTTATGACTGCCCTGAGGCAAATGTCCTCCGAAGAAAGGGAGGATCTTATCACAGGACAGAAGTCCAAGGAGAAAGGGAAGGAGAAAGACAACTTTGGTGATAGTGGCTAGGATCAGCCATACCTACCACGAGACTTAGCCGAGGTCTCAAAGTTCACACGAAGAATCGCAGAAGCACCTATGCCCCCCAAGACGAAGTTACCCCCAGGCTTTGACCGTTATGATGGAACAAGAGACCCCGAGGATCACCTGCATGCCTTCCGGGGAGCGGGACAACTAGGAAGATGGCCCATGCCAGTATGGTGCCACATGTCCGTGCAAACCCTGACGGAGGGAGCCCGGCTTTGGTTTGGCAGCCTTCCCCCGGGGAGAATAGATAGCTATGAAGAGCTGAGCGAGAAGTTCCTCAGGAACTTTGGCCAACAGAGAAAAGTGGTTAAAAATCCAAACGAGATCCTTCACATCAGACAAAGGGATAACGAGCGAATAGACCAATACATGGAGAGGTTTGTCAAGGAAAGCATGAACATCAAAGACGTCCCGGAGATCATGAAGATCAGCAGTTTCATAAACGGGTTGAAACATGCGCAGCTGTGTGAAAAACTGGGAGAGGAATTCCCCCACTCTTTCGACAATCTTATGGACAGAGTCAGGGCCTTTGTCCGGGGAAAAGATACAGTCAGCAAAGCGAAGGAAATAGATGTCACGCCTCGGAGGGTCACCCCAGCTGCAAGGCCCCCTGATAAAGGTACACCTTACCCCAGCTGCAAGGCCCCCTGATAAAGGTACACCTTATTCCCGGAAACCTGCCTTTGATAGAATGTTGCATGACAGGGCAAGGCCCTCATACTCCCCATATAGACCCCAAGGGAGAGGTCCCCCTCCTTACTCCGATAGCTTCACCCCTCTCACCAAGACCCCAAGTGAGATACTGGCCACAGAAAGGATAAAGAACTCCTTCCCGAGGCCACCACCCATAAAATCGGGACCGAAGGCACAACCAAACGAGTATTGTGATTTTCACAAGGGCTTTGGGCATAAAACCGATGACTGTATGTACCTGAAAAGGGAAATAGAAACCATGGTGAAAACAGGGAGGTTGGCCACTTGGTCAAGGAAATCAAGGAGGGGGGAGGGGACCGCAAGGGAAGAGATGCAAGGGAGCCGGGGAGGGCAGATGTTGATATGATTAGAAGGAGGAACGAATTTGATACCACCAGAAGTGTAAAGGCCAGGATCCTAGGCTCCCCGAACTGCATGAAAGCTCCCATCCTTATGCCATACCTAGAAGAAAATGAGGTGCAACGACTCCCCCTGAACATCTCAGCCATAATAGCCGGGCACAAGGTGTCTCGATTACATATGGACGGAGGGTCAGGCGTCGAGGTAATATATGAGCACTGTTTCCTCAGATTCGACATGGATGTAAGAGACAGGTTGGAAGAAGATTCCATCCCCTTGGTGGGATTCAACAACAATGTGTCACATCCCCTGGGAAAGATCAGGCTCCCATTCACAGTTGGGGTAGGAGATCGGGTCTGAACGATAAATCTGATCTTCACAGTGGTCAGGGCACCCTCAAAGTACAATGCGATCTTAGGAAGGCCCGGAAATGGAGACTTGCAGTCACAAGCATCCGCCCCCACGGGGCTTTAGTATTTCAAACACCAAAGGGTCTTGCGTGGGTTAAATCCGCTTACGAAGTAGTCTCCTCCGTATCCACAGGAAAAGCACCAGGGAAACCCCAGGGGAAGGGGGTGGAAGAATGGGTCCTTTGTGACAGGTTCCAAGAGCAAACAGTCAAGGTACGAAGCCACTTAAGTGACAAATGCAAGAGTGCCCTGAAGGAGTTGCTCCTCCATAACATAGATGTGTTTTCATTTCAACATGGGGACATGACAGGAATCCCCAGGAGTCTAACTGAGCACCGGCTCAACACCTTCACATGGGCGAAACCAATAAAGTAGAAAAAGCGGAGCATGGAACCTAATAAAAGAAGGGCTGCTTGTGAAGAAACTCGAAAGCTGCTCAGGGCTGGGATAGTCAGAGAAGTTAAATACCCGTCCTGGATCGCCAACCCAGTCATGGTTCAGAAGAAGGACGGGGGGTGGAGGATGTGCATCGATTTTCAAGATCTAAACAAAGCATGCCCCAAGGACTGTTATCCCCTCTCGGAGATAGACACCCAGGTGGACTCTTTGTCTCAGTACCCCCTGAAATGCTTCCTTGACGCCTACAAGGGATACCACCAAATCCAGATGTCGATAGAAGACGAGGAAAAGACCGCCTTCATCACAGATGAGGGGGCGTTCTTCTATACCAAGATGCCCTTCGGCCTCAAGAATGTTGGGGCCACATATCAGAGGTTCATGAACACCTTGTTTAGGGAGCAATGAGGAAGGAACTTAGAGGTGTACGTTGACGACATTGTTATCAAAAGCTTGGCGGAAACGGCCATGATAGACAACAAAGCTGAAACTCTCAACGCTATGCAAGATGTGAACATGAAGCTGAAACTCGGGAAGTGCTGTTTCGGAGTAGAGGAAGGGAGTTTCCTGGGAGTAGTGGTAACCAAAGGAGGAATCAAAGCAAACCCGGAAATAACCCAGGCTGTAGCCGAAATGCGGTCTCCCAGATCCCTAAAGGATATCCAGCAGCTAAACGGGAGGCTAATAGCGTTAAACCGTTTTTTATCAAAGGTAGCTGACAAGACCCTTCCCTTCATGAAGGTGTTGAAAGACTGCCTCTAGACAAACAAGTTCAGCTGGACCAAGATTACCTTGATGACCGATCAGCCCCTTCAGAAGGTACTCAGAAGGCCAGAGTTGTCAGGACAGTTGGCTAAATGGGTCGTGGAGTTAGGAGAGCACTCTCTAGAGTTTAAGCCCAGGACGGCCATGAAGGGACATATATTAGCCGATTTCTTGGAAGAGGTCCCTGAGGACGAAGAGAAGGAACTGTTAAAATGGGAAGCCTTGGAGAAAGAAGAAAGAGAAAAGGAAGAAGAGGCGGTGTGGAAATTACTTACCGATGGAGCATCCAGTAAAGAAGGAAGTGGGGCAGGCATCACACTTGTAAGCCTCGAGGGGGTCGAGCTGACATATGCTATAAGGCTGGATTTCGAGAACACCAACAATACTGCAGAGTATGAGGCCCTCCTAGCGGGGATGAGGCTGGCACAAAAAATGAAAGCAAGACACGTAGAGGCTAGAATTGATTCACAACTGGTAGTGAAACAGTACCAGGGAGAATATGAAGCCAAAGATGGCACCATGGCCTAATACGTGGCGAAAGTAAAAGAGATGGCTAAGGCATTCAAAACTTTCAAGCTGGAGTATATCCCTCGTGGAAGGAACAGGAAATCTGATGCCCTCAGTAAGCTTGCCTCGGTAGCATTCGACCACCTCGCGAAAGAAATCAAGGTGGAGGTCCTGACATCCCCTTCCCTTAACACAAAGGAGGTTGCTACGATTGAGGGTACTCAGGAAACATGGATGACCCCAATTATTAAATTCCTCTGAGACGGAATTCTACCCGAGGGGGAATGGGTAGCTAGAAAGATAAAGGTCAGAGCCCTGCAATATGAACTAATCGAAGGGGAGTTATATCAAAGGTCATATCTGGGTCTGTCCCTGAAATGTGTTGACATGGAAGAAGCTGAATATGTAGTTAGGGAAATGCACGAGGGGATTTGCAGAATGCACTCGGGACCAAGAACAATAGTGAGAAAGGCAATGAATGCGGGGTTTTACTGGCCATGAATGTACGAAACAGCATCTGAGGAAATCAAGAAGTGTGACAACTGCCAAGTGCATGCAGCGATGACCCACTGGCACAAACACCCCATGGTACTAGTATCAACATCCTGGCCATTCCAAAAATGGGCCATCGACATAATTGGGCCTTTCCCGGAGGGCCCGGGAGGGGTCAAATACGTGGTGGTAGCCATTGATTATTTCACCAAATGGATCGAAGCGAAGCCCCTTGCAAAGATTACTGGAGAACAGATGAGAAGGTTCGTGCTGGATAACATCATATGCAGGTATGGGGTCCCGAAGGAGCTGGTGAGCGATAACGGGGTACAGTTTGTCGGAAGACCTTTCTAACCATGGTGCGAGCAGATGCGGATTCAACAAGTGTTTACTTCCGTCACCCATGCCCAGAGTAACGGGTTGGTGGAGAGAGCCAACCAAAGCGTCATCAAAGGAATGAAAGGAAGGCTTGGAAGAAAACAAAAAAGGTGGCTGGAAGAACTTCCATTTGTGCTATGGGCATACAAAACCACCCCCAAAAGTTGCAATGGGGAAAACCCGTTCAGCCTTACCTACGGGACGGAAGCTGTCATTCCTGCCGAGATCGGATCCCCGACTGCCCGGATGAAGCTTCGGGATGAAGAAAACGAGCAGGACCTCAGAATGAACCTGAACCTGTTGGAAGAAAGAAGGGAAATAGCAGCAGTCAAGGAGGCCAAATACAAAAAGCTCCTGGAGAGTTATTACAACACCAGGATGAAGAAGCTCAACCTCGTCCCAAGGATCTAGTCCTTAGAGCCAATGAAGCCAGTTTGCAAGAAAACACTGGAAAGTTAGGCCCCAACTGGGAGGGGCCCTACCGAGTCACATGGGCAAATGGCAAAGGGACTTGCAAGTTAGAAACGCTTGAAGGCAAGGAGGTCCCTAGGACCTGGAACCTCATGCAACTTAGGAAGTATTACGTGTAAGGGGTTCACCCCCAAAGAAAACGGCCAAGAGCCACTTTTGTAATAGCTAACTGTAGTCTGGGGATCCCCCCAAAAAACGGGCCTTTTGTAAACAATCTATGACGGGAAGCATAAACCCCCTAAAGATTAAATGAAGAACGGACGGAACATGTCCCATTTTGAAAAAAACAATGGACATTATACCTAGGCAGACGTGCCCATGAACACCATTAAATCTAAACTAGAACAAACGAACACACGTGTACAAGGCATCCAAAACATGCCAAAAGCCCGGCCGTGGGGCTGATAAGGGTCTAGCTAACCCAAACCGGACAGAACAAGTTAAAAACATAATGCCACATTATAAACTTGTCCACCGATTGGCCTCGAACAGACAATCATAGTTTAACAAAACAAACAGAAAATACAAATACACTCGTATATACAAGACTACGAAAGGGAATCTGCTTTATTAATACAAAGTACATACACAAAGAAAGGCCTCAATAACTTTGGTAAGAATAAGCAATATACAAAATTGCAGGTACAACAAGATGAAACAAAAACACAGCTCCTCGCCAAACGGTCTGAAAATCTCCGGGGAAGCACCAAACTGACCTTCGGTAAGAACCCCTGAAAACAAACAACCATGGCAAGAAACATGCAACAAAGCAAAGAAGCAATATACAACCATAACCCATACGATTAAAGGTTGAGGTGGCCCCCGACACAAAGGACCCCCCCCCCCCAGGCAGTCAAGCAAAACACAAAAGTATCCTAGGGTAAGTAAAAGTTATCACAACCATATCAAAATGTATTAAGTGTTTGGAATTCATTGGGGGTCACCACCGGAAAGAGATGGTGGAGACGAAGAACCGGCAGTGGAGAACAGGGCTTTCAATTCATCAATAGAGATCAAGGGATGCTCCAGGATTTTCCCAAGGATGGCCGGGGTTTTACGTCCAAACTCCTCATTCAGCTAGGACAACCTCTTCTTTGCTTTAGAATTATAAAGAGGAGTCTCCTTTCTGCCCAGGCCTTGAGCAGAATAGGCATAACCATCCTTTAATCCTGCCTGGTAGCCAACATCCCTATATGCCCTGTACACTTCCTCCAAGCCGCTTTTGAAGTCCTCCGATTGAGCAACAGCAGCAAGAAAAGCCCCAAAGCCCTCAGTAATCAGCCATGCTTCTCCCCCGCCAATCGTTGGTTGTCATCGGAAGTTATCCCATAATCCGCATACATGGTATTGAGTTGCTCCTGGGAAACGGAGCCAACTTCCTTCAAATGCTTCAGCTTAGCAGCAAGCTCCTCCTTCTCCTCAACCAACGACGCCATCTCCCGCTCCCAAGCCCGTTCTTTCCTCTCAAGCACAGCTCCAGCCCCCTAGACAGAGGATCGGTAAGTATAAAAAAGAGGGGGGGGGGGATACTATGTACCTTCTCCTCCTGCAGTCTCCTTTCGGCATCAACTACCTGGCACCTAAGCCCAGCAGCAATCGACTGGGAAGCCTTAAGCTCAGCCTTAAGCCCTTAGTTTGCCCTCCTCAAATCGTCGATCATCTGCAACAACCCAGCGCCCATAAAAAAGCTTTCACACAGGGACATGTTGTATTGGTCTTCGAAGAGGTCGTCCCTCAGAGCAGAGTTTACAAATTTGTGTGAGGGAGGAACAACATGGTTCAAGAAGTCCCTAGCAGCTTCAGGAGCCCCTATCACGGAAGAGCTAGTCATCTTCCATTTAGGGACATAAATAGGGGGGATGGCATCGGCAAACAAAGGGGCAAGAGGGGATCGATAAGCAGGACCTTCGAGGAGAGTGGGTTTGCTAGTCCCAGTAGCATGAGAAGGAGAAGGCTCGAAAGCTGAGGAAAAGCGAGCCACCCCCACCTTAGAGGCCTTATCCCGAACACGAGAAGGAGAGGGACCACTAGGAATATCTATAGGCTCCCTGGAACTCCCCTAAGAAGTAAGAAAAAGAACAATCAGAGACAAGGCAAAAAGACAGAAAAATGAGATCAAGAAAAGAAAAAGCTTACCAACAAAGGAGCACTCACTAAGCTTGAGGACCTCAGATGTTTAGACAGGGAACCTTTGACCCCAGCAGGGGGAAGATCAGAAGCAGCTTTCGATGAAGGGGAGGTTTTTAACCACTGGCACTCCGAAGTCTTTGACGGATGTTACGGGGTGCAGGGGCTGGCTGAGGACCCGCAGATCTTCTCTTACGAACTAGCTGGATTTCCACATCTTCGTCATCACTTTGACCAGAGGGATGAACAGGAGGAAAGTCAGGAGAACTCTCCTCCTCATCAGAGGGATTCTCCTCGTCACCACCCACGGTAGTAGAGCCTCCGGCCTGGGTGGATCCCCCCGTAACCTGCACCTCTGCATTCAACCTGGGATCAACCTCATTGTCAACCACATACTTCACATCTTTGGAATCACCCTGAAGTAGCCTCCACAAAGTTATTTCTACACAAAAAGGAGACACTAAAGATGACTGCACGATCTTTAAAGACATAAATAAGGGATGACCATAAGCAACAGGTCAAGAACGAAGAAGTACCTTTTTTTGCCGAAAAAAGCCCTCGGACGAACCGGATAGGAGGGGCTCAACCCTCCCATGGCAAGCATCCCTTCAGAGAAAGTGAATGCCCTCGTCGGGTTCTCGCACATCCGTTTCCGCTGAACGGTTTCGGCTGCAAAAAGAGTAGGGACAGCGTCTTCGATTGCGCATCAAGATCCTTCGGCAGAGGGGACTCCGGCAACATAGTGGCAGAAACAAAGATGAATCTGCTCTTCCAATCCTTTGGATAAGTAGAAGTGGGCATAAAACTGTAACAGGGCTTCGAGACATTGTTCTACCGTTTTGCAAAGGTAAACCAATCTCCATCCGAAATAAGCCTATAGAACATGCAAAACAGGGGAATAGAGGGCTCTCCCGAGATGGCTGCACAAGATAATTCAAAGTGGACCACCCTCATGAACCCTAGAGGGTGAATATGAGAAAAATGGACACCGAAATGACGAAGCAAAGAGATTTTGAAAGCAAAAAGAGGATACCGAACCCCACAGGAAGAGAAAGCCAGTGTGTAAATAGGTATCCGGTCTGTTGTGCACTCCGCCGGCTCGCTAGGGTCGGGCAAGGAAGGAGAGAATCGCTCGGGGATGTTGTATGACTCAACGAAGGACTTCAAGTCCTTTGCCGTCACTATGGATCTTATCGATGATCGGCCACTAAGACTCATGATCTGAGAAGAAGCTATGATTCAGGGAAATGACTACAAAGAGAAAAAAGGAGTTGAAGTGTTTGAGTGAGAAGGGATAAACAGGGTATTTAAAGAGGTGCCACTGACATGCAAGTAACCGTCATGTCAATAGTCCCTTCAAAATTCAAAAAAAGGGGCACGTGTTACTAGGGGATTAACTCCCGCTATAGGTATCCGGCGATGTGATGATTAGTGGGGACGGTAGACCATAACTGACTTGGAGTGGGCCCACAGGAAGAAAACCACCCCTTTTAAGCGGTTATGACTCAGCCCCGGATCATGAGCCTCGGGTCTCAGAACCAGGGACTAAAGATGACTTGACGACGGGCCAGTGGGGAAGCCCACTTTACCCGCTTTGGACCATTTTTCTGGAAGCCCAATTACACGAAGGCCCACAAAATAGAATTGCCTTGCCCACTAAGGTTTCTCTTCCTTTTGTAACGGGCGGAAAACAGCTAAGAGGAGCAGAGCTCATTAAATGCCCGATAAGAAAAGGATCTCGTCTAAATTACTGTACTTCTCCGGCTGGGCATTAATTAAGGGGAACATCCCACCGTTGGGGGTCAAACACGTGTCTGCACCCCCCGAGAACCCTCAAAAACCGTTGGATCACGTGTGGAAAATCCTTAGTGAGATAAGAGTTGGCTGTTATATAAGGAAAGGCATCAAGGAGCTAAGGCAGGTATCATCTCCGGCATTCCCTCATTTACTCACTTCTCATTAACTTCCGACCAACGTTCCCCCATATTTAATACACACACACATTAATTAGATTCACACCAAAGAGGAAACCTTCCGGTGATTATACTCATCGGAGGAAGCTCCTCTCATTTTTCGGCAAGCTTACTTACTCTCACGCCGGAGCTTGGTCACGGATCCCCCTCCCGGGGTCCTCCGTGGCGAGGTTAACGGTTTGTTCTTTTGTAGTAAACGAAGATAAAGGCTCTTGACGTCAACGAAGATCTAGCTAACATCAGCCGGGAGTTGGGTATTCGACACCAACCAAAAATGGGTTAAAAATATAAAAGGCTAATTTGGCTAAGTGGCTAATATTTTGTGGTTTAAAAGAAATAAACGGGAAAGGCTCAAATTGGTTTAACTAGGGGAATGATTTGGGTAGGGAGACGAATAAAAATGGCTAAAGTAAAAAGGCTTCCTAATGCGTCAATCATTTTTATGCTTGTATTCTTGCTTTGTGGCCTCGAAATGTATACCTAACACAAGTTCTAAATCGCAAAAGTCATCCGGCTCACTCAATCTTTGCCCGCAAAAACATGAGCAAAAATAATCCTAAAGCTATAAGGCTCCAAAATAACTCACGGAAACGGGCGTATTGGGTAAATATGCAAGGCAAATAAGTAGGTCAATCGCTTGATTTCTCATGCTCAATTTTATACAAAAAAACATGACTTGACGGTGTTCCTTACACGAGTGAACCCCCTTTTGTGTTTACCCTTATTTATTTATAAAAAATTTTAATGCTTATTTCGATACTTGTGTTGATTTGATTAATATGCCACAAAAATTGTTAAAGAGAGCTTTGCACAATTATTTTTATTATTATTATTATTATTATTATTATTATTATTATTTTCTCTTTTTTTTTATTGACAACAAAGCTCAAGCGATAGACCACCTGCCCACACTTGAATTGTACACCGCCCTCGATGTACAACAAAAAATTGAATAAGCATTGGAAATGCGAATTCTATACAAATAAAGGAAGGTAGGAACGCGAAAACTCCCCTGAAACATAAGGCTAGAATCGGAACAAGACGAAGTAAAAAGGAGCATCCACAACGAACTACCAAGCCATCCACCAAGTCAACATCTCATTGAGCCAACACTTCACACTTAGCAAACATGATCAAATTCACAAGAATTTTACCCAACCCATTTTTACCCTTGCCTTGGTTTATTAATTTAACCCACTACTAAAGAAATAAAAACAAAACTAAACACCTACGACGGAGGGGTGTACGTACAATGGAAAATGGCACACCCCTCAAACACGAAATAATGATAAAAATACGAGATGGGTATCGGGACTAAAACCTGTCACCGGATCCCGAAGGACCGGTGTCGTCCCGGTGATCAAATCTAGATCTGCGTGAAAAGCGTGGCGGCAGCTGCGTGTATGGGTTGTTGAGTGAGTTCGCGATGTGCTGCTGCGAACCAAACAACCAGTCGAAGCTGCGTCGGGACTACTCATACATGTCTTCCATGAAGTTCCCCTTCCTATGTTGTTTCGCGCGTATCAAACCCACATGTCGCCTCACCTCCTCCTGGTCTAAGGCAAGTCCGTCCATACTCCTCAAAAGATCCATCGATGACGGCTCGTAAGGACTGTAAGCACCATGCTCATAACCACCACCACCATACCCACCATACACGTGCTCCCAGTTTGGGCTATCAAAACCATGGCCCATCTGTCCAATCTACATGTGGGGGTCCGCTCCCCCAGCGCCCCCTCCTGCATATGAACTGGAATATCGTGCATGTACACGTCATGATCGTCACCATCACCCCCATCATCATCACCCCCATCAGTTGCAGGTAGTGGGTCCCAAATCCTTCCCAATTTGTCCACAAGCTTCGGGATACCGTCCACCTTCTGGGTCGAATGCATGGAGTTCAACTGTTGCAGATCAAGAAGGCCATAGTCACAAGCTTCGGTCAAGTTGTCTAACCGGACCCGATAGAATTTGGCGAGTTTGGTAACAAAGGCCCTCCGCAGATTCGTGACGTGGGTGTCGAGCCAGGACCTCGAATAAGCGACTCTGACTCACTGATCGCCAAGTTGCAATTTTAGCCGAAAATGATGCAATAAAGGTGAAAAAGGTCGCAGGTGGTGATATTGCCCGTGCTGTCACCCCGACCTCCCATGACGTGGAAGATAGCGCGCTCAATGACTCGGTGAAGTGGGTCAAGGATCCATGTTGCCTTGGCCGTCCGAGGGTCCCATACCCGACCCGATACGGTGATTTGATCCCAGAAGGCTGCTTTGTTTGCGTTTGGCTCCCAATCCTGCAAACTACCATGAAACAATTCCGAGTCTATCTCATTCTCCTCGTATAATCCTAACACGACACCGAATCGACTGATCGACTGATGATGCCATTTCTTTCCCAATCGATATTTGACACCAACATTCTTTTCATACACATCCAGGCACGGAAAGGTGAATCGAAACGATGCAAAGAACTCGATAACCAACTCTACATACTGAGACTCCGTTATCTTGAAAAGGCGGGACCAAGGAGGCGTCATGAGATCATCAAACCGCTCGGATTGTCCGAGCAAGTCCAAGTCAACCATTTGTAGCCTCCTCATGGGCTCAATTAAGTGTCTTCTAGCCCATAATCTCTCCACCTTAGGTATGCAATACCCTTCCCTGGCATTGTTGCGAAACTACAAGTACGGGTGATCCATCTGCAAGATTGAGACAAAAATTTACCAGCAGCCAAAAACAGACAAAAAATATGGAACTGGACAATATGGTACGGTCGTGCCACCATATGACACTACCGTGCTTGACCTGGAATCAGCAAGATTATGAATATTTCTGGGGAATTTATGAAGTTCTGGGTTTTTATTCCCCAGTCGCATGGTCGTGCCACCCCACGGCACTCTCGTGCTTGGCCGGCTTCTGGCTCAGATCTGAACCAATTTAACAAGGGACACGATCATGCCACCATATGGCACCCTTGTGCATGACCGATTTTCGAGAAAAAAGTTTGAGCAATCTGAGTGATTGTGTGAGAAGCACGATCGTGCCATATGTTGGCACCCTCGTGCGACTTGAATTTCTGGGAAACTTATGAAGATCCGGCATAATTTATGAATATCACGACTGTGCCATACAGTACCACCCTCGTGCATGATGGAGCCCAGCCTCGGAAAATCGCTCAAATCACCCCCCCCCAAACCCCGATTTTTTCTCATTTTTTCTTAGGGGTTTTGTAAATCGGTTCATTGTGGTTCAAACCAACACAAAAACACGAAAAAACGGGCTTGAATCAGGTGATTTAAACCAAGCCCTAAAAACTTAAAGAAAACTAACTATGAAGAACATGACATCAAAACACATGAAACTAACAAGGAAAAGGTTGAATTTGTACCTGGAATGATTGTTGGGATGTGTCACACCCCAACCGATGGCGGAAACATGGGAGTGAGACGAAATAGATTGCAAGAGACTTCATAACACTATTTGCGACAAGTATTTAAATAATAAATTTTCATTTCATTTCTAGGAATCAATTACAAGGATTTGAAACAAAGTACAACATGAATAACGAAATACCATACAATAAGAATACAAAAAATTTAAAGTGTGTATCTAAGCATCCTACTAGATTCCATGAATCATCAACGTCATCTCAAAACCTGCAACATGTTTTAAAAAACATAGTTCAATACAAAAGTATTGGCAAGTACACTAGTTTTAGACTTGTGGCATAAGTATAAAAGTATTCTCAATCCAACATGGCAATTTGGTATACAAGGTCAAACTATCATGCATAACAATATGTCAACTCTAGTGTCCACTAGTATTTAGCATCCCTCGTCACAAAAGTAACGAGACCGTTATAGAATAAAGACTCAACAAAACCCCCTCGGGTGGTGTGCTACTCTTATAGCGCTATAATTGTTAAGCCGAGTTAACAAGTAGTATGAACTTAAGCATAACAAAGCATGTATAAGGATTGAAATGAATAAAAAGCATGTTTGTGAATTGTGCGGTTTAACAAGTAACATTTTAGCTACGGTTCGATTGAAGCTTCACACGATGTGGTTCAAGAACTCTTTATAGATGGCTCGAGTTTTACAAGATTGGGGTCTGCCACGCGGCCTCTTGTTAGCAGATGATGATTGCGGCTAGCTTGAGTTGTTAGCTTGGGTTTGTTTGCTTTGAGCTATGTGTTTTATAGCTTGTAGTTTTGGTTAAATTTGTATTAACTCTTGTATAGCATGTCATACCTGAGAACTGGGGGATGTTTTTGTTCCTCACTTGTTTTTTTATTGATTGTGTATGTTATTGATTGTGTATGTTATTAACTTATGATAACAAAAGAAATTTAAATAAAAGTAGATTAATTGTTAAGGGTTTTTTTATTAAGAAAAGAATTTAAATAAAATGATTTAATTAATAAAAGATTTAAGGATTATTAATAAAAAGGAAAAATAAATTAAGATCCAAAAGAAATGGCAAAAACTTTGAATGGCTTTGATTTTTTTTATTTCTTTTAAATGCCAATAGGAAAGTCACCTTCTTCCTCCAAAAAGAAAAAAAAACCATACGTACTGTTAAAAAAAACTCATAGTTTCCATTGATTCATTTGTATAAAAAGAAAATTAACATAAGATCCATCATTTTATGTAAGTGTTGTTTTGTTTAGCTTTTAAATAGGATTAGTTGGTTATCATCTTCAGAATGATAAACGAAAGATTGGACTGTTATTATCTTCTTCTTAACCAAAACATCTACGTGATCTATGAAGTAGGTTCCAAACTTTTTCAATTTATTTGAATGAAAAATTATTGTATCTTAATAGAAAGTTTACGAACATACAAAAGAATAAGAAATGTATACCAAGCGAGTCGAGTCGGTTCCGACGTAACAACAGTCGAAATGGTTCCAGACGAGTAGAAGCGACAACAAGTAGCGATGAAGAGATTACGAGTGGTGGTGGCGACTCCGTTTGTTCCGGTGAAAAGCTTGAAGTTCCGGATGTTAAAGAATGATTCAAATCACGTGCATCGAACTCTCTCTCTCTTGGTTTTGATTCAGTCTCTGCATGTTCCTATTATTATGCATATTTCGTTATTTTCAATAAAGCCGTTGGCAGTCTGATGTAGTCAGTAGTTGTTGAGATTTTCTCGTTGTTTTTCTAGTATTTATAGTTCTTCATGTATTGCTCGTATTATCACATTTTCACATTTTATAATATTGAGAGTTCCTGCAATCTTTATCTTTTGTGTGTATTCAATCAAGGCTTTATACCAACAGTTTTGGTATCAGAGCTAGGCTCCACTATCAACCTATGGCTGCTTCTTCATCTGCTACAAACATCACTGCTCCATTCGTTCCCCTATTCAAAGGTGAGGGGTACGAACATTGGAGCTTAAGAATGAAAACTATCCTACAAGTAACAGAGATGATCAACACCGCGAGGCTAAGAAGAAAGATGATCAAGCAATGGCTATTATTCAGCGTGGTGTTGATGACCAACTATTCTCCCGTATTGCCGCTGTTGAATCTGCTAAGGACACCTGGGAAACTCTTCGTATGGAATTCCAGGGTGATTCTCAAGTCTAGGCAGTTAAGCTTCAAAGTCTCCGGCGAGAGTTCGAAAATTTCAATATGAAGGATGATGAAGTCGTGGGGGAATACTTCTCTCGTGTTACTGCCAATGTAAGTCTACAAAGAGCATTTGGAGAAGAAGTGTCCGATCAGAAGGTTATAGAGAAGATCCTTCGAAGCCTATCACCAAAATTTGATTATGTGATCCCATCCATTGAAGTCGCTCTGGATCTATCCACTATCAAGCCAGTGAAGCTTATGGGGATGCTTCAATCCCAAGAAGAAAGGCTGAACGGGAGGACTATTGTGAGTCCAGTCAAGCCGGCTGAACTCACTGATGAGAAGGCCCTCCAAGTGTTTCAAGACAACAACAAATCCACTCGTGGACGTGGCCGAGGGCGTACACCGTTCAGAGGAAGAGGACGTGGTAGACCTGGATCTAGGATGGACTGTAGCAAAGTGCCACAATGCTACATATGCAAAAAATTCGGGCATCTTCAAAAAGATTGCTGGTATAATGAAGAACTACAAGTTAATGTTGCAGAGGATGAAGAAACTAGTGAACCTGCTGCTGCCGAATCTGAAGCACAACACTTACTCATGGCATTCGTTCCCGAATCAACCAAACCGATGGCTCTAATGGTGACTGGCTCACACTCTGGTAAACTTAATCATCTCTGGTTTATAGATTCTGGATGTTCCAATCATATGACTGGATCTCGAAATAGTTTTGTAAGTTTTGATGATACATTCACTTTGGATGTAATACTTGGTGATAAAAAGAAGGTGGCAGTCAAAGGAAAAGGAACCATTAAAGTTTACACTAGCTCTACATCATTCAAACTATTGATGATGTCTATTATGCTCCACAATTAGAGTATAATCTGCTAAGTGTTGGTCAATTAATGAGAAAAGGGTATGCTATACTCTTTGAAGATGATAAATGTATGGTAAAAAGCAAAGCGACAGGAAAAGTTCTCTTAGAGGTTCAAGTGGCCAGAAACAATATGTTTATTCTCAACACTACCTGCTTAGTAACTGTTTCAAATTCCACACCAATTAGAGTATAATCTGCTAAGTGTTGGTCAATTAATGAGAAAAGGGTATGCTATACTCTTTGATAATGATAAATGTATGGTAAAAAGCAAAGCGACAGGAAAAGTTCTCTTAGAGGTTCAAGTGGCCAGAAACAATATGTTTATTCTCAACACTACCTGCTTAGTAACTGTTTCAAATTCGACACCAACTAAGCAAGAATTGGAAACTCACAAATGGCACCTTAGGTATGGTCATATACACCTTGAAGCTCTTAAACAATTGCATGATTTTGGAATGGTTGTGGGTCTGCCCAAAATATCCACCTCGCTGAAATGTGAAGCATGTATTATGGGAAAGCAAGCTAGAGGGTCCTTTAAGTCAACATCATGGCGAGCTAAACGAAGGCTGGAACTTGTCCATACTGATGTATGTGGACCCATGCAAGTCTCAAGTCTAGGTAACGGTTGGTATTACTTATTATTTGTTGATGACTTCACTCGTATGTCTTGGGTTTACTTTCTCACAAACAAGTCAGAGGCTTTTGCCAAGTTCAAGATTTTTAAAGCTATGGTGGAAAAAGAAAGTAGGAGATGTATAAAGGTTCTCAGGTCTGATCGTGGTGGGGAGTTCTGTTCACACGAGTTCAACTCTTTTTGCAGTGAAGCTGGTATCAAGCGTGAATTAATTGCCCCATATACGCCTCAGCAATGGGGTAGTTGAACGTAAAAATCGTACAATTATGGGGCTTACTCGAAGCATGTTGTTTGAAAAACAGGTACCTAAGTGTTTTTGGGCCGAAGCCGTATCTACTGCTGTCTATACCATGAACCGATCACCCACTAAAGCATTGGTAAAGCAAACACCTTTGCATGCATGGAGTGGTAAAAAACCCACTGTGGGACACATGAGAGCCTTTGGTTGCATAGCTTATGGCATAACTCCTACACATCACAAACAAAAATTGGACCAGAGGTCAGAATAGCAAATCTTCATTGGATACACTTCACCTGGTTAGGGTGTAAGGGGTGCTCACCTAAGAGGTGAGTCCCCTCTCTTACGCCCAACCAATCCTCGTGTGCCACGTCAACTCCCCTCTTAAACTCCCCTAACACCTTAAATTGATGGCGGCACTCCCCTCTTAGGTGACTTGGTTTTTATTAAAAAAAAAAGTTTTGATTGGTCCACTCATCCTCTCTCCTCCCTCTCTCCTCCCCCTCTTCGGTGAAGCCTCACCGGTTTCACTCCCTCTCTCTACCTCACCGCTATGTTGGCGGTGCTTGTCCCGCTCGGCAAAAGGGGTCCCCGCGTGGGTTTCAGTGGGTACCCCGCCCACCCTTATGCATACAAACTTTATAATCCAAAGACAAAAAAGTTTCTAGTCAAAAGCACAAGTGATGTTCAGTTTCTCGAGAATCAAAAGTGGGAATGGTCAATTGAAGGTACAAGTAATGTGCAGGACACAGGTGATAATGACAACTCTTTTGGAGACCCTTTTCCCAACCAATGATACTTTCACCACAACCAATACACCTACTCCCTCCTCTGATCCACAACCTACCCAAAGTACACCTCCTTCCCCTCAAGACACTCCACCACTAACTCAAAACACACATAGCCTCGAACCTAATCCTACCAATGGCCCACATCACACCGAAGCTGGTCCCTCCAGGCGTGTTTCAAAACCCCCAGAATGGCTTAAAGACTACTACATTGGTGCAGAATTGTCTGATGATGATCTTTCTACTACTTGTCAATTTGCTCTTCACACTACTGATCCATCTACTTATAAAGAAGCTTGCAACAGTTATAAATGGCTTCAAGCCATGAAGGAGGAGATTGCTTCTATTGAAAAGAATGATACTTGGCAACTAGTTCTTCCTCCTCCTGACAAAAATATTGTGGGTGTCAAATGGTTATTCAAGACTAAGTTTGGTCCACGAGGTGAAATCCAAAGACACAAAGCCCGACTAGTAGCCAAGGGCTACTCTCAACAACATGGTATTGATTACCAGGAGACGTTTGCACCAGTAGCACGGTTCGAGACCATACGAATTATCCTGGCTATAGCTGCTCAACGAGGTTGGCATGTGTATCAACTTGATGTCAAGTCAGCTTTTCTTAATGGAGAACTGATGGAAGATATATACGTTGAGCAGCCAGAAGGTTTTGAGGTAGAGGGTAAAGAACATATGGTGTCTAAACTGAAGAAGGCTCTGTATGGGTTGAAACAGGCACCTCGTGCCTGGTATGAAAAGATTGATACTTACTTCCTCAGTCATGGGTTCAAAAGAAGCTACAGTGAACCTACCTTGTACGTCAAAGTAAATGAAAAAGGTATACTTTATGTTTGCCTTTATGTTGATGATATCATTTGCACGTCTTCTTGTAATGAAATGGTCACAGAATTTAAGCAAGGCGTGAAGTCCACCTTTGAAATGACTGACATGGGTAGCTTAAAATACTTCCTTGGTCTGGAAGTTAAACAAACCACGGAAGGGATCTTTGTTCATCAAGGAAAATATTCTGCCAATCTATTGTCTCGATTTGGAATGAGCAATTGCAACACTGAAGATACTCCAGTCAACTACAATGAAAAACTTCAACTGAAAGATGGTGCAGACAAAGTTGATGGTGAGATGTACAGAAGTCTAGTGGGTGGCCTAATTTATCTTACACATACCCATCCTGATCTAGCTTATGCAGTAAACTTAGTGTCAAGGTACATGCATCAGCCATCAAAGCTTCATCTTGGTGCTGCAAAAAGAATTATCAAATATGTTGCAGGAACAAAGAATTTTGGTATTTGGTACAAGAAAGCGCAAGAAATAGCTCTGGTTGGATATTGTGACAGTGATTGGGCCAGTTGTCCAGATGATAGGAAAAGTCTCTCAACTTATGTTTTCACGCTTGGTAATGGTGCGGTTGCATGGTGTTCAAAGAAACAGCACACCGTTGCACTCTCAAGTACTGATGCTGAGTACATCTCAGCCATCACTGGAGCTACATGTGAAGCCATATGGTTAAGACGAATTATGGAAGATCTTGGTTTGCAGCAAACTGACCCAACAGTGATTTATTATGGCAATAAGTCGGCCATTAACCTTTCAAAAAATCCAGTAATGCATAACAGGTCCAAACACATTGAATTGAAGTATCATTTTATCAGGGAAATGATTATGTAGAAACAAGTCAGCTTGAAGTATTACAGTACTCTCAGTCAGTTAGCAGATGTGTTTACTAAGGCTCTCACTAGAGAGAAATTTGAGAACTTCAGGTCACTGCTAAATGTCAAAAAATTTGAATCACGGGAGGATGTTAAAGAATGATTCAAATCACGTGCATGGAACTCTCTCTCTCTCTTGGTTTTGATTCAGTCTCTGCATGTTCCTATTATTATGCATATTTCGTTATTTTCAATAAAGCCGTTGGCAGTCTGATGTAGTCAGTAGTTGTTGAGATTTTCTCGTTGTTTTCTAGTATTTATAGTTCTTCATGTATTGCTCGTATTATCACATTTTCACATCAATAAAATATTGAGAGTTCCAGCAATCTTTATCTTTTGTGTGTATTCAATCAAGGCTTTATACCACCACCGGAGAGTTGTCTTCGAGTTTCCCGACGACGACTGGATTCTTCGGTTGGTTCCCGACGACGTGCTTGGCGCTCCGGCAAACTCCGACTCCGGCTTATATACCGAAACGTGTGGCGTGATCTCGTAATGTCTTCCGGTGTCGTATAGTCGTTCCGGCAAGGTGTAGATGTGGTGAGTGTGTGTTTATCGAAACAGGGAGGGTGTGTACGTTTATGTTTGTCAAGACCCATGTATATATTGTTATAAAACCCTTGAGATTATTATGTGGAAATCTTGCAAAGTTTTATGGTAAGGATTGAATGGCATAAAGGGGTTTGGCTGAATTTATGTCTAGGTTCTTGAAAATAAAACAAGAAACGTGTAAATGATACCGAGTCCCGAGAAGAAGGCATAGTTGTCTATGTATAGTTTTGGTGGCAACTTCAAGATTAAAAGGACAGAACCTTATATTTCAATTTGAAAGATACTTGGGTTATATCAAGAGTTGAAGGCATTATGATATTTTATTTTATTTTATTACTAGGTTGTTGCCCAATGCCGCGCGTTACGGTGGCGTCAAGTAAGTTGTGTATAGCAGGTGGAGTTATAAGTCTTAATACATACACTACATATATCAATAGGGTTTTAAGCGAGAATGCTACAAACTTCATGTTGTAGTTTTTACATGTGTAATATTACATTCTTTAGGTAGGCGTTAAAGTTGTCACAAAAAGGCCATCTTCTTGTCTAATGCTGAATAAAGAGTGTCCGTGCATAGGCGATTTGTTTCTCGCTCAAATAATTCTAGAGCCAGACTTTTTAGACGTCTTCTTTGGCTTCTCTTAAGTGGTTTTGCGGTCTCTTTTGAGTTCTTTCGTTTAGAGCGTTGGCGATGTTTTATTTAACGAATATTCAGGTGTGGTGTTTGTTGAGAAAGAATTTGTTCGGTGCTAATACTTTGAGTTTGGTGTTTCGTGTTTGGTCCTTTGTTTTAATGCTTTCTAATTCTAGCTTCTTTCTAATTATTTATTAAAACTTTTGTTGCCGTTCATAAAGACAGGTAATATATGCTGAATTCATTTATGACAAAAGAACACATTTCTAAAAATCGCACAATTACTACATTTGGTTAAAAGCTATGATCTATTAACAATGTATCTCAAAATAAAGATTACTTCAAAAGGATAGCAATAAACAAAGTTTAATTACCTATTTAAAGAAAAACTTTCTTGTTTACAAACATATGGGATTCAAGCAAACATTTTCTTTTCTTTTATCATCCAACAATTAGTTCATCCGTAATGGTTACAGTGGCGGATCTAGAAAATCCACCAAGCCGTAACGTTTTATAAAAAAGCCGTAATGAAATCGTAAAAACGTCAAATTTTTCTAAAATTTACACTAATTTTACACTACCGCCGGAGCGCCAAGCCGTAGCGGAGGTTGCCCCTTCTTATATGCTAGGTCCGCCCCTGAATGGTTAATGCCTTATAAGATCGTGGGGTATGGTGGGCTTGGGTTGGGGCTTTGGTTGACACGTGTAATTTCAAAACTCAATTCTCAAACCCACTTTGGATGGGGCATAGTGGGGCTTGGGTTGTGGGCATGAGTTGACACATGGGGGCATGTGAAATGGCTAGTTTGGTTTGGCCATTGAGAGCCTTATCACCTTGCTAGCCCGCCCTACGCCCGGCTTGAAAGCCAAGCCCCAAGGGCCACGCCCCAACCCAAGCTCACCCGGGGTGGTGGCTTGGGCGTTTTCCCCCAACCCACGCCCCGACCCAAGCCCCATACCCCATGGCCTAAGGGCATTTTTCGCCACATCAACATCATAATGCTCATTCAAAAAGTCTGTAATGGTTAATGCCCCCTTAATGTCATTTCATTGATTACTTTCCTTTTTCTTTTCCTTCTCATCGGGCATTATTCTAGAAATGCCCAACCATACCCTATAATGCCTATGGGAATGGTATTAGAGGCATTATCAAAGCTTTTCATACCCCTATAATGCTTATTACCGATTATCTTTATACAAATTTGCAACTGCAATAATTTTCAGGCCACCCACGAAAATTGAAGCATTACCTTTTTTTTATCACCCTTCCATATTAAAATTACCTTTCTAGCCAATTTTATACTTTGATAAATAAATATATTATATGAAGTACTATGTATTTTAACGTGAAAATAAATATAAATATAAATATATATTGCTAAAACTTTAAAACACTATGTATGTCATGTAATACTTAGCAATAAATATTTTCTTTTGCAAGCTTATGCTTTAGTTTTTAAACAACACCGAAGTTATAATATGGTTTTATACCTACAGGCCCATTGTTTTGCATAAAACCAGCTAATGGATCAAACCCAATACCCATCTTAGCTCAATTAACCTAAAATATATCTATTTTTTCTTTTACTGACATACTGGGAGAGAGAGAGACGAATGAGGCAACCCGTTGTTGCTCCAGCGGCCTCCCACAGCGGAGCAAAGTTCGGCATCATCTTTTGCTTTTGCGGAGAAGATGCGTGCGGGTGACAGAAGTGTTGAACACGAACCAATCTACTACGGCGGCGGCACATAGTCGACCTCCGGCGACTGGCCTCCAGCGCCAAAACATCTGACAACAACAAACATCACTCCCTCATCGATCTCATTCTTTGTCATTCAACGTTTGTTTCTTCAATTCCGACTAAAAATTACTTATTTGAAATAAGTTATTTCTTAATTGGGTCCACAATTCACATCTTTTTCAAATGTAAATAACTTTTTGTTATATCTTTATCTCTCAAAATCCTGGATTTATATTAGGAGTTGAAACTTCACAATCTTACAGACAGTAATCGAAACATTATATCTCTAAAACAACAGTAAATCACTCTTCAAATTCATGTTGGTAAGAATTGAATCTAGCTTCTTTTTAAAACAACAGGAATACTTACCGAAACACCAAGCAAGCAGTGTGTCTCTGTGATAGATAATCGTTTGACAGTAGAAAAAGAAGAGCTCTTGAAGAAAAGAAAACAAATTAGAAATTAACCCTAAATACTGTCCACTACTCCAGTGTTCAAGACCTCTCTGTTGTCAGGGTACTTTTGTCTTGTTGCGAGGGTACTTTTGTCTTTTGGTCTATGCACCGACCTTTCTCTTTAAGAATATATAAATTGTTTTTATTTTACAAAACTTGTTTATTTGTTTTAAAACAAAACTGGTTTTTAACTTCATATGCACAAATAGTCCCTTGACTTTTAGAGATTCAATTAACTAGGTTAAGTTATGTAACCTTTAAACTGAATCTAAAGCTAACGGAACTAACTAAGTTAATTAATAAATTGTAGATTTTTTTTATTGTAAAAGGTTAATTAATTATAAATAAATAACTATATCGATAAATAAATCGCGAAAACTTCCGAGGTTTCAAAAGCTAGGATATGGGTTTCAAAATGGGTCGGATTTTGGGAATCTATTTTGACGGATGTTACAGGATGGAAGAAATTCTTGTAGGAAGCTAGAAGATGCAGAGGATCCGTGAGTGATTGTAGTGGGTTCAATGGAGGAAGAAGGAGTTATGAAGAAGAAGAAGAACAATAGGTGGTTGAATCTTTATTAATTGGTTCTATTATTGATCTGCAAAAAGGGCTGACACCCCCATGTTTGTTAGTTCCAGATTTTACTGTGGGTAGTGCAAAATTTTCGTTTTTTTAATATATAAAGACAACTCCTCGAACCTGGGGCACTCATGAAGCATCTCCTACCAAGAAAAAGAACCGAACTAACATACCTGAGAGCCGGCAACAAGCTCTAACATCCCTCGCGACCAGAACGAACCGCAACCTGAAAAGAAATAAACAACCACACACAAAAATAATAACAAAAATAGTAAACACACAAACATGCTAAGTTTATTTACGAGTCTTTAGCTAGACTCACCACCCCGAATTCATTTGTTCTTGGGGTGGAGAAAGCGGGCCCTCCAACATAAGCCTTTAGCCTATGTCCGTTGACTTTAAACACTCGGCCATCCTCATGGCCTATCTCCACGGTCCCGTAAGGAAACACTGACTGTACAGTGTAGGGACCCGACCAGCGAGATTTGAGCTAGCCAGGAAACAACATGAGACGTGAGTTGTATAACAATACCCGATCACCCACTCGGAATTCTTTCTTGTCCTTCAAGCAGGCATCATGCAGTGTCTTAGTACGTTCCTTGTACAGCTTGGAGCTTTCATACGCATCGTGCCTAAGCTCCTCCATCTCATGAATCTGCACAAACCTATTCTCACCCGCAGCAGCCATATCGAGATTAACTGTCTTCAAAGCCCAGTATGCTTTGTGCTCGAGTTCAACAGGCAACTGACAAGACTTCCCATAGACCGATTTAAACGGTGTGGTGCCTATAGAAGTCTTGTAGGCTGTCCGGAAAGACCACAGTGGTTCATCCAATTTCTCGGACCAATCCTTACGGCTCGAGTTAACCGTTTTCTCCAAAATCCGCTTGATACCCCGATTAGTGACCTCGACCTGTCCGCTCGTCTGCGGATGATATAGTGTAGAGAATCGGTGTTGCACACCATATCGGGACAATGCTTTCTCAAGCTGAGCATTACAGAAATGCGTCCCACGGTCCCTAATCCATGCCTTCGGGGCACAAAAGCGGGCAAACATTTTCTTCAAAACCTCACCACTACCCTAGCATCATTAGTGGGTAAAGCCTGTGCTTCAGCCCACTTTGAAACGTAATCAACAGCGACTAGGATGTAGCGGTTACCAAAAGAGGTCGGAAAAGGGCCCATGAAGTCTAGCCCCCATACGTCAAAAACCTCACAAACTTGGATGTCGTTTGTGGCATCTCATGGCGTGCAGAAATGTTGCTCACTCTCTGGCAAGCATTACAGGACCTCACCCACTCATGGGCATCACGAAAAATAGTCGGCCAAAAGAATCCGGCGTCGAACACTTTCCTCACCGTGTTGTTCGCTCCGTGGTGGCCTCCCGTATGTCCTTCGTGACAGTGGCGTAAAATATCCTTCGCCTCGTCACGATGCACACATCGCCGGATCATCTGATCCGCTTCTACCCTAAACAAGTAATGGTCATCCCAAAAGTAGTGCCTGACATTCGCAAAAAACTTTCGCTTCTGTTGATGGGTCATCCCCTTGATCAGGATGCCACTAGCTAGGTAGTTTGCAAAGTCAGCAAACCATGGGGAATCATCACTAGTCTCGATCCTCATGAGAAACTCGTGGGGGAAATTGTCATTGATGTTAGGCCCACGAGTTTCCTTTCCCTCAGAATGCTCAAGTTGAGACAAATGATCGGCTGCCAAATTCTCAGCCCTTTTTTTATCATGGATTTCAATATCAAACTCTTGCAGCAACAAAATCCAACGTATCAATCTCGGTTTAGCATCCTGCTTGCTAAAAAGATACCGAAGGGCTGTATGATCCGTGTACACAATGATCTTGGAAAGGACAAGATAAGACCGAAACTTATCGAAGGCAAAGACCACATCTAGGAGCTCTTTCTCTGTCGTGGTATAGTGTTCCTGAGCATCGTTCAAGGTCTTGCTCGCATAGTAAATTGGGTGAAAGTGCTTATCTTTCCTTTGACCCAAGACAACCCTGACTGCGAAGTCACTCACATCACACATCAACTAAAATGGTAGCTCCCAGTCAGAGCAACCATGATCGGGGCATTCACCAACTTCTCCTTCAACAACTCAAATGCCCGAAGGCATTCATCGGAGAAAACGAACTAGGCATCCTTCTCGAGGAGTTGAGTCAGGGGACGGGCGATTTTGGAAAAGTCCTTTATGAATGGCCGATAGAAACCAACATGACTTATAAAACTCCTAATAGATTCCACTGATGTGGGACGCGGGAGCTTTGAAATAGTCTCGACTTTGGCTCTGTCAACCTCGAGCCCCGCCCGTGAAATCTTGTGCCCAAGCACCATGCCCTCCTTCAACATGAAGTGGCATTTTTTCCAGTTCAACACAAGGTTGGCTTTTTCACATCTAGCCAACATCTTTTTCAGATTCACGAGACATTGATCAAAAGAACTTCCAAACACAGAAAAATCATCCATGAAAACCTCCATGGAGTCCTCGATCAAGTCATGAAAAATGGCCACCATACACCTCTGAAATGTGGCCGGGGCATTGCACAGTCCAAAGGGCATCCGCCGGTAGGTGAATGTGCCATAGGGACATGTGAATGTCGTCTTCTCCTGATCCTCAGGAGAGAGGGGAATCTGAAAATAGCCTGAAAAACCATCAAGGAAGCAGTAGTACATCCTTCCCGACAACCTCTCCAACATCTGATCAATGAAAGGAAGTGGAAAATGATCCTTCCTCGTGGCATCATTGAGTTTGCGGTAGTCAATGCAAACTCTCCATCCGGTGACAATACGAGTAGGAATCAACTCGTTTTTCTCATTAGTCACCACTGTCATGCCTCCTTTCTTCGGGACTACCTGTACAGGGCTAACCCATGGTGAATCAGAGATCGGATATATCAAACCTGCATCAAGTAGTTTGATGACCTCTTTCTTCACAACCTCCTGCATGTTGGGGTTCAAACACCTCTGATGCTGTACTACAGGTTTAAAGTCCTCTTCCATCAAGATCTTACGGGTACAAAAGGATGGATTGATCCCTTTTATATCCATAATCTTCCATGTGATCGCCTTCTTATGCTGCTTCAGGACTTCAAGCAATCGATCTTTTTCCTCTCTCAACAATACAACAGAAATGATGACGGGCAAATGAGTTTCACCCTCCAAGAAACCATACTCCGAATGATCTGGAAGCTCCTTAAGCTCAACCGAAGGTGGATCCTCAATAGAAGGGCGTGCTTTAGGCTCAGCAACGTGAACCACAACCTGAAAAACCTCAGGACACGGGGGAGACGTGTGACCTATCAGACAGGTCACCTCCTCAACCAATCGGTCTACTCTGGGCGAACCAAAAGTCTCCCCGCCTAGCAGCTGTGTGTCCACAACATCCTCCTCGAATGTAGCACGGAGATGATCACTCACATATGTATCGATAGTCTCAATGAAGTAGAGTGTATCATCCTGACTCTGTGAGTGTTGCATGGATTTCCCAATATCAAAGGTAACCTCCTCATCATCAACCCTAAGAGTAAGTCTACCCGTGCAGACATCAATCAAGGCTCTAGCAGTGGCTAGGAATGGGCGACCTAAGATAAGTGGAACATTTTTGTCCTCGTCCATGTCTAGGATCACAAAATCGAGAGGAAAGACAAACTTGTCGAATTTCACCAGCATATTCTCAACTATGCCTCGAGGGTACTTTACTGAACGGTCGGCTTGCTGAATGCTCATACGAGTCGGCTTGGGCTCTCCCAAGTCTAGCTTAGCAAAAATCGCATATGGCATGAGATTTATGCTAGCTCCAAGATCAGCTAATGCATTGCTGACCGACAAACTACCAATCAAACACGGGATAGTGAAACTCCCAGGATCATTCATCTTCTTAGGTAGTTTGTTCTGAAGAACCGCTGAACACTCTTCATTCAAGGTCTCCTGCGAAAGCTCCTCAAGTTTCTTTTTGTTGGATAGAATATCCTTCAGAAACTTGGAATACTTGCGCATTTGGGCGAGTGCCTCGACAAATGGTAAATTTATTTGAAGTTGCTTAAAAAGCTCGAGGAATTTACCATAGTGTTCTTCCATTTTCTGCTTCTTCAACCTCCCCGGATATGGAATGGGAGGGACATACTCTCTCACTGGCTCCTTGGGTCGTGCGGTACTTACTGGGGCTCGCCTCTGTTGCACCTCACCCAGAGACTCAGTCTCAGTCTCCTCAACAATCTCATCATCAACCGGCTTTGCTGGGGCAGTCTGAGTGATAGGTTGAGCGGTCTTGCCGCTTCTCAACGTGATGGCCTTCGCAGTAGCATTTGGGTTAGGCTCTGTGTTGCTCGAAAGGCCCCAATGTTATCTCTCAGACAACATCTTGGCAATCTGGCCAACTTGGTTCTCAATGGTCTGCATGGAAGCCTTTTGGCTTCTCAACTCACTCTCGTGCCTCGTGAAACGACCGTCATACTCCCTAAAACGCTTTTAATTCTCGACCTTTTGAGTGTTTTAATCGGCTAAGATCTGACTGAGCATATCATGCACACTAGGCTCGCTAGAGGGAGGTGCCTGCTGAGGTCGAGGTGGACCATATGCTCCTCGGTGGCATTTTTCGTGCCGATATCTCCACCCGAGTATGTATCAACCATCATCTGTCCCCGACTGTCCAAACCGTGGTAGAAGATCTAACATTGTTGCCACTTGGGCAACCTGTGATATGGGACCTTTCTCATAAGCACTTTAAAACGCTCCCATTCCTCGTAAAGGGACTCGTCCTCGTCCTGATGAAAGTTTAGAATCTTGGTTCTCAACCGAACAGTTTTCTCTAGAGGGAAATATTTCTAAAGGAACTTCTCAGCTAATTGATTCCATGTAGTGATAGATCCAGCTGGAAGCGAAAGAAGCCACTCCTTGGCTCCATCCCGTAAAGAAAACGGAAAGAGCCAAAGGCGGATAGCATCCGTTGATGCATCACGAATCCTAAACGTGGCACAAACCTCTAGAAACCCCACGATGTCGACACTAGGATCCTCGTGATCCTTGCCATAAAACTGCACCGCATTCTGCAACATCGATATGGTGCCAGCCTTGATCTCGAAATTATTATTTTCAATTGTTGGTGCATTGATGCTCGCAGGTAAACCATCGAGTGACGGTTTTCCTATTTCATTCAAGATCCTCGTCTCCGCTGCGTCAGGCATATCTACCCGAACCTCGTAGAATGTGTCATCGTCCGCCGCGTCTGGCTCAATCGTCTCAGCTACCATGCGAAACCGCTCTCACAGTCTCCGGTGAAGATCGCGCTCTGGTTCCGATGAAGGCTCAACGATATCAACAACGGGGGTTAAGGACGTGCACGACCTGTAGGGAATAAGGAGGAGCACAATGCACTGTATATATATACAAAAACAAAAACAACTAGCAAATAATCATTTTTTTTTCAAATAATCAAGCAAAGGCAAATAAAACAAGTAGACAAAAACTTTATACAATTTTCACAAGTGGCTAAATAAGTAACTCGAACCGTTCTCAAGAAGACCGCATCCCCGGGAACGGCGCCAAAAACTTGATGTGCGTGAATTATATATATATATATATATATATATATATATATATATATATATATATATTAATTGGGTTTTCTTCACACGGATTTAGTTTTAAAAAATGGTTTTCACCTAGGAACTAACTACACACACAAAAGGGCAAGTGTACCCGTCGGATATGGTAATATAGCTAATCGGCAAGAACCGAATATCAATCCGTGGATGCGGTGTCTCGATACTAAACTTTTGCTACTTTAAAGCCTTTTCAATTGATGGGTTGATTTTCCTAACTTAACATGCAAATAAATAAACTACTAAAAATTCTAGAAAAGACAATGTCTAAGAAAGGTTGCCTAAACTAAGTTTCCACTAACAAACATGTGACAACAAACAGGAAGGGTTAGTGATGATGCAAGCTCTAATTTTAACTAAGTCCCCAATCAAGGCTTCCTAGCCATATAATTCTTAGGAAAACTTAAAATGAATTAACATTCTAATCACCTAAAAATTATTCTTTTAAGCTCACTTGCTAAGTTGATGTTAATCTTTAATCAAGAGTTATTTGTTTGTCAAAACTCCTAACTCTACAAATTAGGGAAAACTACCATGAACAACACACTAATCACCCTAACTTGGTTTCAAGTAGTTGGCACTATCACCATGTTCTTGATATGAACCACAAGCATGGTCATGCTAGATAACAACTTTGGCCTAAATCATCAAACTAACATGAACACAAACTATACAATTCATATAAACAACTTTTGATCTTTCCAAATCTAGGAGAAAGAATTCATACACATGTTAAAATCATCATTCATATCACATTAGCAATCACCATTCCTAGTTTCCAGATGTGTTTCCAGAAGAACTACCAGGACTACCGCCAGACAGAGAAGTTGAATTTCGAATCCATCTGCTACCAGGAACATCACCTATTGCCAAAGCACCCTACCGTTTGGCACCAGCAGAAATGCAAGAATTAAAGAAACAATTGGACGAACTGTTGGAGAAAGGATTCATACAGCCGAGTTTATCGCCATGGGGAGCACCGATATTGTTTGTTAAAAAGAAAGACGGGTCAACGCGAATGTGCATTGATTACCGTGAATTGAACAAAGTCACGATTAAAAATCGATACCCATTACCGAGGATCGATGATTTGTTTGACCAGCTGCAAGGAGCTCGATTTTTCTCTAAAATTGATTTACGATCAGGATATCATCAATTATAGGTACAGGAAGAGGGCATTCCTAAGACCGCTTTCAGAACAAGGTATGGCCATTATGAATTTACTGTCATGCCACTTGGTTTAACCAATGCCCCAGCTGCATTTATGGACATGATGAACCGAATATGCAAGCCATATTTGGATAAATTCATAATTGTTTTTATAGATGATATTCTCATTTATTCTAAAAGTAAGGAGGAACATGCAAAGCATTTGCACGCACTTCTAAGCTTGTTGAGAAAGGAAAAGCTTTATGCAAAGTTTTCAAAGTGCGAGTTTTGGTTAGAGGAAGTGAAGTTTCTTGGACATTTAGTCAATCATGAAGGAATTCATGTGGATCCTACCAAGATCGAGGCAATTACTAAATGGAAAACCCCTGAATCACCAACCGAGGTTAGAAGTTTCTTAGGATTGGCTGGTTATTATAGAAGATTTATTCGAAATTTTTCTAGAATAGTCATTCCCTTAACTAGGTTAACCTTTAAATCTGTTAAGTTTGAATGGGGACCAAAACAAGAAGAAGCCTTTAGAATCCTTCAGCAAAGGCTAACCCATGCACCCATACTAGCATTACCAGAAGGAACTGAAGACTTTGTAGTCTATTGTGACGCTTCTAAGTTAGGTTATGGATGTGTGTTGATGCAACGTCAAAAGGTTATAGCCTATGCGTCTAGACAACTTAAGAATCATGAAGAGAATTATTCAACCCATGATTTGGAATTAGGAGCCATAATTTTTGCCCTTAAGATTTGGAGACATTAACTTTACAGTAGTAAATTTACCATTTTCATCGATCATAAGAGTTTAAGGTATGTTTTCAGGCAAAAGGAGTTGAATATGAGACAAAGACATTGGATGGAAATTCTTAGTGATTATGATTGTAATATCCAGTATCATGCAAGAAAGGCAAATGTGGAAGCTGATGCTTTAAGTCGAAAGTATCATGAAAAGCCAAAAAGAGTGTGTTCTCTTAAATTAAACTTACAGGTAACAAATTAGAGAAGCACAAGAATCAGAAATCAAGGATAATACTGAAAGTTGAAAGGAATGATTAAGGAATTAGAATAAGGAACTGATGGAATTTGGAGATTCCATAAGAAAAGGATGTGGATGCCTAAATTAGGAAACCTACGTCACCGTATATTAGAAGAAGCCCATAAGTCTAAGTATACGATGCATCCTGGAATTGATAAGATGTATCAGGATTTAAGAAAGAATTTTTGGTGGATAGGAATGAAGAAGGATATAGCAGCTTATGTTTCTAACTGTTTAACTTGTTCACAAGTCAAAGCTGAACATCAGAAACCCACAGGACTGTTGCAGCAATTAGAGATGCCAGTATGGAAATGGGAATTGATAACAATGGATTTTGTTACTAAATTACCCAAAACAAGAAAAGGTAACGATACAATCTGGGTGATTATAGATAGGCTAACTAAGTCAGCTCATTTTCTACCAATGAAAGAAACTTTCAGTATGGAACAATTAGCTAAGCTATATGTAAATGAAATAGTTTCATTGCATGGAATTCCTTTATCAATTGTTTCTGATAGAGATAGCCGTTTTACCTCTCATTTTTGGGCAAGTTTCCAAAAGGCAATGGGAACCAAGCTGAATCTAAGCACCGCTTATCATCCTCAAACGGGCGGGCAAAGCGAAAGGACAATTCAGACAATGGAAGATATGCTTAGAGCTTGTGTAATTGATTTCGGAGGTAATTGGGACGATCACTTACCACTGATAGAATATTCTTACAATAACAGCTATCATACTAGTATCAATGCTGCTTCATTCGAAGCACTTTACGGACGAAAGTGCCGAACACCAGTCTGTTGGGCAGAAATTGGGGAAAAACAACTAGAGGTAAATGAATCACTAGTAGTACCTCTTAAGGATATAGAGGTAAATGAAAAGCTCAAGTTTGTGGAAAGGTCTCTACAAATTGAAGACAGAAAGGTCAAGAATCTCAAACACAAGAGATTAGTTCTAGTCAAAGTGAAATGGGACTCCAAGAGAGGACCGGAGTATACATGGGAGCTTCAATCAGAAATGCAAAGGAAATATCGACATCTATTCCAGTAGACCTCGAGGACGAGTTCTAAAACAAGGTGGGGAGGATATAACAACCCTCCTAAATTTTTCGACCCTAAAAATAATCAGAATGTCCCAATATGTCCTAAAATACACCCCATATGCGAAAACGGGCCCCGAATACCTTTATTTTTACAAAAATTAAATAAAAACGAAATTAAATGGGTCGTCGCGGGGCGCGTAGCCCTTGGCTACCTCAGTCGCGGGCCACGACAACCTAGACACCAGGCAAGCCCCGAGGCTACCACGTGTCCCAGTCTTGTCGAGCCTAGTGGTCAACTCCGCAACCCTAGGGAGCCTCGCAGGCCGCGAAGCCCTTGGCCGAGTTCTACGCGGGGCGCGACGAAGTGTCAAACAGACACTATAAATAGAGGGGATCGGCTGTTCAGTCGAACCCGCTCACTCACTTTCTTTCTCTCGAATTTCTACATAGCAATTATAATTTTCGGGCATAACACCCCCCCCCCCCAAATAACAAAGTTCTGCCTCGTTGTAAGTATCATAACCCCGGTTACGTATTAGATATGCTGCCTGATTGTTCCAGGGTTCCGTAACGGCTGTCGAGGTTCTGCCCCACGTAGTCGTTGGAATACCGTCTCGGGGAGGGTATTACTAATGTAAATATTGGGTTATTATACTAACGCGTGTGCATTTTTGTGTTTAATAGATAATCACCAGGAAATCCTTAAGGAAAACCCTAAGATAGCAATGTGGGTAATCTCCTTTTTGTAAACCTTTTTTTAAACTGTTTTTTACAAAACCTTTATTTATTTAAATTATAATTAGCAGTGATTGAGTCTTTGTATTCTTCAATTACTGCCGGTATGTTGGGGTTTTGTATAGAAAATGTGGAACACGTTACCATTGGACAAAGAGTTAGCCAATGTGTAATATGACGCACCAGTCAGGATTGACAGTACTGAATGAGTAATTGTGTAGATATAAACATTGTAATCGCTCTCAATACTGTTAAATGATAAAACTCTTCTTGATTAAACTGGGATTCACTCACCAGTATTTTCCACTGACAAATTGTTTTTAAACGCGTTTCAGGTAACAAAATGTGAAAGCCAAATAGAAGCCAGCTGGACAGCACTGAAGGCTTGGAAAAGTGGCTATAAAAGTTACCTAAATAAAGAGATGTTTTTATTAAATAAAATAGGGTTTATCCCTATGAAAATGTGTGTACTTAAAACTTGGGATTTTCCCACGTGTTTAATATTATAAAAGTGTGGTATTTTACTCTGATAAAATATTTCCTAAATACGGTCCTGATGTAATTTCCGCTGCCAAAATGATAAACACAGATACCACTGAAACTGACCGCGGCCGCCCGTTCCCGGGTAATTAGGGGACGGGGTTACGACAATTATGATGGGATCATGTTAAAATTTGCGAGTAGAATGAACTTGTATCACTAAGGTTCTTTGGAATAAATTTGTTAACTATTTTTAAAAATTAAAGTTGTTTGTCCATATTCTAAAATCAAAGTGTTGGTTTCTGGCATCAACAACAGCTAGGATTTTTTTTAATTTTGTAGAGACTTTAAATAACATGATATTTTATATATAATTCAAGTATTCAACACTTCAAAAAAGAAGAGTATTGTCTTTACAGTCGAGCTGAAAAGGATATATAAACATTTGATTTCAAAAATTCAATTTTCAATTGAAAATTTCATGTATGCCTCTTTCTTAGGAATGGAATGATTGAGTGAATACTGAATACATCTTGGAAGGTGCTCCATGGGTTAAGTACTTAAGTGAATGTCGAACCTATTTCTATCTTTTTTTTTATCTTAAACCTTCCTTTGAAATTTTATGAACAACTCGTAACTTTTGGTAAGGGTGCTCAATGAGGTAAAAATGAAATGTTTATGGGAATATGATATCAAATAGATAACAATTCAACACATTCCCTCTTTAGAAAATAAAAGACAAATGAAGCCTCAGACTACACAGTGAAAACAATAAGGATAAATGCAAATACTTAATCTGTACATTTTTTCTCTCTTTAAGCATTATGCTGGCTATATATATGTATAGAGAGAGAGGGAAAGAGATGAGGCTTCGGCTTCGCAGCTTTGCATTGTTGTGACCATAAACATTATTCCGCTATAATGTTGTGCTTATACAATCTACAATATGTATAATGAAAAGTATGTTATTTTGGCAAAGGAGGTGACACTTTCTTTCTTTCTTCTTGAGCATATAAATGGATAGCAAATAATTTGTCTTTATAAATGTTTCCATAGCATGTATCATTTGTTTATATACATGTGTATGTCAGCTAACACCCGCCGCGAAATTTTAAAGGGGAGTCTTTCAGTTCTTTTATTACGGTTAAGGTGGGTAACGGCTTGACGGTCAATTTTTGGTCCGATCTTTGGGTTGGAACGACTATTTTGAAACTTCGGTGGCTTAATCTTTATAAACTGGACCTTAATAAAGATTGTACGGTCGCGGAGAGGATGATTCAAGATAATGAAGGGACGCGGTTTAGATCGAGTTGGAAAAGGAGTTTGCTTACGGTTGAGGAGTTTTCAGAAATGCAAGATATTGATTTTTTTTATCTAATGTGTCTTTAACAGATTCTATAGATAAATGGTTTTGGGGAGAGGATGTTAAAGACACCTTCATAGTGGCGGCGGTAAAACAGTTGATTAGAGAGGATAGTGAGCTGAGCCGAGACCATACTATGATATGGGAGTCTTGGGTGCCAATTAAGGTGAATATATTCGTTTGGAGAACTGAAATGGATCGTATACCAACTAAAGCGGCTTTGAATAGACGGCGGATAAACATTCAAGATGGGACGTGTAGTTTATGCGGCAACGGAGAGGAAGACGTGATGCATCTTTTTACCGGATGTGGATTTGCCCTTGGCGTTTGGGATGCAGTTGGCTGTTGGTGTAAGATTATGCCTATCTTAGCTTTTGATTTTAGAGATTTGCTGGGTTTTCAAGATCAGGTTGCAGGTTGCAAGTGGGCGAAAAAAGTTGTTAGAGGAATCGTTATGATTACTTGTTGGGTAATATGGAGAAGTCGAAACGCGAAAGTTTTTCAGGGCACATGTTCGAAGGTTGTTGATGCTGTAGCGTTAGTTAAGTCTTGGTCTTTTTTGTGGTTAAAAAATAGATCTAAATTTTCTGGGTTAGTGTGGAAGGATTGGGTTCGTAACCCGCTGTATATGATGTAAGTTGGTTGGTAGGCGGTCCTTGCTTCGAGGGCCGGCCCTGTTTCTGTTAATAAAGTTCTCTGTTCAAAAAAAAAAAAAAAAAAACCACCCACCTCGGAGCGCGGGGTATTTACTAGTAAAATAACAACTGTTGTAAATAAAGAAACATTTAGAGGGTTATAAATTACTTTTACATTATTTTATTCAATGTCTTATATAGTTTTATTTAAAACATCTTTTTACAAAACTTATTAGCTAAGTCCGTATAACACACGAGTAAGTATACACATATATGAGAATATATTGTTGGTAAGAACAGGAAAAATATCTATTGGAGATATGATAATACACGAGATATCGTATGATTTCTTAGTTTCTTACATGGTGGTGCTCAGAAGCCACGTGGATATTATTGTTTCTTTGTAACGGTGCGCAGGGAGAGAAGGGGGTGATTTAGCTTAGCGATAGAGCCACAAAATAGTAAATAGCATGGTTGTAAAATAAGGTTTTTAAGGTCGAGTATTCTCCGAGTAGTCGCTACAAGGTAGGTTGCCGAGACGACTTTCTCTAACTCCGCCTAATTACTCGGAATCAATCAAACGCGGTCAATCTCAGCCAAAATCGTATCTAGTGGTCAATTCGGGCCGAGTTTGACTTAAAAAATAATAAAACATAATTTATATGACTATCATATTAAATAATGAATATCATTTTCACGTATTTTGTTATAAATATTAGTAAATTTATGTTATTAGACATATATTTAATTTCTGAAAACTAATTACTTAATAATTTAAAATGTCCGAGTACTCCCCGAGTACTCTCCGCCTAGGCCGAGTACTCTCAACTTGCCGGTCGACCGACTAGGGAGCGCCTAGCGACTTTTACAACTATGGTAAATAGAATATTTTTCTAATAAGTCACTCGTATTTTTTCGAACTATAAAAAGCATCTATGTGTTAATATTGTTTCATCATTTTGAAATGTTTCAAAATCGTGAATTTTAATAGAATAAATTAAATAACTATAAACTTGATTAGGATTACTTTTTAGTCTAAGTTAAAACTTAAGATAATTATCAATAAATGGTCATTAAGGTTTATGCTTATTTTATTTAGATTACTTAATGTCAACATTTATTAAAGTTTCATAACAAACAACACTAAATAAGAAAAAAAAAACATAAGTGAGTTTATAGGTACACGGGCTGCTTTTTTGCGCAGGAAGTTTGGTTTCGCATCGAGTCTTGGTGCCGCTTGCCCCACAGTTTCGCTTTTGATATTGCGGATATTCTGCAGGTTCCGGACAATAATACAAGCTCAAAAAGCACGAGATTTATTTTGAGAGGTATCGTTTACACAACCATGTGGGTGATTTGGAACAAGCGAAATAATCGGGTTTTTAATAACAAAAGTCGAAGACCTGCAGAATTAGTAGAGCATGTAAAATCTACTACGTTTTTCTGGTTTCGTCATAGGTCTAGATATAAAGATGTCGATTGGAAAGTGTGGTGTATTTGTCCCTTGGATTGATTTTGTTGGGTTTTTTTCGCTCTTAGATCCTTGCTTTGAGGACTCTTTGAGTTGAGTTGTTTATGAAGTTCTCTTTTAAAAAAAAAAAAAAGAAAGTGAGTTTATAGGTGAAAAAAAAAAAGTTATATTGTATTCCAAATAATAAACATGTCTATTGGATCATATCAGCTCTGGGCTTTGGGCCTTCGGCTTGTTGTTTATAATCTTTCATTTCTAGACTCCGTTTGGGCCTTTGTCAAACTTTTATTGTAATCCATTCTTGGGTAATATCGTATATGTACATCATTATTATATTATTATTATTAACCTATAAATATAAATAAACAAGTTATATGTACATAAAAGGTTGTACTTTTAGCTTTGGGAGTCTTTCAAAAAAAAAAAAGAAATTTTTCTTTTTAACCCTAAAGTTTAATGTTTGACAATTTAAGTTTAAACTTCTAATCTTTATTTCCTTTTTAACCCTAAAGTTTTAATCTTTGTCAATTTACCCTAAAATTTTAATCTTTGACTAAAATTTTAATCTTTCTTTCCTTTTTAACCTAAAGTTTTAATCTTTGACAATTTAAGTTTAAAGTTTTAATCTTTGGTAATTTAACCCCTTTAATTAATTTGATTTTTTACTTCTAATTCAAAAGTTTCCTTCTTTTGCGATTTAACTACTTTGATTTTTTTACTTATGTGTTGTAATCTTGGCTTCGAGGGTTTTTCAAAGAAAAAATGGTTATGCATATGGTTGTTATAACCTTGGCTTTGGGGGTTTTTCAAAAAAAATTGATTTTTTTACTTTTCACCCAAAAGTATTTCATAAATTACTTTTAACCCAACACTATTTGTTTTTTACTTTTAACACAATTTTTTATCTTTTGCAATCTATCCTCACAACTTTTTTTACTTTCAACTTTGGTCCTTTATAGTTTTCATTTTCCGCAAATTTTTCGCTTTATGCTTTGTTCTAGATTTTGTGACTTAAAACATCGCAATGTGCGTCTTTGGTTTAGCGTTTTCACGTTTCGTTCTAAATTTTGTGAGTTAACACGACGCAACGTGTGTGTGTGTGGGTGAACGTTTTTACATCGTCTATTTTTTCCCGTTTGACAGATTCAACATAACGTGCGCATCCTAAATCGACTTAGTTATAACTAAAGAATCCTCACCACATTGCGGCGGGTCGTAATTCTAATTTATATTCAAATTGCATGAAAGTGATATGTTTCGCGATACTCATTTAGATTTTATAGTCTTAAAATTACTATATGAGATCTATGAAAATGTAAATAGTTATTTACGTTTAAATATTAACTAGTTATAAAAACTGTCACCGTATTGTGGCGAACTTGTTTTGTTATTTGGTCTGTGTTTATATATGTTTGAAATCACTACGAGTGCGTTGCACACGGAATCACTGAGAAGAATAAAAAGAAAATGTAGAAAAAAACACTAAAAAAATAACCGAAAGAAAATCAATTAAAAAAGTTATATGGTAATGATGTGGTTCGGTAGAAACCCGTAGTCAGAGATGGGCAAATAGTAATGTGTACCGGTACCGAATTTCCTGAATCGAAAGATCCTAAGTACCAGTTCGGTACTGACCTTTGGCGTTCCTGGTACCAATTCGCTACCAGTTTTTACCTTCATATACCGATACCGTAACCGGTATTTTCGGTACCAATACCGATTATGTATTAGTTGGTACCGAACTCATCCCCACCCCTAAAACTAAAAAAAAGTTGTAGCATACCGTTGTTCGTAAGGTACCCGTAATCAGGGATGAGCAAATGGTACTGAGTAGTAGTACCAAATTTATCAAACTAAAAGATTATCAAACTCAATCCGGTACCGACTTTTGGCGTTTTATGTACCAGGCTGTTGTTTTTTACCTTCATGTATCGATAACGAACCGATATTTTAGATACAAGTACCGATTAATAGCAAGCTTATCAAACTTAAAAAGTAAAGAAGATAACAATTATTTTAATGTGAAAATAATAAAACCATAAAAAACTATATATAATATTTTATTATATTATGATTACTATTCATTTCATTCAACTATTAATATATAGGAGAATTAGCTACTAATATGAAGGGTAAAGTTACCTTACAGATTCTTCTAAATTTAAGAAATGTACAAAGATACAACAGATCACAAAATAAAATACCATGTTGAGCAAAATGTAACACAATGCCGAAAAATATAACATAATGTCGAGGAAAAAGACAAAGAGTCACAAAAAAGCCACAATGACGCAAATACAGAAAATACATAATGCTAAATAAAAAGACACAGTGATTAAAACAAAATTTTAAAATATCTAAGCTATAAATCCAAAAGTGAAAACCTAAAATTTCATATCGTAGAGTTCGATGAGACGACTCCAATGCTGTTTGAATGAGGTAAATCTGAGTCCGTTTGATACATTTCTTACTACTTTTTTATTTTTTGGAGACTTTGTATTTGATCATGACTCCTAATATGAAAGGCATTATTGAAGTATGAAACTGATATTTATCGCATATTAATTACATCGAGTGTATATATTTACGTACAGTTAAGGATGTCAAAAGAACCTGAATGTGAAGGTTTAAAGCCCCTTTTAAACAATATAAAAAAGGGGTAACTTTGTAGAATAGTAACCAAGTTTCAAAAGTGTTCCAATTAGGTCACTCAAGTTTCAAAAGTGTTTCAATCAGATCACTCAACATTCATTATTCATTAAAATTAAGGGTTTTTTCATCCGTTTCATAGGTAACCATGGTGATGTGGATTTTTGTCTCTTTTTTCTCTTTTATTTGATGCTAACATCGAGTGATGACGTGGGTTGTAACTTGTTTTTTTTTTCTTTTTAATGTAATTAAATAGTTTTTATTTTTAATAAATATAATTTCATATATTAAAATAATTTGATCCAAGCATCTTATACTCTATTTTTTTTCTTGACACGTGAAAAAAAAAGACATGCCTTGATTTGAATGTTAAGTCATCTAATTGTGACAAAAACGACACCAGTGATCTAATTAGAACCCTTTTAAAATTTGGTTACTATTCTGTGAAATTTTCCCTATAAAAAAAAGAAAAAGGAAATAAAAAAAAGAAGGAAATCTGATTGGTGGAAAAGAAATGAGTCTCACATGTTGCCGCTATTTTGCCTGTTAGTGGGCTGGTGAGAGGGCTTTAGCGCCCTTCAATGGTGGGCTCGGGATGGAGTGGGGCTTCAGAGGGCGCTATTTTTGACGAGTTGACGGGATGACGCGAGACCACACCCCAGGCCTTATAAACTAACCAACAATTATAGGTACACATAACAAACTAGCAAGAAAACAATAATTGATCTTGACAAAATTAATATGTTTGGATCACCTATACCCGGATGTCCCACCCATTGAAGTGAAGTGATGGGTATATTATTACATTAAGATTTGAATTTCAAATTGCAATCATCGTGTCTGAGATGGGAACCCCAGTCGTTGACAAATTTTGAACTAAAAGAAAATAGCTTCTCATTATTCCATTGTCCCCTCTCATACTAGGGTGTTCAAAACTATACATATCCAAAAATTCGATCCGAATTATTCGATATCTGAATCCGAAATATCCAAAAATTCGGATATTCGAATTTTCGGATTCGGATAGTGATTTAAAAATTTTCCGAAAATTTAATTTTTATTTTTTCGGATATCTGAATATCAGAAGTATCTGAAAATATCCGAAATATCAGAAAAATATCCGAAAAATATCTGATATGTTGATCACCGTAACAGTTTGCAGCGGAAGTATCACGAATCTTTGGTTTCATGATTGATTGATTGTTTGATCAAGATGTGCAGTATCGAAATAAGGACAATTTGGAAGTTAGAAATTGTCTTGGTGCCGGTTATGTTTCCCGCACAGACATATATATACTATTGCATACATAACGGTTGTGGCGGTTGATTTTGGAGGGAATAACCACCACATGAACCGGTGCCATCCAAACCGTCACAACCATTCTAATATTTTGATTCTACATACACATACATATAAGTATAAGTTAAATATACTAAGTTACATACATATACGAATATAATTATGTTTATATGTCCTAATACATTCCCCTAAACATAATTATGTTTGTAAGAGTGCATTAGAACGCTTCTATTAGCATCATCCACAGCCACCTTCGCCTGTTTGAAGTCGAATTTTCTCCTTGTGTGCAGCTTTTTCATTCCTTGCCAATCGTTCCCAGCGTAAAATGCATAGTGTTCAGTTTCATATCAAGCAGCATCACGGCTCCCTTTGTTCCTTTTTGTATGATCTGCAACATTCTCCGGTTCGTTGTCTCCTTCACTTTTATTTCCTCTTGGATCCACCTCATTCTTTACCATCTCCTTTTCATGCACCTTTGTCTGAGTTGTTTTGAATTTATGGTAGTAAACTAGGACGTCTAAATACATTGCGTACATTAATCTCATGAATTCTCCATCACAGTAATCAAATCCCATATCCTTAGCAACCAGGGCCCATAAGTTGTTTTCTATCACACGTCTATGCCCTCCTTCTCTTTCGACTATCAAATATAACTCTAACAAACTGACCTTTCAATTGTCGAGGAATATGCAGGGATTGGCCTCGTCATAACTTCCAGTTTCTTGGTCAGAAACCAGTCCACCATCTCATCGAATTTTGATTCTAAAATAAACTTATACTTTCGAACATAATCACCATCATTCATCATTTCAAGTAACGCTTTACAATCCTGGAATTCTTTGAATTGTATTGCTTGAAGTATCATTATGTTCCAATCGGGTTCATTGAAGATAAATTCAGATTTTCAAAGTATTCATTCAAATAATCTGTTTTATACTTAACATGATTCGAATCTTTATTGATCATGGGTTGTGTTTCTAACATGTCGATCTGTTCTTCCTTAGTCATCCCGGTTAAATCATTTCTCTTGTTAATTATAGGAATACTAAACGTGGGAAATATTTTGCACTTATCTCTGATGAATTTCACTGTGAAACCTTGGGTTATTAACTGATCTAAACTTACTACATTTCCGTCTATATCAGGAGTGTAGAATACACACTGAATTCGAATTTTCTCCGACCCAGACATTACTTCGACGACCCCTATTCCCCTTGTGAAATAGAAGTGATTTTCTCCAGTTTTTGTTTCCACACCGGACATACCCTTAATTCGTTTAAACATATCTAAATTGCCTGAATAATGGTGTTTGAAGTTTTTACTTACATACCAAATCTCTTACCAGAATCATCCATCCGTGCCGGTTACAATATACTCCATTCTCTGATCACTTTGAAGATCATGATCTGCATTTTGTTGTTGCTGTGTTCCAGTATCAATAGCCAGACGAATCAGTTGTGTTTCCTCGTCATTTTCCTTCATCTTGCATGTTGAGATTTGATGTCCCGATTTATTGCAGAAATAACACCTTCTCTGCAACCATCTTCTTTCCTTCTTCTCATCGGAACAGTGTTTACACGGCAACGTGGACGATGTTGGTTTGAGATCTTCGTCGCTTTCAACGGTGGCTCTGATACCACTTTGTTAATCATCGTAACAGTTTGCAGCGAAAGTATCATGAATCTTTGGTTTCATGATTGATTGTTTGTATGATCAAGATGTGCAGTATCAAAATAAGGACAATTTGGAAGTTAGAAATTGTCTTGGTGCCGGTTATGTTTCCCGCACATACATATATATACTAATGCATACATAACGGTTGTGGCGGTTGATTTTGGAGGGAATAACCACCACATGAACCGGTGCCATCAAAACCGTCACAACCATTCTAATATTTTGATTCTACATATACATACATAGAAGTATAAGTTAAATATACTAAGCTACACACCTATACGAATATAATTATGTTTCTGTGTCCTAATACGATAAATATCCGACAATTTATATTTGATTATCCGAAACTATCCGAAATATCTGGTTCGAATATGAAAAATAATAAAAAAATAAAATAAAAAAATTGATATTCGGATATCCATTCACTATTCGATCGGATATCTGAAATTTCGGATACGGATTCGGATAGTGAAATTTGGTATCTGAAAATTTCTCGTATATCCGAATTTTCGGATATCCGATTTGAACACCCCGTCCATGATGTGTCTGTCCCTCCATACAAATCCAAACAACAAACTTGATTTCAATATAACTTCAAGATTGGAAAAACGCTGAGAATTAGATCATAGAACTCTTAGGGGCTGTTTGTTTGCATCTTATTTGCCTCTTAATACCCAATGTCTGACTGAGTCAGACATCAGACTGTTTGTTTTAACCCACTTAAAACTTACCCAGGCTCTTATTTATCACTGATCGGGTCATACATTGGAAGGAGTCTGACCCAGGCTCTTATTCACAAAATACCCCTTTGCCCTAAAGAAGAAACCTGTTCTTCCTCTCCCTCTTCACAGACCATTAGTACTGCGATAAAGTAACCGCCACCGTCGGACCTGCAACATATCCTAACTTCTTCATCTCCGTCACCAACACAAGCCATGTTAATCTCTCATCTTTTTGTTTCACAAGTAATCCTTCTTCCATGGAGTCTCTCGTTGGCTCCATCTTTGACCAGGTTGTGGTGGTGATTATTAAGACGACTGTATTGGGAGAGAACGAAAGGGGGAGAAGGGGAGCCGACAAATCTCCGGTGACAGCGCCGCCGCTCACGGCGGCGGAGGTGGTGGGTTTAGACGACGATGATGACGGCAGTCAGGTTTCTTGATCTTTAAGTTGTGGGTTTGATTTCTTGATTTGAATTTGGTCCCTCTTTTGCAGAAAAAATGATTCTTTTGTCCAAATTTGAGCTGTTCTTGTTGTGTTGATCTGGGTTTATATGTTCAGTTGTGTACTTGTGTTGCCATGATTGTTGTTGACCTGATTGTTGTGTTGATCTCTTTAGAAATAGTTTATAGAGGGGTAAAATGTTATTTTACACGGTCATTCAGAGGTGCAATCAAACGGCACTTTACTGGTTCAGCACTTATTAGTTCAGACCTCTTACCCATTCAGATCTCTTATTCATTCAGCACTTATTGGTTCAGATGTTGCCAAACAGCCCCTTAGTCTCTCATCAGTCCATCATGTTGCTGCTGAGTGACTTGTCACATGAGGGAAGGGAGGGACCCACCACTAGAATCGCAACATAAATGTAACATGCTTCAATCGCGAGAATACGAACAGTGAATGTATATAATATAATAAAAACGAAGACAAGGCCATAAAACAGCATATCATCGATTACAAAGCAACAAACGAAAGGTGATGAAGGGGTTGATAAAAATGATGAACAACGAAGAGAGCATGTGAAAAAGAAGCCTTTATTTTGATGTTGTCTTAATCTTAAGATTAAAAGTATAAAGTAATTTATATAAACATAACATAAATTTTAACGGTTATCCATCATAGGGACCAAAAGCGTGACAATGGAGCCGTAATTTGTTGAACCTAAGGACAAAAGATGCAACTCTAGCAAATAGGGTGTAAACGAGTCGGGCTAAACCCGAGCTCGAGCTCGGCTCGTCATGTTTTTATGAAGCTCGAGCTCGAGCTCGGCTCGGTTCAGGCTCGAGCTCGGGCTCGATAACAAAACGAGCTCTATTTCAGGCTCGAGTTCGTTAAAGCTCGACTTGTTCGAGCTTTTAACCGAGTCAATAACGAGTAGATCTCAAACATCTGGACTTGTTTACAACCCTGCTATTAAACCACATAAATGATAGGTGTGATTTCATCTTAAAAAAATGAGGTTTTTTATTTCTTGAATCACAGTTAATTGAATGAATTTAATGCATCTTAACAAATAATCACAATTTCTTTGTTGAATTTTGAATTCCATTGACTCCAAACTTTAACATGTGTAAAACTTAGGCATACAAAAACATTTTTTTAAATGTGGAAACATATTATTCTTGAAGTTCATGGATTTGCTTTCATTCATAGGTTTAAAGACAAAAAAACAAAATACAAACGGATATTAAAATGCAAGCACCATAAATAATATAATACTTTGTCCTCTTTACATGAATAAAGACTTTTATGGTCATTAAATAATGTACACACAACTTATAATATTATAGTTATTGATTGCTTAACAACAACTTATCCTAATATTTAATGTTAAGTGGGATATGGAGCCCTCGATCCAATTATTCAAATGTTTAAATCATATATTCTCCAGCCTCCAACCCTTTGTCTCATTCCTTACAAAAACTTTTACACCGTGAAGGCAACTTTACTTTTAAAAAAAAATATTGCTTCATGAAAATAATAACACCAATGTTATTTTAACTTCTAGTTTGATAAATAAATTCGGAAAATATCTATGGCGCCTTTAATTGCATGTAGACAAACTGATTATCATCCGAAATTACTAGAAAAATAAATGTTATAAAATAACTAGGGTCGTTTAGCTCATAGAATCAGGGCCGGCCCTGAGAATTCGTGTACCCTGTTTGAGCTCCAAAAAACGTGTCCTTAGGCCTTAACGAAATTGGGTATTAGGCTCAATAAAGGTCTAAACCTAATGCCAATGGGCTAATAACTAATCTAAAGCATAAGAATAATTTTGTAAGTGGGCCTATGTTAGTGTTTGTATAGGTATACCCTATAAAAAAGAAATTTTTACGTATACATATCGGGTTTTTTTTTCTAAAAATATGTGCCCTCCGAAATATCGGGCCCTAACCGGTGGTTCTCCCAGCCCATCCCCAGGGCCGGCCCTGCATAGAATCCTTTAGAATTGAGATGAAATAAGAATCAATTCCACTGAAATTTAATGTTTGATTGACATATGATAGAATTGTAATTTGAATATCCTTTACAACCTTATGGAATTTCTACTTTTCAATGTAATGTTAATTAGTTACCAATAATATCCTATATTTCATTATCTTCATCCTCTAATTCATCTAATCCATTCATAAATTAACCAACCAAACATAATACAATTTTTTATTGGAATTAATTCTAGTTCCATCAATTTCCAATTCCTTTTGCTATTCCAATCCTTTCCAAAAACAATCTACAAACAAAACGGTCCCTTAATCTCTTTGACAGTTATATCCTAAGTAGTGGTTTCATGTAGATGGCCTCTTGGTCTAGACGTTAGTGACACCATGTGTTTATTACACTAGATACGTTACTACTACTGTCATTACTATTGTGAACAATTTGCTTGTCGTCTTTCTCACCAAACAAGGTAGAGTAGACTACACATTACTACTATTGCCATTAACACTGTGAGCAATTTTCTTGTGACACCATTTGTCATTTGCGCATTGCTATAGCATCCCTCATAGACTTAAGTTTAAAGATCTTAACTAAACAACGTATTTCGGGTTTTAATCCTCCCAGAAAAAGACTAGCAGTATATTCACCAGTCAATTTAACCCTGTTCAGTGATGAATCAAATTCTTTAATGTAATCTTAAATTGAACTTGTTTGGTTGAGATTCTTTAACTCTTCCATTGGATCTTCTATTAATCTTTCTAAGAATCTGTTAATGACTAATCTGATGTACTCATCCCATGTAATATCTTCTACATCTTTATCTTGACTATCAAAATAACCCTGTGGCCATTCTGAAAATTGCCCATTCCAAATTGATTACCGCATGGTGCACATTCACATTTTCTGGGGATTTTTCAACTATAAAGAAATGATTGCAGCATATGATCTAACCTTCTACTTCTTCGTCATTGAATTTTGGAAAACCCAATCAGCCAGTGCGTACCAATCTTTGTTCATGATGATCCATATTTCTCTCACTTAATCAATCAAACTTGCTGTTGATTTCATTCATTTGAGTCACCAACACTATTAATCCACTTTGAAGTAATCTAATTGCTTCCGAATTTTGTTCCAGCATTATCTGATGATTTTTGATGGATCTTGCATTATCTTGAGTGGCTCTCTATAATCTCTCCATTTCTTAATGTCTAGTACTTGTTGTCATCTTAACGGAACTGATCAAATAATGATTAATTCCTAAATTGAAATGAAATTGAAGAGAAATTGATCAAAATGATCAATTCCTGTACTGATTTGACATCGAAGTGAATTAATCGAAAGAATGGTCGATTTCAATGCATTTGAAATGAACGAAAGCTGATTGAACGAAATTCAGTGCGGAATTTTATGAATTAGGTTTCGAAATCAAAAGCGTCCAGAGGATTGAACGACTCTGATACCAATGTTACGAGTGGAATTAAACAAGAGTCGTCACAATACGGAAAGCTCAGTTCATTATCGTGGTAAACTGTTACAACCGATTAATAACGACTTATAACAACCAATTCAATAACCAAACACACAAACACCCTTGAAGTGTACAACATTTACAAAATAACCCCTCTACTTATTACCTATTCTAAAAATACATGTATCACTAAGATTATTGTTTATAGGATTTGATAACAAATTTAATTTTTAATGATCTTAATTATGAAGGCATGGAACATCTTCAATCCTTGTGCCCTAGAAAAATCCATGGGTGAGGTGGAGGTGATTGTGTGTGTGTGTGTGGGGTGGGGGTGTGGTAGGGGTGTTTGACATCACAGATGTGTATGAGCATGGAGTGTGAGTTATGGAGGACAAAGAAAGGAGGAAAATAGAGTGTGAGTTATGGAGGACAAACAAAGGAGGAAAATGGAAGTGATTAAAGAGAGAAAAATTGAGATGAAGAAGAGATGTTGAATTCATTAGAAAGTGGGTTGGAGATGGTCTTATAACATGAGTTGTTTTGATTTAATATTCAAATTTTGGTTTACATTCCAACTCTTAAACTTCAAGTATGATTTTTTTTAATTTTAATTAACAAATTAATTAAATTAAGTATGTATATATACTAGTGAAATTTTCGCTCACAATGCAGCAGGAATCAATATATTTATCATAAAACTAAACTAAAGTTTACTATTATATTGTATCTAAGCAAATAGAAGTTACAAACATAAAGCTGTAATTTACAAAGTTACGTTAGGTTACGGTAGTGAAAAATTACCAAAAAAAATACCGAAACTGACTTGTTTCGAAATCAGAACCCCTAATAATGAATACCTGTATCGATGTTGTTTGGGCGATATCTACTTGGTTTGGTTCATAGAAAACCACATGTGTGTTACAAAATAGGGATGGACAAATGGTACCGGTTACCAATACCGAATTTACAGAACCGAGTACATTTTCGGTACCGCTTCGGTCAGTGGCGGAACTAGAACATTAACTCAGGGGTATCCTAAAAAAATTATTTCATCGTGCAATCATATAATATTAAAAAACGACAATAAATAAATAAAGTTGTAAGACCCTAATATGTATTTGACAAAACTTCGCAGCGGAAATTCGTGCCATAAAATTTCTTTCATTACAAACATCTTGACCTACTTGAAAGTTCATTTTAATATGTATCTTTTACAAAAACAAAGTGTAAGTCCTGCTTACTAAAGTACATACTCAATTATTCCCGTACAATCTATCTTGTGACTCGGTCTTCGATCTCTACTCCTCGTGATAACCGCCTGTGATTCGTACAACCTGCACTCACCACATACATTCATCACATTAGTACACAATACATAAACAAGATTCAATCTCGTACACTTCCCAATGCGTTATCTTTCTGACTTTAAGCATTTCATCCGCGTATCCATGTTCTGGTGAGGCTTCAATAATGTACCTGCATTACTTTTCATTCTCAAGGCACACTATTAATAACGTATTACTCGACATATCTAAATCATGCATACATACATTCTTACATGCATACATAAACATCTACATACGTACATTCCTTCCTATGTATCTACATACATGCATACACTCATACGTACCCTCATATATACCATATACACATCTACATACGCACATACATCACTACGTCTCTACATACGTTCATATACACATACGTATCTTCACATATACATAAATACACGTCTACATACTTACATACATTACTACGTCATACACGTCTACATACTTACATACATTACTACGTCTCTACTTACTTGCATACACTTATACGTGCCTTCATATATACTTAAATACACGTCTACATATGTACATATACTCTTACGTACACGTTCAAGATCTTACATACCTTTTATATATCCATACATTAATTACATGGTACTTAGACTTAGATTTATAGCCCATAAACGTCAAAGGAACTATCAAAATCATGTTTGGGATGCCCGTCGTGGTCCACGGATAATAAACTTGAACTCCTCTTATGTTAAGATGTGTTTCTTTTGCACTCCTCTTAAATTAAGAAGTGTTTCTTTTGAACTCCTCTTAAGTTAAGAGGTGTTTTTGCTGCAGATTCGTTTCGTCGTCCGTACGCACTAAAACGCGCATAGCTTTTGAACCGTTTACCTGTTTAACCTCCCGTTTCTTCCTACATGCTTGTAAATTCACATTCTATCATATGAACTTGAAATCCAACATCCGGTTTAAGGAAAATATTCACTTAAAGCTCTCGGCTTTATATACCCGCTTTCACTTATTCGACACGTTCATGTTTTCGTCAAACTACTCATTTGTTTTAACCCAAGACTTACATAAATGTTATAACTATAATACTTTTACATTATCTGAGGTTCGTACTTGGGATTTATGCACCCGATACCCGGTAAGCGTTAAACCTATTCATGTCATTCATTTATACGAAAGCAAACTTTGTTAATACAATTTCATATGAGAAATTGTTTGTCTATTAACCATGACTCACAACCGAGTCTTTAGACTATTAATCCGCGTCTCCGATTCTTGGTTAGCGTACTTATGTACAATTCTACCCATACCCGGTTATAGTACCATAATCAATTACTTACACCACCCTTCCGGTATAGTAATAAAACCACATTTTTTACTCATTCGGCCTAGTGGACGTAAATCATCAATTTCATACAACCCTTCTTATTTGACTTCAATTATCATGCCTAATTAACTAGAACATAACCTTACTTAACAAACTAAGAAGTGATTCGGAAATCACTTACCTCATGCATCCGTGTTCATATCCGTTACCTCGCCACTTCTTGACCCGTTAGCCTTCCGTGCTTGATTCCGTCTTGACATGATTCCTATACTTCCATGTCATCGAAATCACATTCTTATTAGCATACATAATTGTAAATATTAACGATCATATCGATTGTATATTTCACATTTTTTACTTTCATTAGTGACAACTAACAAGCATATGACATATAATCCAATTCATATCCTTTCAACCTCATGAAATTCATCATGTAATCACAAATAACGCATATTAACATAACATGTACCATACAACTTCCTATAATCCTAACTTTACGACAACAAACCGAATCATGCTTCTTATGCGTAGTTGACCTTCAAAAGTCAAAAGTTCATCATACAAACTTTCGGCTTATCCTCATGTATCCGTATCATCATTTATGCTATATCAATGACACTATATACATTTCTTACTCACAATGCAAAAATGCTTACAACCACATGATCACCTAGTGATATTAAACACAACGTACAAGTCCTTAATGCATAGCCTTGACCAAGACATACATTCAACCCGAGTTCTTGTATAAGTTCCATCTAAAGCACCTTCTTCATGTTAGTATACTACTAATAACATCATTACCTAATCTCAATCATATATCAACCTATTTCATACAATCTCACATATTAACTTCACTTAGACATTTCATCATACACTTGGTGTGCGTACACCATTTAGTGCATATTGTACAACTAATTAAAGCACATTCTTCCTAGTTCATCCATGCATTAACATAATCTTTCACAAATCATTATCATAACCAAACATCATATGTTTTATATCAAATTATCCATCTAACTACTTTCTATAACACTATTCTAACATCAACATTACATAGTTCATCATAAATCTTTACTAAACTTCATCCTCTTACAATTTCTAAGTGGGTTTTATCCCAACTCATCGATACAATCAAAATTGCACATAACACAACTTCTATATGATGATTCTAACACATGCCTAAACTCAATTTCATACAAATTCGCGATTTACATCAAAACCCACTTCGTGAAAGATTACCAATCTAATTTTTAAGGCATACCTTATGATTCCCTTGTGATGGGGACCATTAATCCATGTTCCTTCACGAATTTAAGCCTTGAATCATCCTTCAATTTGGTGATTTAGTTGAGTTTAGGGTTAGAGCTCTTTGGAGCTCCTGAACATTCGTGAACACACACGAAGTGTGTGTTTGTGTGTGTGTTGAACTTTCATTTTAATAACTCAACTTCCATCTTGTTCCATTTAACCCCTCATTTTTGCCACTTAACATAATGTGCACTACTTCCATCTTTTAATAATTTTTACCATACATTTAACTAGGTTAAATAGCCTAGTTATTTATTTCATGACGTGTCATATAGGAACACACGGCAAATATAAACATTCGGATTTTGGGGCGTTACAAAAGTAAAACAAATACCTAATAGATGTGTCCTCTTCTTTTTTTCATAGCTTGAAATCGTTCCATCACATCGTCGTCTTTTACTTCATGTAAAAAAATCCTTTTCAACCGCACAAACCATAGCATTGTTCAAAAATTCCGGGCCCATTCGATTGCGTAAATCCGTCTTGACAAGCTTCAATTTTTAAAAACATATTCCAATGGTTGCGGTTGCAACCGGTAAAAGCAAAGCTAGCTTCACTACCTGATAAACTGAAGGACAAGAACTATGCGGTATCCTTCAGTGGCGCGATGTTTGATCCTTTGATTTTGGGCTAACATATAATATTATAAATAAGCTTTAATAACAATTGGTTGGGCTTTTTATCTACAATCTTCGTTATTGAATGTAAGCACTTCATAACTCGGCTTTAATAACAATTGGTTGGGCTATATAAATTGATTCGGGCTTATTATTTACAACTTGAATTTGGGCTTAAAATTTTTTTAGGGGTGTCCTCGTAGTTGTTTAGGGGTGTCCTTTGTATAAAAATCGGAAAAAAAATTTTTACACTACCGGTACAACGTTGAGCCGTAGCCCGTGCTACGGCTGGTTATACATCAAGTCCGCCCCTGGCTTCGGTACCGACTTCTGATATTTTCAATACCTGTTCGGTATCGGTTTTTACACTCAAATACCGGTACCGTACCGGGTATACTCGATACCGGTACCCATTTTTTGGGATTTTCGGTATCATTTGGTACCGAGCTCATCCCTATTACAAAATAAAAAGTTTTTTTTTTCAAAGGCATAGTTACACAAAGCTTGTCTCACATAACCCAAATGATAAAGTCATGATGTGCCTAAAAAGATATTGACGTGTGTTTTACATCGATCGACAACCATAAAAATGAATATCAATACCGGTTCTAATAATATCAATATCGTTTGGTGTGTATCGATTCAATTCGTTATGGTACTAATACGTGATATAGCTTACAACACGAAAACATACTTTTATTTAATACAAGTGCGTTTTCAAAAAAAAAAAAAAACAAAACAAAAAATTATATCAAATTGTTGAGAAAAAGGTAAAACCCAACTGCGTGTTTAATTTCCTTTTTAGTTAACATATGTAATTATTTGAGAAGAATAAAATTAACCAATAAATGAAACATTACTAAAAAGTTAAATGGGTATATTATTTATAGTATAAGTGATGAAATTAAAATATAAAAAAACACGTAACAAATTTGCAATGGTTAGGTTAATAGACATTCCAAATTGTTATACACGTAAATGTATGAAATTATAATTATACTAGAGGGATGCCCATATAGATTTAATAGTTTAAGCAATGGATTAATGGATATTCAAAATCACGTATTTATGTGTTGGGTATTCAAAATCACATAATGGACTAATGGTATTTGAAATCCTGTAACTTTTTAAGAAAACTATAGCAATATGTTGCTCGAATTAAACATATGAAAAAGTTATAGTCGTTTGAAAATCAAAGGAGAAATTGTTCAAGTGAAAAAAGACGAAATTAGTTTTCAAGCCAACGATACTTGTCTTCCTCTTCTAATCGCGTATGCTTCGTATGTAAAATTGGTCTCTACATGATCCAACCACTATGTATAATATAGTATAGATACATATTGTTTATTTATTTGTTTTTGTATAAACTTAAAAAAAAATATATACCTCAACATATAGATGGAGTTAAAGATTAATTGTTATTATTTTTTTTTTGTATAAACCATATAACTTAAAAAAATCAACATATTGATGGAGTTAACGTTTAAAAAAAACATATAGATTTTTTTTTTTTTTTTTTTGAACGGTACGATTTACCAGGCCTACTAGGGGCTGGGCGGAGACCCAACAAGTCCTTTGGAGCCCATAGAGGTAAATCTCTCCACAAGTGGTAAATACGTGCTCAACCGGAGTCGAACCCCCAACCTCCACTTGACCTCCACTCTAGCTCCCCCAATTTTCACCAATTGAGCTAGGCTTCATTGGCAAAAAAAAAAAAAAAAAAAAAAAAAAAAAAAAAAAAAAAAAAAAAAAAACATATAGATGGAGTGAATGTTAAAAAGTAATTTTGAAAATGGAAAAATATGACGGAAATATGGCGTCATGAGAAGGTCACTGACATCATACCTTGAATGTGAATTCAAGAAGGTGTCGTTTTATAGCGTGACCCTGTCCATGTTTTCTCCTTTTTCACTTTTAACAAACCACTTGTCTACCCATATATTTTTTGTTTATTAGTTTTAAAATATAACCAACTATTTTTAAATTGTTTGGAGAACAAAATCTTAATTTAAAAATACGATTTATTTAGTTTATGTTGAACGGTTTTGTTTAAACGTGAGGGAAAACATAAAAACATAGCTTTGATTGCATCAGTATAGGTCAGCAGAGAATCCAGATGGAGACGCAGCAACAGTGTTTGACATGATTGTCAGCTTGGTCTGGTTCCTCCTTAGGGTGCAAACTAATGATGGTAATGATGAAAACCGAATAAGGGAGTTCGGCTATGGAGAGAGGGGTGATTTCATGAGTGATGTTATTGTTATTAGAGTCTAACCCTTTAACCCTCTAATTATCTCCTTATATATGCACCCAAGAGAAACCCTAATTAGTTAATAAGGGTAATTTGGCCCATCAACAATTACCAACTAATTATTTAATAGGATTGTTATATATTTTGATCCATATAATGTAAATGATTATAATGGCTACTAGATTAAATATAACATAAAATATATTTAATCTTACATTCTCCCACTTAGCCGAGTAATCATTTACTATGAGTATTAGATAAGCCTGATCAGGAGTTAACACTCATTTTAGCCTTAAACAAGTACTATAGCAGATAAATACAGCCGTTGAATCATTATGCGACTCAGGACCCCCATTAGTCATACTATAGCCTTAATTTAAAACCTAATTGTCATGATCAAAATATGCATAAGCCCTTTGTTTGATTTGTAACTTTATTTGTCTATATGCCATTATGTCGACTTGACATATTCTTAGAGACATACAAAATCAAACTGATGAGGAAAATTAACTAATACTTAGTCATTCATAGTAAGATATGCAATTGCGCACGTCCTTTAATTAATACCCGTTTACGAGCTCTCTTAATAAGACTTATGGGTAATAACCCTTCAGTTATAGGATCCTTAAGCATATCATGAATGTATTCGATACAAAACTTAGTTTCCTCAATTCGTTCATAAACGAATAATTAATTGCGTATCGAAATTTAATGCAGCACCTCTTGAATTGTTACTGTTCAAGGAGTCATGGTAGCTGACTTTATCACTCTAAGTCTTCAAAACATTAATTATATGGAGTTAATGAACTTATGAGTCCACTGATAAATTTCCAACAACATTTAGTGACTATATTATGTCGTTATAACTTAGGTTGTTATTATCAGTGCATTATGACTCCTCCATGAGATAGGTTTTGTCTGCTGACATAAAGATATACCCGGAATTACATTTTTGTCATCTTTGAATATCACAAAGTTAAAGTAATAAACCAGTTTTAATTCTCACTTCTTCTTCAAAACGTAGCCTCTCGTTCCTTTTAAAGATATTGTAATACTCTATTAGATGCTTCTCATTAATCTAGACATATCTAGTGTGTTGCAATGTGAGTAATATCTAAACGAGTATAGACTTGAATTTACATAAGGCTTCTAATTAATGAAGCGTAAATAAATAATCTCATTTACCATATTATCCTCTGAAGGAGAGCAATATTGTTTGTTACATATGTAAGGGCCCATTTAATGTTAAACTTATGGAACGAAACTAATGTCCCATTGGGTCTATCTCAGTATGTTATGATATCAATCACGTAAGAGATATCTCTGAGATCTATTATAACAAAGTTTGTGTTAACAATGCTTTGACTTATGTAACATATACTTGTCAAAAGAATATCATCTATATAGACAAGTTTAATTTAGTTGCTCCCACTCATTTTGAGGTAGGTACATTAATCCACTTGATTGTTGATGAAAATAATTACGTTAAGATTTCATCACATTATGGATTTTATGATGTTTGCATTAACCCATACATAGATTTTATTGGCTTACAAACAAAGTGTTCTTTAACCTTCAGTTTGGAACTTTCAGGTTGTTTTATGAACATGTAAATATGTCAGCCATTTGTTAGGGAAAATTGTTTTTAATGTTCATCTAATGTAGCTTTAAATTGTTATAAGCTACTAGAACAGTGATGATCCTGAAAGAAAACTTTGATAATTTATCTCTTCTTAAGTATAACCTTTGACAATCAATCATGCCTCTTCGTGTCTTAACGCTTATTTCAGGATTTCGTTTAGTTATGAATACTCTTAGGTAATTCAATCAAATCCCAAACGTTATATGAACACATAAAATCAGTTTTACTAGAAAACTGTTTTATTCCATTTAGAATATTGATTGACACTAATGGCTTAATTAGAAGAGATTGGATCAGTAAACTTTTCCATAATCCATTTCAACTTCAGTTAGGGAGGTTATGTAATCATCAAAGTTAGTAGGCTTTTAAACCTAGATGACCTCCTGAGTTGATTATTGGGTTTATTAGAAGTTTCACTTTTATGGATTAGCTATTGGTTAGGTTGCTATCATTTTTAGGATTCTAAGTTTGTAAGAGTTGGTGCAGTATGGTGTACAAGAGGTATAATCTGTAACAACCCTCGGTAAAACCAACAAAATCCGAAGCCCTAATATATTTTAAATGTCTCAATGTGTCTTTATATGCACCCCGTATGTGAAAACCGAGCCCCAAAATAGATTATACTATATAATATGAATAAAAACAATAATTGTTAAGCTGAGGCGGGCCGCGTAGGGCCTCACCTCAACTTAACGCGGGCCGCGCGAGTGGGTAGCCAAACTAAGCCAAAACCATAAGCCCAGGCGGGCCGCGTACATATCCGGTTTAGTTAACGCGGGCCGCGAGCGACCCAATTTGTGGCGTGAACCGGTAAGGCCACGTGTCATCATCGTGGCGAGTCTAGGAGATGACCCGGATCAGCTAAGCCTAGGCCCTAGGCCATGCGGGCCGCGTAGAACCAGGCCCAATCTTCACGCGGGCCGCGTGGGGACGCGATTTCATAACTATAAATAGAGGGCAACGGCCTTCAGTCTGTTTCGTTCAATTCTTTTTCTTTCTCTCTAGCTTTTAAATAGCGGGCGTTATACCCGAGTCCAATACCCCCTAAAATAGCGAGGTTCTGCTACAATGTAAGTATTATAACCCCTGGAGACGTATTAGGTACTCTGCCCGATTGATTTAGGGTTCCGTAACGGCTGTCGTGGTTCTGCCCGACGTAGTCGTTGGAATGCCGTCTCGGGGAAGGTATTACTAATGTTAAAATGGGTTATTATACTAACACACGTGCATTTGTGTAATTTATAGATTATCTCCAGGAAACCCTTACGAAAAACCTAAAACAGCAATGTGAGTTGATCCACTTTTTGTAAATCTTTTGTTAATTGTTTTTACAAAACCTTACATACTTTTCCATGCGAATGACAGTTATTGAGTATTTGTAAGAATACAATTATCGTGGGTATGTTGGGGTTTTGTATACAAAATTTGTTACAACCTGGTTATGGAGTAACATTACCACAAGTCGGGTGTCGACAGTACCACGGGTGATAATTGATATAACTTGGAAACAAATGTAATTGCGGGATCGCCCTCAATACTGTTCACTGTGACTTTTTATTTGAACTTGATTAAACTGGGATTCACTCACCAGTATTTCCCACTGACAAAACTTTTTAAAACGCGTTTCAGGTAACGAAATGTGAAAGCCAAATAGAAGCCAGCTGGAGAGCACTGGAGGCTTGGAAAAGTGGCAATAAAAGTTACCTAAATAAAAGAAAGCGTTTATTTCAATAAAGTGGGATTTATCCCTGTGATTCAGTTTGTAATAAAAACTTGGGTTTTACCCATGTATTTAATATTATAAAAGAAGGTGGTTTACTCTGATTTAATATTTCCTAACTACGGTCCTGATGAAAATTTCAGCTGCCAAATTGGATAAATAAACATGATACCACCGAAGCTGGCTCACGACCGCCTGTTCCCGGGAGATAGGGATCGGGGGCTGTGACAGAAGGTGGTATCAGAGCTATGCCACTGATTCAGCCACAGGAGTGTTCCGCTGACATCAAAATTCAAAGTGTTAGGAAATAAATTATGGAAATACGTGTATGATTGTATTTCTTGCTCTGTGTTATCTGACTATTTGTTAGTTTACAGTATGAGCGACCAAGGACCCTCTGACGCGTATCGTCAATTGTCTGGTTCGCCTAGAAGCGAAGGCACCTCTTCTCAGCCTGCCCTCTCAGGGTACTCTGCTGACACAGAAGAAGGAATCTTTGTGTTTAAGGCTCAGTCTGAAGAGCCATTTCCTCAGAAAAAGAGGGGATGGTTCAGTAGAGGAGCACATGAGCGTAGGAAACGGCTGAAAAAGTTACAGGATCAGCGAGTGTTAGCCGCAGCCAAAAGAGAAACTGATGCTTATGCTCAGGATATGCTCAATAGGGGTATAGCTAATATCCATATTTTAGCAACCACTGCTGCTGACCCAAACCTGGAGCAAATGCTAGCACCACAACCACAAAATCCTGACCAACCCATGGAAATAGAAAACCAAGTGGAAATGCCTGATTACAACCCAGAGGAGATACCTAGGGTACCTGCACCCAATCCCCTAGACCCAAACAATTATGACCCCTGGTGGAACGAGGTTAGGGACTATGTGCAACAAAACCCGATTCAGGAAAACGTGCCGATGCCTAATTTAGGAGCTTACCCAGGGTTAGATCCTCAAGATCCCTACAACATTAGTGATGCATACGTTAGGGAAATTTTTGAAAATCCATACCCGTACCAAGCCCCTATGCCTCCGTATCAGGAACCCGTACCTCAGTTTCCAAACCCAGTCCTAGAACCTGCACCCCCAATGAGTGCAGAAAATGTCCAGGAACTTAGGACGTTTGGGGAGGAAATTCTAGAAAGTAGTGAAAGGATGCGACAGGTGGGAGAGCGTCTCGTCTGGAAGTACGACGAGCGCAATATGGATTTTTGGATGAATCCATATCAGTGAAGGTGATGGTAGAAACAGTAATAATAATAATAATATAATAATATATGTGTATATGTGAAAAAAAAATGATGTATACTATTAGTATTGTAGCTTTACATTTCAGTCGGTACTGTAATTTTAAAATTCTGTACTGGTGTGTATTGATGCATACTATATAAAATAGAGTAAAAGTCGCAATGCTCGACGCTTTTGGTTAAAAAGTGCGTGTCATGTGATTGGTTATATACAAATATTATTTGTGATATTAATAATTGGTAAATGTGTAAAATTCAGATGGCCGACCAAGGAAATCAAGAAAATCTGAATAACGATAACCAGAGTAACAATAACGTGGTTAACGAGAATCTGAACAACAATAACAACGGAAACCAAATGGATAATAGTGCCGTTCAGCATATTGTGGCACAGGGAATTATAGATGCGATGCCATTTATTATTCAAACGGTTCAAGAAGCGAATAATAAAAGTAAGCATAGCAGTAAGCGACCAACTGAACCAGAAAACAGCGTGAACAATGGATTCGTACTTCAAGCGCCCATTCCTAAAAGAAGAAGAACCATTCCATATGGTTGTTCTTACAAAGAATTCTGGTCCTGCAAACCAATAGAATTCTCGGGCAATGAAGGACCCATTGCAGCTCTACGCTGGATAGAGAAAACTGAGGCAGTTCTGAAAATAAGCAAGTGTGCGGAAGAAGATAAAATAATGTTTGCCTCAAATTTGTTTAAGAATGCAGCCCTAGAATGGTGGAACACTATCCTCCAATCCAGAGGAAGTGATAGGGTTTATAACATGGAATGGGAGGAATTTAAAAACATGGTAGAAAGGAAATTCTGCCCTCCCAATGAAAAAGAACAAATAGCAAATAAGTTTCTGAATCTAAGAATAACCGGAGTAGACAGTAAGGGTTACACTACCACATTCTTTGAATATGCTAGAATAGTGCCAACCCTTGCGTCACCTGAACCAGTGTTAATCTCCCGTTACATCTGGGGATTAATTGGGGAGATTAGACATGTAGTCAAGGCAGCTAGACCCCAAACCATAGAGGAAGCCGTAGAACTAGCCAATACCTTGACCGACGAGTTAATCCGTACTAGGGAAGAAGACCAGAGGAGAAACCTAACCCAGAGGCTTACCCAAGAATTCCGTTCTGGGAATTCTAACCGTAGAAATATAGGTTCTACATCTGCACCCTATTGAAGGAACTGCAAGAAGAAGCATTCTGGAAGATGCTCTACTTATTGCAATTACTGTAAGGCGCCAGGACACAAGGAAGAAAATTGCAGAAGAAAAGCTAGTAATGGAATGTGCTACAATTGTGGAGAAAAAGGTCATATTAAGACCAACTGCCCAAAATTGACTCCAGCTGCAAACAACAAGAACCCTAGAAATGCTAGAGCATTCGTTTTGACTGCAGATGAAGCCAAAATGATCCCAGACGTCATTGCTGGTACGTTTTTAGTTAATGATATTTTTGCTAAAGTATTATTTGACTCTGGTGCAAACCAAAGTTTTATTAATACTTCGTTTTGCAAACTCCTAAATCAATCATTAACTAAACTACCACAAGAATGTCTAGTAGAAACCGCAAATGGAGAAACTGTTAGGATTTCTGAAATCTTGCAGGGAGCAGGAATAGAAATTTTTAATCAAAAATTTATAGTAAACCTTTACCCAATGAATCTGGCTGGATTTGATGTTGTGTTAGGAATGGATTGGTTAATAGCCAATAAAGCCAGTATTTTATGTGATCAAAAGTTAATACAGATAAAATCACCAAGAGGTGAAAAGATCAAAATTAAAGGAGATAAGCCATCTAGATCCACTAAATTCATCTCTGTGATGAAAACTGTAAGTTGTATAAGAAAAGGATCTATAGTATATTTGATTTCTATAATCACTAACACTAAAGGAAAGGAATTAAGAGATATTCCAGTAGTATCCCAATTTTCAGATGTCTTTCCAGAAGAATTGCCAGGACTACCGCCAGATAGAGAAGTCGAATTTAGAATTCATTTGCTACCAGGAACAGCACCAATTGCCAAAGCACCTTACCGTTTGGCACCCGCTGAAATGCAAGAACTGAAGAAACAATTAGACGAATTATTGGAAAAAGGATTCATACAGCCAAGTTCATCGCCATGGGGAGCACCGATATTATTTGTCAAAAAGAAGGACGGATCAATGCGTATGTGCATTGACTACCGTGAATTGAACAAAGTCACGATTAAGAATCGGTACCCATTACCGAGGATCGATGATTTGTTTGATCAACTTCAAGGAGCTCGATTTTTCTCTAAAATCGACTTAAGATCAGGATATCATCAATTAAAGGTACAGGAAGAGGATATTCCTAAAACTGCATTCAGGACAAGGTATGGTCATTATGAATTTACTGTCATGCCATTTGGTTTAACCAATGCCCCAGCCGCATTTATGGACATGATGAACCGAATATGTAAGCCGTATCTGGATAAATTCATAATTGTCTTCATAGATGATATTCTAATTTACTCTAAAAGTAAAGAGGAGCATGCAAAGCACTTGCACTTACTTTTAAGTTTGTTAAGAAAGGAAAAGCTTTATGCTAAGTTTTCAAAGTGCGAATTTTGGTTAGAACAAGTGCAATTTCTCGGACATTTAGTGAATCATGAAGGAATTCATGTAGATCCAACAAAGATCGAGGCAATTACTAAATGGAAAACCCCTGAGTCACCAACCGAGGTTAGAAGTTTCTTAGGATTGGCCGGTTATTATAGAAGATTTATTCAAGATTTTTCTAGAATAGCCATTCTTTTGACTAAGTTAACCTGTAAATCTGTTAAGTTTGAATTGGGACTAAAACAAGAAGAAGCTTTTAGAATCCTTAAGCAAAGATTAACCCATGCCCCTATATTAGCATTACTAGAAGGAACTGAAGACTTTGTAGTCTTTTGTGATGCTTCAAAGTTAGGTTATGGATGCGTATTGATGCAACGTCAAAAGGTTATAGCTTATGCATCTAGACAGCTTAAGAGTCATGAAGGAAATTATTCGACCCATGATTTGGAATTAGGAGCTATAATTTTTGCCCTTAAGATTTGGAGACATTATCTTTATGGTAGTAAGTTTACCATATTCACAGATCATAAGAGTTTAAGATATGTCTTCGGGCAAAAAGAATTGAATATGAGACAGAGACGCTGGATGGAGTTACTTAGTGATTATGATTGTGATATCCAGTATCATGCAGGAAAAGCCAATGTGGTAGCTGACGCTTTAAGTCGAAAATATTATGAAAAGCCAAAAAGGGTACGTTCTCTTAAATTAAATCTGCAAGTAGATTTAAATGAACAGATCAGAGAAGCACAAGAATCAGTAATCAAGGAAGATACTGAAAAATTAAAAGGAATGATTAAGGAATTAGAACAAGGAACAGATGGAATTTGGAGGTTCCATAAAAAGAGAATGTGGATACCTAAATTAGGAAATTTACGTCACCGTATATTAGAAGAAGCCCATAAGTCTAAATATACGATGCATCCAGGAAGTGATAAAATGTACCAGGATTTAAGGAAAACTTTCTGGTGGATAGGAATGAAAAAGGATATAGCAGACTATGTTTCTAAATGTTTAACTTGCTCACAAGTTAAAGCTGAACACCAGAAACCCTCAGGTTTGTTACAGCAATTAGAAATGCCAGTTTGGAAATGGGAATTGATAACAATGGATTTTGTTACTAAATTACCCAAAACAAGAAAAGGTAATGATACAATCTGGGTAATTGTAGATAGGTTAACCAAATCAGCTCATTTCTTACCAATGAAGGAAACCTTTAGTATGGAACAATTAGCCAAATTATATGTAAATGAAATCGTTTCTTTACATGGCATTCCTTTATCAATTGTTTCTGATAGAGATAGCCGTTTTACTTCTCATTTTTGGTCAAGTTTCCAAAAAGCAATGGGAACCAGGTTAAAGCTAAGCACAGCTTATCATCCTCAAACGGACGGACAAAGTGAAAGAACAATTCAGACAATGGAAGACATGCTTAGAGCTTGTGTAATTGACTTCGGAGGTAATTGGGACGAACACTTACCTTTGATAGAATTTTCTTATAATAACAGTTATCACACAAGTATCAATGTTGCACCGTTCGAAGCACTTTATGGACGAAAGTGCAGAACCCCAGTCTGTTGGGCAGAAATTGGGGAAAAGCAACTATCTGGACCTGAGATAATACAAGAAACAACTGATAAAATCATTCAAGTCAAGGAACGACTGAAAACAGCACGTGATCGCCAAAAGAGCTACGCTGATAACATATGTAAGCCGTTATAATTTCAAGTAGGAGATAAGGTATTATTAAAAGTTTCACCCTGGAAAGGAGTGGTAAGATTCATCAAAAGAGGAAAGCTAAATCCCAGGTATATTGGACCTTTTGAAATTATCAAAAGAATAGGACAGGTAGCCTATCAGCTACGACTGCCAGAGGAAATGGCAGGAATACATGATGTATTTCATGTATCTAATCTTAAAAAGTGTCTAGCCGACGAATCACTCATAGTACCTCTTAAGGATATAGAGGTTAATGAGCAACTCAAGTTGTGGAGAAGCCTCTACAGATTGAAGATAGGAAAACTAAGAATCTCAAGCACAAGAGACTAGTTCTGGTCAAAGTAAGATGGGATTCCAAAAGAGGACCCGAGTATACGTGGGAACTGGAGTCAGAAATGAAAAAGAAATATCCACACTTGTTTCAGTAGATCTCGAGGACGAGCTCTAAAACAAGGTGGGGAGGATGTAACAACCCTCGGTAAAACCAACAAAATCCGAAGCCCTAATATATTTTAAATGTCTCAATGTGTCTTTATATGCACCCCGTATGTGAAAACCGAGCCCCAAAATAGATTATACTATATAATATGAATAAAAACAATAATTGTTAAGCTGAGGCGGGCCGCGTAGGGCCTCACCTCAACTTAACGCGGGCCGCGCGAGTGGGTAGCCAAACTAAGCCAAAACCATAAGCCCAGGCGGGCCGCGTACATATCCGGTTTAGTTAACGCGGGCCGCGAGCGACCCAATTTGTGGCGTGAACCGGTAAGGCCACGTGTCATCATCGTGGCGAGTCTAGGAGATGACCCGGATCATCTAAGCCTAGGCCCTAGGCCATGCGGGCCGCGTAGAACCAGGCCCAATCTTCACGCGGGCCGCGTGGGGACGCGATTTCATAACTATAAATAGAGGGCAACGGCCTTCAGTCTGTTTCGTTCAATTCTTTTTCTTTCTCTCTAGCTTTTAAATAGCGGGCGTTATACCCGAGTCCAATACCCCCTAAAATAGCGAGGTTCTGCTACAATGTAAGTATTATAACCCCTGGAGACGTATTAGGTACTCTGCCCGATTGATTTAGGGTTCCGTAACGGCTGTCGTGGTTCTGCCCGACGTAGTCGTTGGAATGCCGTCTCGGGGAAGGTATTACTAATGTTAAAATGGGTTATTATACTAACACACGTGCATTTGTGTAATTTATAGATTATCTCCAGGAAACCCTTACGAAAAACCTAAAACAGCAATGTGAGTTGATCCACTTTTTGTAAATCTTTTGTTAATTGTTTTTACAAAACCTTACATACTTTTCCATGCGAATGACAGTTATTGAGTATTTGTAAGAATACAATTATCGTAGGTATGTTGGGGTTTTGTATACAAAATTTGTTACAACCTGGTTATGGAGTAACATTACCACAAGTCGGGTGTCGACAGTACCACGGGTGATAATTGATATAACTTGGAAACAAATGTAATTGCGGGATCGCCCTCAATACTGTTCACTGTGACTTTTTATTTGAACTTGATTAAACTGGGATTCACTCACCAGTATTTCCCACTGACAAAACTTTTTAAAACGCGTTTCAGGTAACGAAATGTGAAAGCCAAATAGAAGCCAGCTGGAGAGCACTGGAGGCTTGGAAAAGTGGCAATAAAAGTTACCTAAATAAAAGAAAGCGTTTATTTCAATAAAGTGGGATTTATCCCTGTGATTCAGTTTGTAATAAAAACTTGGGTTTTACCCATGTATTTAATATTATAAAAGAAGGTGGTTTACTCTGATTTAATATTTCCTAACTACGGTCCTGATGAAAATTTCCGCTGCCAAATTGGATAAATAAACATGATACCACCGAAGCTGGCTCACGACCGCCCGTTCCCGGGAGATAGGGATCGGGGGCTGTGACATAATCGGAGTTAAATTCGGAGTGAAATTTAATGACACTCTTCCCCTCGCCTCTTGTATTCCTTACAAGATAAGGACTTTGACTGCTCCCACTGACCTTAGAAATCTTTAGAAACTCAGCATGCTTAGGGTCAACATTTAACGACCAACAAATTCTAATAGAGAAATAAGTTAATGACGTTAGTCGTTGTGATTTCTTTTGTTGAGGATTATGTTAGTTTAGGTAAGAAATCTAAGTGTGCCCACAATTAAGCAACAATGAAACTTTTGTAAGAGTAGCATTAGATTTTAAGGAGACAAGTTATGATAGAACAGTGTTAAGATGGAGCAGTGTCTTGTACAAGAGGTGTAAATTTAGGTAATGTAAAATTTTCACTCCCCCACCTCTTGCAACTATTACAAGTTATTATTAAGACACTTAATGCTCCCACTGATTTTTAATATCTCTAGAATGCTACAAGAGAAGTTTCAATGAGCTACGTGACATGGGAACCTATCACATATATGTTAGACTTTATTTGATTTCTTTAATGTCCAGATATCATAAGAAACTTTAAGAACATATCTGATAGAAATCTTATTAAGTATATACATGAATAGATTTCTTCTAAGACCGTGTGCCATATGCGACAAAATTCAGATACAAGTTGATAGTCTGTTAAATGATAAATGAATTATGTCTGGATATTCCATTTGGAATAAGTTCCACGAATGTCAATGAATGACTTATGATGGACCCATACTTATTCCTTAAGCCAAGTAATATTTAGGGCTGTAACGTCATGATTTAAAATCATTAGAATGAGATTAGATGAAAAAATCATCCTCATTAACCATGTCATGATTTCTCATGAATTTTGGTTATAATTGAAGAAATTTATAAGTCTCATTTTCCTTTTGTCAAATTCTCATTTGCATGATAACAAAAGTTGTGAAAATGTAAGGTATCATCTAGTTTTATCTTAGTAATGTTTCAATCTAGATATTTAGAACAAATAATATGAGAGTTTAAGATAAGTGTGACTTTATGTTGACTATGCAAACCTCACAACATTCATAACATTGCTTAATTATGATACTATATTCTGATTAATCTTCAGAATATATAAGGTATCGAAAAGCGTTGTTAGAAGATTGCTTATTATGGTTCTTATAGCCTTAACATTTAATTTTGTCACTAACTCTCATGTTAGTTATTTGTTGACTTCTGGTATGGAAACGTTTAAAACTAGAGTCAACTAATCATGTGTTAATTGGAATACTAAAAAATTATCAGACTTAAATATCATTAGTAAGTGACTACCTAATTAGCTTATCCAACCGTTCTTCTGAATAATGAATAGTCTCGTTACTTATGCCTAGTCTAATAGCATAATTATGCAATGAGATTTCCCCTAAAGAACCTTAGAGGTGGAATTAACACTTGTAATTTGTCTATGGACCTTAAAACGATCCTCTTTTAAAAGTTTAAGTGGTTGTAAGGTGAGTAACAACTTATTTTCCAACTTCAAATATTTATTTCTTTGTACATATGTTGCTTATCAACACACTCATTTTCCTTTGTTACTTTTGAGTGTTATAGTTGATTTATAAGGCATCAAATTGTACAAGTGAACATCTTAGTATGTAATGTACTGGAAAAATGTACTTATTTCCATGCATAAGCCCTTAACTTTATGGGTCATGGTATTGTACATTATTATGTATTCACATATACCTTTTAGCTTTATAGTTTATAATTTTAAATGAAGGCATGCATCTTAGGAGCTCTTGTGATTATTCCACAATAATAGATTAGTCTTAGGAAAAACTTAATCTAGAATAACTTTAGTGATAGCAATTATGTTAGAGAGTTCTTGATTATCATAAGAGACAACATGTTCGATTTATCCTAATCATCATGCTCTACTTTTCTTCTGTAGTGCTTTATCAGAAGAGAGCAATAGGATTATCGTGTCTTAAGAGATAATCAAGGATTTAATTCAAAAGCTATTTCTTATAGAAACTTTAAATAAAGCAAAACATTTTAGGTTTAGGAATTAGAGTGGATGAAATATAGATTTATAGAAGAAAGTTATAGTGAGTAAAGTTATGGGTACTTAAAAAATTAAGGCAGACGAAATGGTCATAAAATTAATGAAGGATCATTAATGTGAGGATCATTATGTGAAGAGGTTGTGATATGTCTATTATTAACATCAAAATAATAGACTCATTTAAAGTTCTACTTAAACGAAGACAAATCAGCTTTGGCCAAAAGTGTAATCATTTAAGCATGTGTGCAAAATGATTGTAACAAATCAACTTTGGCCAGAAATTGAGATAATCACTTTAGTTATGCACTTGTTAAGTATGCCATCTATAAAGGAATTAAATCAGCTTTGGCCAGATATTAAGACATTCATGTTTATGATGCACACTTAACATAGCTTTCGTAATGCTTGAACAATAAGTAGATGTATCTAATCAGCTTTGGCCAGAAACGATACACCAGAAGCTCATTCAAGTAAAGCCATTTCGGTTTTGTAAAGCATTATTTGATCCTGATTATTTAACTAAGTATTTACAAAACCAAAATTTTAGTTCATATTAACTGCTTAATAAAGTAATGGGATTTCGGACAAATCTTGGCACTTTATGAAGACTCACGATTTCGGATGAATCATGTCTTGGATTCATCCATGATGAATGATTTCGAATCATCTTGGATGTATCCAAGACGCATAAGTTGGATGATTTCGGATGTGTCCAAGACGAATGATTTCGGATGGATTATGTCTTGGATTCATCCGAAATGGTGATGTTTAGTCCGTAATGATAAGGCAGTTATTGATCCGTAATGGACGCTTAGTCCGAAATGGTCCGTGATGGTCCGAAATGTTATTGATCCGTGATGGACGCTTAGTCCGAAATGATCCGTGATGGTCCGTAATGATCATCCGAAATGTGTTCCTCAAGCTATAAAATCCTTAATTTAGGCAGTTAATTATTGATAAGATTTAGATCCGAAATCTTAGGGATTATGGGATTAAGTTTCTGTTTATTTATTAATTATATTTATCTATTTATTTCGAAAATTATATCCATTAATAATGATAACAAATTTCGAAAAAAAAAACTTAAGTATATAAAATAGATCAAAACAGAGACAAACACCCTATAATCCGAATTCATTCCAAAACTAAGGGAATTTTTGAATTTTCTGATGAACAAGTAATGAACCCTAAAAAAAATAAACATTCAAACATTCATCCAAAATCTGGAAATTTTTACACATTTAAGCATATTTGTGAAGATGTTGATTTCGGAACAGTTATAATGAATGAATATATGATCCGAGATGGATCCAAGATGATCCGGAATGGCATCTCGGATGTAATTATCTGAAAATACTCATCCGTGATGCATTCGAGATGGTATTTTGGATGACAAAAAACAGATTTTATTATGGTTTTCAATTCTGTTTTCCAGTTTTATTCCAGATTTACGGATGCAAAAACATAACCGACTAATCAACATATGCTCTGATACCACATGTTGAACGGTTCTGTTTAAACGTGAGGGAAAACATGAAAACATACCTTTGATTGCATTAGCACAGGCCAACAGAGAATCCAGATGGAGACGTAGCAACAGTGTTTGACATGATTGTCAGCTTGGTCTGGTTCCTCCTTAGGGTGCAAACTAATGATGGTAATGATGAAAACCGAATAAGGGAGTTCGGCTACGGAGAGAGGGGCGATTTCATAAGTGATGTTATTGTTATTAGAGTCTAACCCTTTAACCCTCTTATTATCTCCTTATATATGCACCCAAGAGGAAACCCTAATTAGTTTATAAGGGTAATTTGGCCCATCAACAATTACCAACTAATTATTTAATAGGATTGTTATATATTTTGATCCATATAATGTAAATGATTATAATGGCTACTAGATAAAATATAATATAAAATATATTTAATCTTACAGTTTATTTTAAGTTATACTAAACAAACACGGTTAAAAATGTCACTTGTTCTTTGTTTTTGCATAATCAAATCCCGTAACACCATGTAGCAATCATAGAACCAAGATTGCTATCAATTTAAGTCATTACTCATTTTATATAAAATGATGAACTACAATATCTTTGCATCGTCGTGCTCCATATCATATGCAGTTTTAACATGCATATTATTGAAGAACATGTATATCGCTATGATATTTGTTATTGTTATTGTTTTTATTAATTCATTGTTATTTTATAATTACCTAACCAATGGCAACTAGGGGTGTGCACGGTTTGGTTTGGTTTGGTTCGGTTTTTGGTTTTTTAAAAACCGTTCGGTTTCGGTTTTTTCAGTTTCAATTATTTCGGTTTTAGCAACGGTTCGGTTCAGGTTTTCGGTTTTTTCGGTTTTTGAAAAAAATTATGTAAGATTCAAAATTAAAAGTATAATTCAAAGTTTTAGAATCTTGTTAATATATTTAGTCTTTTAAATTAATATTATTCACATAAACCTAACTTTTTAATCTATTTTATTGTTTCTTCAAAGTTTTTGTTAAGACGTTTTCTTTTATAATACTTTGAAAACCATTTAATTTTTATATCAAACTTTGTTAGTTCTTGTAAACAATGGATAATTTTAATGATAAATAAATATGGTAATGTTCTTATTATAAATATTTAACCAAAAAGAATAAAATTAATAATTCTTAGTAGCATGGGTAGACACTTAAACAACTTAAATATAAAAATATAGATTTGGTATACTATTAAAACTTAACGGTTCAGTTCGGTTATTGAAAATGATTATGTGAAAACCGAACCGAAATTTTCGGTTATTAAAAATCCGAAAACCGAACCATCGGATTTTGTTTCGGTTCGGTTTTTTCGGCCCGGATTTTTCGGTTATTTTGGTTACGGTTCGGTTACTTTGGTTTTCTGCTCACCCCTAATGGCAACATCATTTTATAAGAAAAATATATGTTGGTATTAGAAATATTATACCAAGGCAATAAAAACAATTTCTGAATGGGTATTGTCTCAAATCCTGCGTCGACATGCGCGCGCAATGCTTGGCATTGCGCGCGCACATAGAATCATACCTAAATCAGGAAATCTGGCACTTTTGGTAGATCAGCGCAAGCCATGCGGCACAAACCTCATCAGCGCTGGTATATGCATGCCAGCAAGGCATAATACAACCACCCATTTTCACTTTCCAAACGCATCTACACTCTCAAATCACTCCCAAATCAGTTGCAAACTTTAGAAAAGGCAGATTGTTCTAAGTATCAAAGTGAGCACTTTTCTATTTTTTATCATCTTTTCTTCATCTCTTCTTCCTCTACAAAGCTTGGAACACCTCTAGGAGTGTTTCCATAGGTTTACCATGGTAAACCAAGGTGGAACATCACCATTTTGAAGTCCAAACTTTCTGTTTTGGAAGCTTATCTTGTTAACTTTTATAAAACTTACGATTTCTTATGCAATCTTATACCTACCTTGCTTCTAACCAAGTCTATGGTTAGTGAGCCTGTGTATGGTTGATTCTTATGAGTTTAGAGATGCAAACACCCTCTAAACTTTCTGTATTAATAGGGTTTAGACAACCCACAAGTGATGAAACCATCCAAGTCTACCATAGTTCATATGGCAAGATTTGTGTTTTGGTGAAGGCGTGAACCTTGGAAGCCATGGCTATCCTAACTTGTTCCACCACCTCCTTGATGTTTTATCTTGCTATTCCAAGTATTTTCCTAGTCCTAAAGTAACACAACCCCGCCGCAACTCGAACATTTTCCATAACAGGTACGAAACACCCGGGTTGATCTTATTTGGCTACTTGTAGATAGTTGTATTTTCCTTTTCATTCATGAGCATCCGAATCATCCTTGCGATGATTTGTGAGTTGGTGAATTCATACAATGAGGTTAATCTTACCTCCATGACTTATATGATATCTATGATATTCATGATGGACTTAGGTTTAGGTTTACTATATATATATAGGGGACCGCTAAAATGAAAACCACATCTAGTTGTAAGAACCATGAGAACTACACCGTACGGGGCGAGTTGGACCAATTTTTTTTCATAAACGTAGCTGCGTGTATTATAAACACATTTGTAAAAAAAACTACACGCATCTACGTTTATGAAAAAAAATTTTTGGTCCAACTCGCCCCGGATCAAAAAGTTCTCGTGATTCTTACAACTGGAGGTGATTTTCATTTTAGCGGTCCTCTATGCGTGTGACCAGTCAAGGCTAGGGCCTACCCGACCTATGTCGCGGGCCGCGAAGACCTTGTCTTCGTCCGCCGCGGGGCGCGAGGAAGTGCTGTATCAGCACTATAAATAGGGTCGATCGGTTTCAGTTGAAATCGTTCAAAATTCTCTTTCTCTCTCAAATTTCTATAGTGTAGGCTCTATACCCGGGCATTATACCCCCCTAATTAACGAAGTTCTGCCTCGTTGTAAGTATCATAACCCCCGATTACGTATTAGATTCGCTACCCGATTGATCTAGTGTTCCGTAACGGCTGTCGTGGTTCTGCCCGACGTAGTCGTTGGAATGCCGTCTCGGGGAGGGTATTACTAATGTAAAAATTGGGTTATTATACTAACACGTGTGCATTTGTGTAATTAATAGATAATCACCAGGAAATCCTAAAGGAAAACCCTAAGACAGCAATGTGAGTAATCTCCTTTTGCAAACTGTTTTTACAAAACCTCAAACATTAAACATTAAACATTATAATAAACAGTTATTGAGTATTTGTATTCTGCAATTATCGTCAGTATGTTGGGGTTTCATATACAAAATTTGTTACTACATTATGAGTAGTAACATGACCACAATTCGGGTTAACAGTACGGTGGGTGGTAATTAAAGTAGATGGAAACAAATGTAATTGCGCGACCGCCCTCAATGCTGTAAAACGGTTTTACTTATCTTGATTAAACTGGGATTCACTCACCAGTATTTATCACTGACGAAATGTTTTTAAACGCGTTTCAGGTAACAAAATGTGAAAGCCAAATAAAAGCCAGTTGGACAGCACTAAAGGCTTGGAAAAGTGGCTATAAAGTTATCTAAAATAAAGAGATGTTTTTGTTTAAATAAAATAAGGTTTATCCCTATGAAAATATGTGTACTTAAAACTTGAGATTTTCCCACGTGTTTAATATTATAAAAGTGTGGTATTTTTTTTTTTGAACGGCCAACAAACTCAACCCCGAGCACTCTCGGGGCACCCACTGGACAAACGGAGTACTCCGAGAGTAACCCGAGTCCACCACCAATTCCGGGGAAAACCCGGTAACCCACCCGCCCGTAGGCACGACGGTGAAATTACCGGTAAAACCCGTTTGGCTCAAGGATCCAACCCAGGTTTCCCTGGGTCTCCTATCATTGCCCACCAATGCCTCACTTTGCACCAAGTGAGAGTCGAACTTGCATCTCTCAAGAGAAATGTAAGCCCTTCACCACTTGATCTAGAGATCATTGGCAAAAGTGTGGTATTTTACTCTGATAAAATATTTCCTAACTACGGTCCTGATGTAATATCTGCTGCCAAACTGATAAACACCAATACCACTGAAACTGGCCGCGACTGCCCGTTCCCGGGTTGTTAGGGGACGGGGGTTGCGACAGAAGGTGGTATCAGAGCTAAGCCACTGATTCAGCCACAGAAGTGTTCCGCTGACACCAAGATATTATTCAAAATGTTAGGAAATTTTCTACAGAATTACGTGCATATCTGTATATTATTATTGTGTGTTATTTGACTATTTGTTAGTTTACAGTATGAGCGACCAAGGACCTTCAGAGGCTTCCGTCAGTTGTCCAGCTCACCTAGGGACGAAGGCACCTCTTCCCAGCCTACCCTCTCAGGGTATTCAGCTGACAATGAAGATGGGATATTCGTGTTCAAAGCCCAATCTGAAGCGCCATTCCCTCCTAAAAAGAGAGGATGGTTCAGCAGAGGAGCGCATGAACATAGGAAAATGATGAGAAAGTTACAACAACAACGTGCTTTAGCAGCTGCTAAGAGAGAAACAGATGCTCACACTCAGGATATGCTCAATAGGAGTCTAGCAAATTTTCATATATTAGCAATTATAGCTGCAGACCCTAATCTAGAGCAACTCATAGCACCCCAGCCATTACCACTATTTCCCATACAACCAATGCAAATTGAAGCCAACCTAGAAAACCAAATCCCAATGCATGATTTTGACCCAGCAGAGATACCTAGAGTACCAGCACCCAATCCCTTAGACCCAGACTACGACCCGTGGTTTGATGACCATAGGGATTACCAGCAACGCTACCCAATACCAGAGGAACCCATGCCAAACCTAGCAGCTTACCCAGATCTAGACCCTCTAGACCCATATTATGATAACGACCAATACATCAGGGAAATTCTAGAGAACCCTTACCCTTACCAAGAACCCATGCCCCAGTTCCCTAACCCAGTACCAGCCCCTGCACCACCCATGAGCATAGAAAATGTGCAAGAACTGCGAACTTTTGGTGAGGAGATTTTAGAAGGTAGTGAGAGAATGCTGTGACAACTGGCACAAAACCGGTAACTTCCGTACACTTTAATTATTATTTAATGACTGCAATTATGTGCTTAAATTTCTACATTGACTAATTAGATGCTAAGCAAGTGAATTCATGCACGTTGTATACCACAAAATATTGCTTCATGCAATCGAGAGCGCTGCGTCAGAAATATTAGTAAACTCACCGGTAAGACACACTGTGTCAACGGAACTGCAGAAAGCAGTCAGACATTAGAATTGAGGCCTAGGTGTAGGTCCTACGACAAAGGTACATTAAAACCCAAGAGTACATATCAGGGTTTAATTTATGGTCGTTACGAAAGCTAAAACACGCACTAAAAGGCACCCGAAACACACTTTAAGTGCAGAACTAATTATGACAAAACTGCGAAACAAACGTTGGTGGCCGCCCGAATAATATTTAATCCCACAAATATTCTGTTATGATTAAAATTTTATTTTAATCAGGTTCGTGTTGAAAAATAAATTAAAACGCTTAAAAACATTATTTTTCAAGTTTAAGCGCGTACCGTGAGTTCCTACGCGACACAGTGCTTACACTGCAAAACGCAAACAACGTAGAAAACCCAGGAATATGCCAGGAATATGCCAGGAATATACCAGGAATATGCCAGGAATATGCCAGGAATATGCCAGGAATATGCCAGGAATATGCCTGGAATATACCAGGAATATGCCAGGAATATGCCAGGAATATACCAGGAATATACCAGGAATATGCCAGGAATACGCCAGGAATATGCCAGAAATATGCCAGGAATACGCCAGGAATACGCCAGGAATATGCCAGGAATATACCAGGAATATACCAGGAATATACCAGGAATATACCAGGAATATGCTATATGGAAGGTCTATAAATACCACCATTCCATCACTCTATCTTCTTCATCACCACACTTCCACTCTCTCCCTCTCTCTCTCTAGAAAAGCTACGGCCAAACACCCCCTCTCAATCCATCAATTTTTTGGTTTTAATCACCACATTCCAAGTCCATACACGTATCAAGAATCCCGTATAAGGAGGCTTGGTGCAAACGGAAAGCGAAAGACCTCATTCTCTTGCTTTTATCCACCCTATTTGCGTCTAGATTCTTCCCTAGCCTCGAGCTAGTGGTATGTTGCTTAAATCACATTCTTGAACTATTTTGAAGTGGTTAATATGATATGTAACGGTTAAAACTCGAAATCTTACAAATTGATGCATTAAAGTCTACTAAAAACACTAATAATGATGGTTAAAAGCTCGTATGTTGTGTAAATGTTGTAGTAATTGATTTGTGTGGTTATTTGGACCTGATCTATGTTGTGGTAGCTCGGATCATCATTTAACCCGGGTTGGTCATGATCATGGATCATAACATAAGGATGTTTTGAAAGAAACAAGGGTTAAAGGGTGAAACTCTACTACACATGAATCATGAACTTGTGTAAAAAGGAATTTTTCTTGTAAAATGAAGTTCTAAACTAATAGATCTAAAGATCTACAAGTGGTATTTTCGAAAGACCAACTGTAAGACGAAACCATGTTTTAAAACCGAATCTTTCATGAACTAGAGGTGTTTTTGTGAACAAACAAGTGTGTGGACACTTGTGTAACAAAAGTTTTAACAAAGAAATAATTTTCATAAAAACCGACTAGAAGTTGTGAAACTTCATATTCTTTAAGAATAAGATTTTTAAGAAATTAAACTTATTTACAAAGATAACAAGACTTATTAAATGTGCTAGTAAATTACTACACATTTTTGTAAATATTCAAGTTCATGAAATGGAGTAATTAGTGAATGTTGTTGATGATTAGTGTTGATAATTGTTGATGTTGATTGTTGACGATTTAAAAGAAAATAAACACATGTTTTGAAAATAAGGGAAACCTCCACTTTTAGGGGAAACCCTGTCAAAGTTTTTATAAATTTTGACACTTAGAAAAAAAATATAAGTTTTTGAAGAACTTATTCCCTAAAAATGTATTTAAGAGTATTACCAAGGTTTCCCTAATTTTTGGTGATAAGAAATGAGGATTTCTTCAAAAATAAAAATGGATATAAGTATGTATATTTTTGAGAGAAAAATATATATTATTTTATCACCAACTTTTATGCTAAGTGTATATAGTATGTGCTATACGTGCTAGCGTATTAAGACTTAAAAATACACATACATCATACAAGATACATAATTCGGGTGCAAAGTGCAAAACACAAGATACTTATATTAATTTTAGAGAAAATAATATAAGTAAGATACTTAGTTAAAAATATAAAATATTTTTAACACAAGAATATATACACAAAAGAGAGTGACTGTACTTGTGCGATGCAAGTCTAGTGACTAACGTTAAGAAAACGCGTATAGGTTACGACGTTAATTAAGCAAATCCGGTGTAGTTTACGACGCACAGGAACGCAAAGTTGTGAGTTCATGCTCCCCCTATTCTCTTAACTGTTTTCAGTTTTATAACTTCTGGGGTGAAATACATGTTACAAATATTTTTATGTTTAACAAATGGTATGAAAATAAAAAGCACACTTGGTGAGAACGAGTACCAAGTGTGTAGCGATATAAGAATACAAGAAACACACTTGGTGAGAAACGAGTACCAAGTGTAATGTGATATAAGAATACGGGAAGCACGCTTGGTGAGAAACGAGAACCAAGTAGGATGCGCTATGAAAAATGATGCGAGAAATCGTGTCACCAATAGGGTACAGACAGTGTTGCAAAAGTCGGATTCCTCGGCCGAGTACTCGGCGAGTACTCGGTCCTCGGACCTCCACCTTGGCGACTTCCTCCTAGGCGGTCTCAACTAGTCGGCCTCGGGAGTACTCGGTCCTAGTCGGCGCCTAGTCGGCTTAGTCGGAGCCTAGTCGGAGCCTAGTCGGCCTAGTCGGTCTAGGCGGTCAACGTGGTTTGTTGACTTTTAATCGGTCAAACTCGGTCAAAATCGGCCTACTCGGCCTTGTACCCGGACTACTCGGCCTTGTACTCGGACTACTCGGCCTTGTACTCAGACTAGTCGGACTTGTATTCAGAATATTTGAACTTTAAACATGTTTCATTTTAAATTATACCCAGTTGACATGAATTAAGCTTATTTTAACACTTAAATAATATATAACAATTAATTTTCTTTATATTTACCATGTCCGCGTACTCCCCGAGTACTCTCCGAGTACTCCGATTACTCCCAACTCCCCAGTCGGCCGACTAGGGACCGCCTAGCGACTTTTACAACACTGGGTACAGAAGCACCATTAATCAACAATATACCTAGACCGCAGAACAGAAGGTTAGATCTAACGGGTGCCGGGCAGCCACACTCTCGATGAGGGCGAGTATCGAGTAGTGCTTTTGTGTCTCAGAATATACCAATTAAATGCCTAAGGTTTGGTGACTTCCTATGTCGTGTCACATGTTAATGGCTTTGCAACCCATTAACAATCCTTATACTTACAGGAATACTTTATTTACATAAAATTTCATACCATACTAAAAAATACTTGAGTACGTGGGGTACTCAAGAAAAGCTTGAATTGTACTTGAAGTATGTGGGGTACTCAAGAAAATGGAAATTATACTTGAGTACGTGGGGTACTCAAGAAGAATTTGAATCATACATGAGTACGTGGTGTACACATGAAACTGGGTTTATGAAAACTCGATTTATTCACAAACTATGTTTTCATACAAAGTATACAAACGTGAAATACAAAACTGCATGAATTCACACCAACATTATGTTGACGTTTTTCCAAAACTCACATGTATTTCAGGTAACTAGGATGGATGTGCGCGTGGTCTTACTTATGCTCTTGGATGTCGCTTATGTTTATCTTTAAATAAAGTTGTAAACTTTTAAGACAATGTTTTATGTGACCTAGAGACGTAAACGCTAAACGTATGTTTCAAATTATGGTATTTGAAGTTATTTTCATGAGCATATAGTATGTTTACCTTTCGTATGCAATGAGATCCTTACATGATCATACCTCGTGCTTCCGCCGCAGAAAGGGGTGTGACAAATGCGGCAGATAGGAGAACGACTCGTCTGGAAGTATGACGAGCGTAGTATGGAGTTCTGGATGAACCCATACCAGTGATAGTAATAATAATAATAAAATAATAATATATTATATGTGTGTATGTTGAAAAAAAATCTAGACAATAGCTACGGATGCCTAATAGTATTGTAATTTCAATTTCAGTTGTATTGTAATATATATGGATGCATTGTATAAAATAGAGTAAGTCGCAAGATTCGCCAATTTTGATCAATATGCGTGTTATGTGATTGTCTGCATTAAATTTTGTAATATTAATATGTGATAAATGTTTAAAATCCAGATGGACAACGAAGTGAACCAGGAAAACTAGAATAACGAAAACCAGAACATCGATAACCAGAATAACAATGGAAACCAAGTGGATAACAGTGTCATCCAACACATAGTAGCACAAGGAATTATAGACGCAATGCCATATATTATCAAAACGGTTAAGGAAGCAGATAATAAAAGTAACAATGGCAGTAAGCGACCTACTGAACCAGAACACAGCGTAAACAATGGACCCATACTTCAAGTGCCCATTCCCAAAAGAAGAAGAACCATGTCTTATGGTTGTACTTACAAGGAATTCTGGTCCTGTAAACTAGGGGTATGCATAGGTCGGTTTGGTTTGGTTTTTACTATAAACCATAACCATAACCGCTAGTTCGGTTATGGAGTTTTGGTAACCATAACCATAACCAAACTTCGGTTACGGTTACCCGGGGAGTACTCGTGCCTCGGCAACCTACCTTAGAATGGTGGAACACTATCCTCCAGTCTAGGGGAAATGACAGGATTTGCAATATGGAATGGGAGGAATTTAAAAACATGGTAGAAAGGAAATTCTGTCCTCCTAATGAAAAAGAACAGATAGCAAATAAATTCTTAAACCTTAGGATGACTTGAGTGGATAGTAAGGGTTATACTACTACATTATTTGAATATGCTAGAATAGTACCAACCCTTGCATCACCAGAATCAGTATTAATCTCCCGTTACATTTGGGGTTTAATCGGTGACATTAGGCATGTAGTCAAGGCAGCTAGACCCCAAACGATAGAAGAAGCTGTAGAACTAGCAAACACCTTGACTGATGAATTAGTGCGTACACGAGAAGAAGACCAGAGGAGAAACCTAGCTCAAAGGCTTACCCAGGAATTCCGCTACGGTAATTCCAACAGTGGAAAAAATGTAGGTTCTACCTCTGCACCTTACTGTAAGGCCTAGAAGAAGAAGCATTCAGGAAGATGCTCCACTTACTGTAATTTCTGCAAGATACCAGGACACAAGGAAGAAGACCGTAGGAAGAAACCTAATAATGGAATGGGCTTCAACTGTGGAGAAAATGGTCATATCAAGCCGAACTGTCCGAAACTAGCTCCAGCCATGAACAACAAGACTACTAAAAGTGCTAGAGCCTTTGTGCTAACCGCAGAAGAAGCAAAGATGATTCCGGACGTGATTGCCGGTACGTTTTTAGTTAATGATGTTTTTGCTAAAGTATTATTTGACTCTGGTGTGAACCAAAGTTTTATTAATACTTCATTTTGCAAACTTCTCAATCAACCATTAACTAAACTCCTACAAGAATGTCTAGTAGAGACAGCAAATGGAGAAACCATTAAGATTACCGAAATCTTGCAGGGAGCAAGAATAGAGTTTTTAAATCAAAAGTTTATTGCAAACCTTTATCCAATGAATCTGGTAGCATTTGATGTTGTATTAGGAATGGACTGGTTGATAGCCAATAAAGCCAGTATTTTAGGTGATCAAAAGTTAATCCAAGTAAATTCACCTAAAGGTAAAAAGATCACAATTAAAGGAGATAAGCCATCTAGATCAACGAAATTCATCTATGTGATGAAAACAACTAGATATATAAGAAAAGGATCATTAGTGTATTTGATTTCTATAATCACTAACACTAAGGGGAAGGACCTAAAAGATATTCCAGTAGCATCTCAGTTTCAAGATGTGTTTCCAAAAGAATTACCAGGGTTACCACCAGACAGAGAAGTTGAATTTAGAATCCATCTGCTACCAGGAACCGCACCAATTGCCAAGGCACCTTACCGTTTGGCTCCGATAGAAATGAAAGAATTAAAGAAGCAGTTAGACGAATTGTTGGAGAAAGGATTCATACAGCCGAGTTCATCACCATGGGGAGCACCGATACTGTTCGTCAAAAAAGAAACACGGATCAATGCAAATGTGCATTGATTACCGTGAATTGAACAAAGTCAAGATTAAAATCGGTACCCATTACCGAGAATCGATGATTTGTTTGATAAATTGCAAGGAGCTCGATTTTTCTCTAAGATCGATTTACGCTTAGGATATCATCAATTAAAGGTACAGGAAGAGTACATTCATAAGACCGCTTTCAGAACAAGGTATGGTCATTATGAATTTACTGTCATGCCATTTAGTTTAACCAATGCCCCAGCGGCAGACATGATGAACCGAATATGTAAGCCATATTTGGATAAATTCATAATTATATTTATAGATGATATTCTCATTTATTCTATGTAACACCTCGTAAAACCACGACCAATACTATAAAGACACGTGTCATGAAAGATAAACGTGTCATAAACCCGGATCAAGTTGAAAGATGTAGGGTAGGATTAAAAGGGTCAACATGTTAATTTATACCTCTGAGTGACTTATTTATAAATCCCAAACCTTAATATATTTTATAAACATCAGATATATATATATATATATATATATATATATATATATATATATATATATATATATATATATATATATATATATATATATATATATATATATATATATATATATATATATATATATATATTCAAATCCGGTTATTTCCGATAATGCATAATTAAATTTGCAAAAAGAATGGACCCTATGAGTTTTACGACAAAAAATCTACATTCATTATCCTTTCCAAAAGACTCCAGTGCAACACCATTGCATGGCAACACTTTCATGATTGATCGGACCTGATCAAGTGGACCCATTGTGTTGATAATGACTAAAGATACGAGTTATAAAAGATTGCATGGTCAAATGATAGAAGTTCACAAAATTTTGTCTTCTGGCAAGGCTTACGGACCGCAAGGTGTATGCCTTACGGACCGTAAGGCCACATATCTGGGCGATAAAATTCACATTACGGATATGGACCGCAAGGCCTAAGGCTTACGGTCCGTAAGACCTGTAACTTGGCAGAATTTTTGGAGAGCTGCGGGTTCAGCCCGTTGCACCGCCATTGTAAGCTTGTATTTCAATACCTGGGGCTTTGCAACTAATTTTAACATATTAGGGACACCTGGGATGATCAGGAAACATGTGTAGACTTTGTTGTAATGATCTTGTGAGATCAAAATTTCCTATATAAGGAGCCTAAGTTGCAAACATGGGACTTGCTCATTTCAAAATCATTCAAGGATTATTCTCTGGAGCTCTCTTGTCTTCACAAGTTTTCTTAAGTTCCAAAATCTTGCTTAGGACCTTTGTAAGTGTCCTTAACCTCCTAATTTCAGTTTTAATTAGTTTAATGACCAAAAGTCAAACTTATCGTAATTAAGGTTTGACTTAGTGATTAATCACTAATGGTCTAGTCATTAGTCACATTGAAAATAGCTATAAGTTGGTAATTATGTAGGTAATAAACCCCTAAGAGGGCACCTACTGATTATCACCCTAACTTGGTCAAATGTCGGGTCAAACCTAATACTAAAAAGTCAACAGAAAGCTAATTTTCAAATAAACACATAATTAACAATGTAGAAGCCATAAAACCTGTTTTATCACTTGTATAACTTGTTAATTAATGTAAGAACATGTCTAAGCATGTTCAACCCGACAATTTCAAGTTTAGGATCGGTTCGCAACCGAAAGTCGCAAAAGTTGACTTTTGCCTTGACTTTCAGTTCTGACCTGATTTAGATTATTTTAGAAATGCCTTAGAGCTCTATTAGGACCAGGTTATAGGTTAGTATAACCCTCTGTGATTATACAACTTGTTTCCTAATTTATCCTATTCATTTGCATGTTTTCGTTATATGCCTAAATGTTGACTATTATGCCCTTTTAACCTTAAAACAAGATTTTTTAAGAGACAATAACCTTTCTTACTGATTTAAAACTTGCCTTAAAAATTTGACATCAGTTTGAGTTCTAGATTAGGAGTTATGCTCAATAGCGTAAATTAAAAGCCTTTTATTAATTAAACGGCATTATTAGCATATAGCCTATCTAACCCCAAATTTTGACACCAATCTTTTTACCCAATGATATAATATAATATTTTGGGATTTTTGAAGATTTTTATTTATTTTTAGGCTGAGCATAACATAGGGTTCTTGCTTTTATTCGGTAATGGTCGATTATACCCTTTTTGCCCATAAAATGAGTTTTACATAACATTTTAACACCAAACATTTTGCTAATGATTTTATATGATAAATAAAATATTTTAAGCCTTCTGGAATGATAAAAATATCAGCTTTTCTTATATAAACCGAAAATCGCTTAAAAACGACTTTTTACGCGTTTAAAACGCATAGTATGAGTTAAAACTATTTTAAACATATAAGACTTAATACCTACTGATGTTTTTAGTAAATTTTTATACTTTAACAGTAAGCAAAAGTTTTAAACTCAGATTTCCAAATTTGACCCTTAAAGCTTGTGTGAAATTACCAAAATGCCCCTCTGGTGCATAGTTTGGTTATAAATGATAAATTTCACATATATGCAATACCCTACTGATATAACTTATTAAATTGAATATTTTTACTGATTATATCAGACTTGAACCTCAGATTAATATATAAACTCTTTTATAACCTTTAAAATGACTAAAATACCCTTACGGGGGTAAATTTGAGTTTAAATTGGTTTTGGGCATAATGGAAGGTATCTTACTGATATCACCACATATTTAAGGCATATTAACTTAAGAAACTTGTATATAACTCTTATGGTTACCCGTTATGCATTTTCGCGTTCGGTACGATTTATGTAACTAGTTTGCATAAATTAACCGAAACGGGTCGAACCTTATCATTTTTATCTCAAATTCCAGAATGTGTTTAGTTTTCGCATATTATACAAGTCTTTAAACTTGTCGGGTCTAAACCACATTCTAATCCGGTCTTCGCTTAATCTTGCGTTTTGAACCGTATATCTTCCTTTAAAACTAACCGGTCTAAGCTTAGGCTTAATTAAGATCCGTTAGGAATCTAATAGGTTATTAAAACCTTCGTTCCAGATTTAGGAGCCCAGTAAAAGCTACCTGTACTTGCTTGATTGTATACGGCTGGGATAAATTGTATAAATTTGCTCAGGTAAATACTTTTAATTTATTTTTCGTTATACGGGCTTGGGATACGGTATTATAATAATACCGCTTGGTCGGGTGTGTGTTATTTAAATCGGATTGTGATTAATATATTTACACAACCCGTTTTAATCTGTTTTGTTTGGTATATGGCCTTTGGGGGGTTAATGACCATATCCCGGATATCCTTGGCATCATTCATTGAAATGGTCACGACTTAAGCACGGGGTGTAGGCATACACCAGACAGTTGCATATGTATAAATGGTAATCCACAATAAGGAATTCTCCTTGTGGGCATTATACCAGTGGTGTGTCAGTTAATCTTGTCCGGCTCTTCTAACCGGCCTTGACGGACGGCAAGCATGTAAAATCTGTATACAAGATTATTTTTAAAATAATTGTCCCAAGTTATAAAAGATATTTTGTGCCTTGTGCATCCAAATCAATTTTCTTAAACATTTTTAAAATGAGCCAGTTAATTGTATTTACCAGTGTAAACTGACGTATTTTCCAGAAAGGCTAAGTGCAGGTACTAAACAGAATAGGCTGGCTACCCTAGCATCAATAAAGAGTCTTGCAAGCTTAGATGTTAATGAATCTGTTGAACAATGTTTTCTTATAACTTGATCTGCCTGTGGATCCTTTACAACCGTTTATTTTGTAATACTTAATATTACTTTTCATCTATTTGTAATGTTGTTATCTTTTGCTTCCGCTGTGCATTAAATTGTGTTGTTTGACTATGACGATATCAACTACGTCACGATACTCCCCACCGGGCCCACCGGTAATACGTGGAAATATCGGGGTGTGACAGGTTGGTATCAGAGCCAACATTGAGTGAATTAAACACTAGCCTTTTGTGTTTAATCTCAATGACACAGTTTGCACATTCCTCGACTTCCGAGTCTAGACAAAGGACATAGGACTAATCCTAATTCTTTTTATTTTGCTCTTTATATGTTTCCTTTGTTGTTCTTCTTGTTTATGTTGACAGGATAAAAAATGCCGCCATGAAGAACAGGAGGAAGAGGAAAGGCGCAATTTACTGGCCACAACCATGAAGCCAGGCCTTCTCACCGGCGAACTCCGTTGGTGACAATGAGCACAAGTCCCCAAGAAGATTGGAGGACATATCTAGAGCCCACGAGGCGTTCGGTCTCGCTAAGCGCTTCGCCATCATACCATGACTCCTTCGGACTTCATCAAGGCGACGAGTCCGATCATTCTCGCCATTCCTACCTTCCACTGCAGTGGCCGGGGTCGCACCGCGTCTTTGAAGACCCGACCCCGTTCTTCCATAGCCGGTTCAACCCGACCAACCAGGTGCAAGAACCAATGGGTTTTAACCCATTGGGACCTGAAGATCACTTCTCCGGCGACCATGCCATGGATATGGATGAAGAAACCGATCCCACCGAGCCACCGTCCGGAACACCTACTCACCCCATCGAGATTTTGGATGGGTCATCCTTTCACGGATGACCTTATCGTAGTCCAGACAGCTACGAGGCGAGATTCGCCCAATATGATTGGGTGTTTACTCCCTCCTACCACTCAACACCTCAGGAGCAGCAACAACAGGATCCCTCGGAGGATTCGCGTTTTGTAGCGGTCACGACACCGCCACCACCGCCGCCAGAGCAACAACCGCCTCCCGAGCCACCGAGGCGGAGAAGATTTGGAGCACGGATGTCCGTGCGAGGGGGATTCCATTTCAGCACCCCTCAGCATTCAAGTGGCAGTCATTACCCGCCACTATATTAAGACCCACAGATGGGAGGGCCTTCAAACCCCATTTCTGAGGTAAACTCTGCGCCAGTCGCACCGCCACTAGTGGGTTATGATAACCCGATTCCTAATACGCCGGTTCAGCGGCGTACAACCCTTTTGAGCAGTCGGTCCATACCAACTACAACTATGCCAAAGTTGACCCACACCTGGTAGAGTCAAACTACAATGCTCTTCATCCTAAAGGGCCCTTTGGAGCTCCCTGGGGAGTTGGATACCCAGCTTATGGGTACCAACACCCGCCACTACCTCAACCTCTGCAGCCGCAGCAGGTCCAGCCACCGCAACAGCAGGAGATTCTTCAAAGGTTGAGTCAGGTGGAACGGGAGGTTCGTGAAGAGCGTAGAAGCCACTGGGGATTTCTCAAGGGTTTGGCAAGTTTAATCAAGGGGAAGAGCAAGAGGGATTTTTGAATTCCTTAATTGTTTTGTTGTTTTGTATTTAATTTTTATTTAGTTCCTGCGTGGACGTCTATTTCTGTACTCAGTCCCTGCGAGGACTTGTATTCCTGTTTAGCCCCTGCTTGGGCAAGTTATTCCTGTTAAAGTCCCGTTTAGGGCAGTTGTGTACTCCTTTAATTATTAGTGGAATGTTTGTATTTTAAAGTTTCTTTGTCATTATATGTATGAATACAAAATATGCAATAAATAAAAAAAATATCATTCCTTTTATAAGATCTGCTATTATATATTAAAAAAATCTTAAAGGCAAAGCCTAGTCCATGTGTCATATCAAGACAAGGGCCATGATGGTAGTTCCTTATTAAGATTCAAATTCTTGTTAACATCTGAAAATATGTTAACACTCCTGGAAAAATGTGATTCGATAAAATCGCATAAGTCATCTTTATATTGGATTCTTCCAATTCCTTAATTATCATTTAATCATCCATTAGTGATGAAGTGCCTACTGGCCATGATTAATGTCCTTTCAGACTAAAGACAGTGGTGGTCTACGACTTCCTGTCAAGAATAGGTAATGAACTATGATTCAAGCCTCAATACCTCGATCCTATAAGATCATGGTTTAAAATTTAAACTGTCCTTGTGACTTGGCTTTTGTGCCATTATTATATTTTAATTATAACTAAGGATTATTATAATGAAAAATCCTGAATGAATGTATTTATCAAATTAACCAATATGGTTTATTAATACCATGGTTAATAAATCTTCAAGAATGATAATACTGATATAGACTTCTAAATAAATTAAAATCATTACTTTATGTAGCAATCAAGCTACATGGCTGGGTCAGACGAAGTCAACAGTCACCCAAGGGAAAATCACGACACTTCCAGAGTTAATGTAGCAGGAACGGAATAATAGGCATTGATAGATAATGTTGTTACATGAGCTCTGGACAGACAGTTCAATAAATCGAGTGGTACTCGTGTCAGAACTTAGTCTGTACCACACTCAAAACCACCCTCAAGAACTCATACCGCTCACAAGAGTGATTCTCATCACTCATCAAACCAAAGGAGTGTTCCATCTAGGAATGTTGTGCTAAACCAAGAACCACGTGTTAAGGGCTGATCCTATAATTATTTCGTTTCCTGCAAACCCAGGGATTTCACTGGGGAAAAAGGAGCCATTGCTTGCATGACGTGGCTAGACGAGATGGATACTGTGGTTGATATCAGTAGTTGCGCTGATAGAGATGCTGTGAAGTTTGTATCTCAGTCGTTTAAAGGAGAAGCACTAGCTTGGTGAAGGTCTCTAATCCAAGCTACTGGAAGATCCTGTTGTACAATCTGTCTTGGGATCAGTTTGTCGCTTTGATCAAGGAGAATTACTGTCCTCAACATGAAGTTGAGAAGATCGGCACCAATTTCCTGACATTGGTTATGAAGAATTTGGACTGTCAAACATATTTAACAAGCTTTAATACCATGTGTAACACCCCGTGTTTCGAATTCAAAGTCAAAGTCAAGATTGAAGTCAAAGGAAGAAAAGATTGCTAATTGCGATTTGTCTCTCCTTGCTCAATTCCTGTTTTGACTTCTTTGACTCATAGATTAGTCTATTCTATTTTCGCTTTAGTTGTATTATGTGGAGTATCTATTAATAATCGCATGGTAATCGCTATTTATCGCATCTGTTATCGCATTATCCTATCGCAATCTCACTCGCAGCTCGAATTACGCTTTTTGGTTATTATACATATGTGTGTGCCCTACGTGTTACTTGTGCATGTTTAATTTATGTTATGTGTGGTAATCAATCGAAACGCAATTGCAATCGAATTGCAAACGCTAAATGCAAGTGATTTAGGATGCTTGTATGTTAGATATAATAGTTGAGATTAAAAGTAATTGGAATAGAAAACTCTATTGCATTCGCATCACTCGCAATCGCAAAGTAAAACGGCAAAACTCGTCAAAACAATTGACTGATCGATCAGGCAGCTGGCCGATCGACCAGCTGTCCGATCGAACAGTAGTTCGATCGACCAGCCAGTCGGCCGGCCTGCTAACCGATCGACCAGCCCTTTTCTACTTTGGGAAACCCTATAAATACCCCTTGTCACTTTCACATTTTCTACTTTTGGAACACTCAGTCCAACCAGCGCTTTCACCTTGCTTTTTCTTCAAATTTCTCTCGATTCTGGTAAGATCTCGTCCTAAATCTTGTACTTCCTTAATCTACGCGCACTCCTACACCTTTCTATCTTTTAACTCTTAACTTTTAACCATGAAATCATCAAGATTCAAGGTGTTCTAGGATGACATCATCATGAGTTCTTGAAGAACTTCATGTTATGGCCTCAATCCACCAAGAACAACTTAGATCTGACCGATTTCCACATAAACAAACAAAGATCTTTCATAGATCTAAACATATTCACAATAAAAAGGATTGAAAGATGGTTTTCTAACTTTCTTTCAACTCTTTTACACTCAATGCCTTCAAAACCGATAGAAACAGAGCTTGTGCCGGCCTACTACTTATTCCTGTGGTTGTGTGGCCCAAGATCTGGATTCTATCCACGAGGTTCATCGATTTCGGGTTAAACATGGAACACCGTCTCAAACAGTTAACTAATCGGATTTGGGTGATTCCTGTCCCACCAAGAGTACCAAGTATTGACGAGGTTTCTGTTGTTTAGCACGTTGTCACAACACCTCGATAAAAACGACAAACAATCAAAACAACCAAGTGTAAGACGAACAGGTCGACCAGGACGGAGTGTTGTCCGATCGGACAACAACAGCCAATCCGAACGACTGGCCAATCTGAACAACTTGCACCCTGGGTCCCACACTTAAACTATTCACCAATATTTGAAGTCTGATCGTTGAACGAGTTGTTGTCCGATCGGACTACCATTCGACCGGGTTAACCACTCGAACATGTGACAATTAAACTTCAACACTTAAACAATTTTCAACATGTTCAACGCACTAGGGATGCCACCCGATCGAACTGTTGTTCGATCGAGTGACAACCTGCTGTGAACTTGTTCTCGCTGAAGTGCCCAACCAATCGGGTTGCCGACCGATCGAATGACCGTCCGATCGACTGACCTGAAAGGTAGAGATACTTCAATATTTTCAAATGCTACAACAAAAACTTCAAAAGTCAAGCCGTCGTACACAAACACATCTTTCCCAAAGGAAGTAACAATCCACTCGAACGGCCATCCGACCAAACAGCCGTCCGAACGGACTGTCACTCGCACGAGCAACTGTCCGATCGGACTACTGTCCCGTCCGATCGACCAGCTGTTCGAGCCACCAACACTTGTTTCATTTTACGCGTCACTTATCGTATCATTCTGATCAGGCTAACCATACTCTCAAGCGCTCCCTTCAATCCATTCAACTGCCGTGAGTATACTTGATCCCTTTTTGCTTTCGCACTTTTGGGTGTTACATACGTTACTCATACTAAATCACATCGAACATACTACGCAATACTTTCAACGCTAACCGTTACCGCATGTTATACGTGACATAATGAATGCTTGTTTGTAATGTTTACGCATGGAATGCTGTCTACCTGCCTTAGCAACGATAGTACTATTTGTTTGGACTCAGCACCTGTTCACTCGGGGGTTGTTAAGGACAATTACCTACATGGCTCACAGTGGTGAGAATGTATCGCGAACTACCTTGGGCAGTCAATCCGCAGTCATTGGTATCGATAGGTTCATGTTGATAACTAACATGCCTCATTTTACACTGTGTACGTGCCGGTTATGCGTAACGCTTTCGAACTCTATATGCTATTATCAAACTTGTATGCTCACCTTTACACTATGTGTATTGACTATTACTTTAACGTATGTGACAGGTGCTTAGGATGCTTATTTGCTTTCTATGGTGTGAAATCGAGGCTAGGAAAGACCTAGGTCAACAATAAACAATCGTCTGTAATAAAAATCTGAGTTGTCGGAACAGAACAATTTGACTAGATCTTTCTATAATAATTTATATTATCATTTATGTCATGGTATGGGACGTGTTGCTTAAAATATTTCGTAAATATAGTTGTTATGGAAACTTCTGGACAATCTGTTTTGCTCAGTGCCATGCCCCAATGTTTCCGCCATCGGTTGGGGTGTGACACCATGTCTTGATTGGTTCCTTACTTAGTGACGCCGGAACCAAAACGGATAGCCCGATTCATTGGGGGTTTAGCCCCGGAGATCAAGGCCAGTGTGAAGGCATCTTGACCTGCTACTTTTAGGTCAGTAGCTGATTTATCTTTATCCCTTACTCTGGATGTGGTCAGGCTAAGATCACTTAAGAACTCTGAAGAAGGAAAGAGGAAACGTGAGGATGATAACTCACGACGTTCTGATAAGAAGCGTAAGGGCAACACTGACCACAAAAAGAATTCTGGATCTAACATGGGTAGCCAGCAGGCGGATGAGAAGCCTAAATGCAAAACCTGCCAGAAGCGTCACTTTGGAAAATGCAGGTTTGAGTCAAAGTCTCAGTCAAAGCCGATTGCATGTGGGATATGCAAATCCAAGGAGCATAAGACTTTAGACTGCAAGAAGATGAAGGATGCGACGTGCTATAACTGTAACGAGAAGGGGCATATTAAAACAAACTGCCCAAAATATGCCAAGAAACCTGAGGAAGGCAAGAAGACCAATGCTAGGGTCTTTCAGATGAATGCACAGGAAGCGATCCAAAAAGACCACGTGATAACATGTAACTTCCTTATTAATGATGTTTATGCAAGGGTATTATTTGACTCAGGAGCAGATAAGTCATTTGTTGATGATAAGTTTTGTAAGTTATTAAATCTGCCTGTTAGAATCCTAAGCATAAAATATGAAGTAGAATTAGCCGATGGTACCATAGAAACCGCTTCAACCGTGTTAGATGGATGTTTCATATCCATTAGGAACCACTCTTTTCCGTTGTCCTTGCTTCCTTTAAAGCTAGCTGGTTTCGACATAGTAATTGGCATGGATTGGTTATCTCACAACCAAGCTCAAATCGTATGTGACAAGAAACAAGTGGTGATCAAGACTCCGTATGGTGAGCCACTTACCATACAGGGAGAAACCCAGTATGGATTGCCTAAGCAAGTGTCTATGCTTAAGGCGTCAAGGTGTTTGAAGAAGGGATATGTCATTTACATGGCACATGTGACTATTGATGAGCCGAAACCCAAGATTGAAGACATCCCTGTCATTTCTGAATATCCAGAGGTATTCCCTGAAGGACTACCTGGTTTGCCACCAGATAGACAAGTGGAGTTTAGAATCGACATTATTCCTAGAGCAGCACCTGTTGCTAGAGCACCTTACAGGTTGGCACCGACAGAGATGAAAGAGTTAAGGACTCAACTAGATGATTTGTTGGCAAAAGGATTTATTAGACCTAGCTCATCTCCTTGGGGAGCACCAATTCTATTTGTAAAGAAGAAGGATGGATCGATGCGCCTATGCATCGATTATCGCGAACTTAACAAAGTCACAATCAAGAATAGATATCCATTGCCCAGGATCGACGATTTGTTCGATCAATTGCAAGGGGTGAGTTACTTCTCCAAGATCGATTTGAGGTTAGGCTACCATCAACTGAAGGTTAGAGATGAAGATGTGCACAAAACTTCATTTAGGACTTGTTATGGTCACTACGAGTTCCTAGTGATGCCCTTTGGGCTCACTAATGCACCAACAGCATTCATGGATCTCATGAACTGCGTATGCAAGCCCTACTTGGACAAGTTTGTCATCATCTTCATTGATGACATTCTTATTTATTCAAAGAATCAAGCTGACCATGAAAAGCACCTTCGTTGTATTCTTAAACTTCTTCAGATGAGAAACTCTATGCCAAGTTTTCAAAATGCGAGTTTTGGCTTCGCGAAGTCCAATTTTTGGACATGTGGTTAGCGAGCGTGGTATCCAGGTGGATCCCGCTAAGATTGAAGTTATCATGAACTGGCAAGAGCCAAAGACGCCCACAGAAATTCGTAGCTTTTTGGGTCTGGCAGGATACTATATGCGATTTATTGAAAACTTCTCAAGGATTGCAGCACCCCTAACTTCATTAACTCATAAAAATATCAAGTTTGATTGGGGACCTAAGCAGCAAGAATCCTTTGACATTCTCAAGCAGAAGTTGAGCAATGCACCTGTGTTGACATTGCCTGATGGAATAGAGGAATTTGTAGTATATTGCGACACATCACACACTGGTTTGGGGTGTGTGCTCGTGCAAAAAGGCAAGGTCATTGCCTATGCTTCCCGACAACTAAAGGTGCATGAGAAGAATTACACCACCCACGATTTGGAGTTGGGTGCTGTTGTGTTCGCACTCAAACTGTGGAGGCATTATTTGTATGGTACCAAGTGTGTGATCTATTCTGATCACAAGAGCCTTCAACATCTGTTTAATCAGAAGGACTTAAACATGAGGCAGCGATGGTGGATGGAGACTTTAAATGACTATGATTGTGAAATCCGATACCATCCAGGCAAGGCGAATGTAGTCGCCGATGCCTTAAGTAGGAAGGAAAGGGTTAAGCCCATAAGAATCAATGCCAAGAGCATTGAATTAAAGAACAGTTTGAATGAAAGACTGTTAGCCGCACAAAAGGAAGTTGTATTAGAAGCTAACTATCCAAATGAAAAACTAGGAGTCACTGCAGAACAGTTATCATATGGCAAGGTTGGAATCCTAAGATTGAATGGACGAATATAGGTTCCAATCTATGGAGGACTTAGGGAAGTGATCCTTCAGGAAGCCCATAGTTCCAAGTATTCTGTTCATCCTGGTTGTGACAAGATGTACCAGGATTTAAAGGCAAATTATTGGTGGATAGGCTTGAAGAAGTCTATAGCAACTTATGTGGCCAAATGTCTGACATGTGCTCAAGTTAAGGCAGAACACCAGAAGCCGTCAGGTTTGCTACAATAGCCTGAACTTCCCACTTGGAAATGGGAGATGGTGACAATGGATTTTATCACCAAGTTACCAAAGACAAAGCGAGGAAATGATACTATTTGGGTTATAGTTGATAGGTTGACTAAGTCAGCCCACTTCTTACCTATTAAGGAAACACATAGCTCAGACAAGTTAGCTCAGCTGTACGTGGACGAGATTGTATCTCTCCACAAAGTGCCAGTGTCTATCATCTCTGATAGGGATACGAGGTATACATCGCATTTCTGGAAAAGCTTTCAACAATCCCTAGGCACTCGATTAAACTTCAGCACAACATATCATCCTCAGACAGATGGTCAAAGTGAGTGTACAATTCAAACGCTGGAAGATATATGTTAAGGGCTTGTGTTATTGATCTAGGGGGAAGTTGGGATGATCATCTTCCACTGTTCGAATTTTCGTACAATAATAGTTATCACTCCAGTATTCAAGCTGCACCTTTTGAAGCGTTGTATGGAAGAAAGTGCAGGACGCCCGTTTGCTGGGCGGAAGTTGGCGATATCCAACTAACAGGACCTGATATAGTCCTGGAGATGACAGATAAGATTGTTCAGATAAGAGATCGTCTCAAAGCTGCCAGGGATAGGCAGAAAAACTACGTAGATAAAAGGCGTAAACCTCTAAAATTTGAGGTAGGTGACAAAGTGTTACTGAAAGTATCACCCTGGAAGGGAGTAATGCGATTTGGTAAGAAAGGCAAGTTAAGCCCAAGATACATCGGACCATTCGTGATCATCGAATGTGTCGGAACAGTGGCTTACAAGTTAAATTTGCCGGAAGAGCTCAGTGGAATCCACAATGTATTCCACATCTGCAATCTGAAGAAATGTCTAGCTGATGAATCACTAGTCATACCCCATACGGATGTGCATATAGATGAGAGCCAGAAATTTTTTGAAAAACCCTTGTTGATCGAGGATCGACAGGTTAAAAAGCTTCGAAAGAAGCATGTACCGATTGTGAAGGTTAAATAGGATGCCCGGAGAGGTCCTGAGTATACGTGGGAGGTAGAGTCCACAATGAAAGAGAAGTACCCTCATTTGTTCCAGCAAATCTCGAGGTCGAGATTTCTTTTAAGGGTGTGAGGATGTAACACCTCGTAAAACCACGGCCAATATAATAAAGACACGTGTCATGAAAGACAAACGTGTCATAAACCCGGATCAAGTTGAAAGATGTAGGGTAGGATTAAAAGGGTCAACATGTTAATTTATACCTCTGAGTGACTTATTTATAAATCCCAAACCTTAATATATTTTATAAACATCTGATATATATATATATATATATATATATATATATATATATATATATATATATATATATATATATATATATATATATATATATATATTCAAATCCGGTTATTTCCGATAATGCATAATTAAATTTGCAAAAAGAATGGACCCTATGAGTTTTACGACAAAAATTCTACATTCATTATCCTTTCCATAAGACTCCAAGGCAACACCATTGCATGGCAACACTTTCAAGATTGATCGGACCTGATCAAGTGGACCCATTGTGTTGATAATGACTAAAGATACGAGTTATAAAAGATTGCATGGTCAGATGATAGAAGTTCACAAAATTTTGTCTTCTTGCAAGGCTTACGGATCGCAAGGTGTATGCCTTACAGACCGTAAGGCCACATATCTGGGTGATAAAATTCACATTACGGATACAGACCGCAAGGCCTAAGGCTTACGGTCCGTAAGACCTGTAACTGGGCAGAATTTTTGGACAGCTGCAGGTTCAGCCTGTTGCACCACCATTGTAAGCTTGTATTTCAATACCTGGGGCTTTGCAACTAGTTTTAACGTATTAGGGACACCTGGGATGATCAGGAAACATGTGTAGACTTTGTTGTAATGATCTTGTGAGATCAAAATTTCCTATATAAGGAGCCTAAGTTGCAAACATGGGACTTGCTCATTTCAAAATCATTCAAGGATTATTCTCTGGAGCTCTCTGGTCTTCACAAGTTTCCTTAAGTTCCAAAATCGTGCTTAGGACCTTTGTAAGTGTCCTTAACCTCCTAATTTCAGTTTTAATTAGTTTAATGACCAAAAGTCAAACTTATCGTAATTAAGGTTTGACTTAGTGATTAATCACTAATGGTCCAGTCATTAATCACATTGAAAATAGCTATAAGTTGGTAATTATGTAGGTAATAAACCCCTAAGAGGGCACCTACTGATTATCACCCTAACTTGGTCAAATGTCGGCTCAAACCAAATACTAAAAAGTCAATAGAAAGCTAATTTTCAAATAAGCACATAATTAACAATGTAGAAACCATAAAACCTATTTTATCACTTGTATAACTTGTTAATTAATGTAAGAACATGTCTAAGCATGTTCAACCCGACAATTTCAAGTTTAGGATCGGTTCGCAACCGAAAGTCGCAAAAGTTGACTTTTGCCTTGACTTTCAGTTCTGACCCGATTTAGATTATTTTAGAAATGCCTTAGAGCTCTATTAGGACCAGGTTATAGGTTAGTATAACCCTCTGTGATTATACAACTTGGTTCCTAATTTATCCTATTCATTTGCATGTTTCCGTTATATGCCTAAATGTTGACTATTATGTCCTTTTAACCTTAAAACAAGATTTTTTAAGAGACAATAACCTTTGTTACTGATTTAAAACTTGCCCTAAAAATTTGACATCAGTTTGAGTTCTAGATTAGGAGTTATGCTCAATAGCGTAAATTAAAAGCTTTTTATTAATTAAACGATATTATTAGCATATAGCCTATCTAAACCCAAATTTTGACACCAATCTTTTTACCCACTGATATAATATAATATTTTGGGATTTTTGAAGATTTTTATTTATTTTTAGGCTGAGCATTACATAGGGTTCTTGCTTTAATTCGGTAATGGTCGATAATACCCTTTTTGCCCATAAAATGAGTTTTACATAACATTTTAACACCAAACTTTTTGCTACTGATTTTATATGATAAATAAAATATTTTAAGCCTTCTGGAATGATAAAAATATCAGCTTTTCTTATATAAACCGAAAATCGGTTAAAAGCGACTTTTTACGCGTTTAAAACGCATAGTATGAGTTAAAACTATTTTAAATATATAAGACTTAATACCTGCTGATGTTTTTAGTAAATTTTTATACTTTAACAGTAAGCAAAAGTTTTAAACTCAGATTTCCAAATTTGACCCTTAAAGCTTGTGTGAAATTACCAAAATGCCCCTCTGGTGCATAGTTAGGTTATAAATGATAAATTTCACATATATGCAATACCCTACTGATATAACTTATTAAATTGAGTATTTTTACTGACTATATCAGACCTGAACCTCAGATTAATATATAAACTCTTTTATAACCTTTAAAATGACTAAAATACCCTTACGGGGCTAAATTTGAGTTTAAATTCGTTTTGGGCATAATGGAAGGTATCTTACTGATATCACAACATATTTAAGGCATATTAACTTAGGAAACTTATATATGACTCTTATGGTTACCCGTTATGCATTTTCGCGTTCGGTACAGTTTATGTAACTAGTTTGCATAAATTAACCGAAACGGGTCAAACCTTATCATTTTTATCTCAAATTCTAGAATGTGTTTAGTTTTCGCATATTATACAAGTCTTTAAACTTGTCGGGTCTAAACCACATTCTAATCCGGTCTTCTCTTAATCTTGCGTTTTGAACCGTATATCTTCATTTAAAACTAACCGGTCTAAGCTTAGGCTTAATTAAGATTCGTTAGGAATCTAATAGGTTATTAAAACCTTCATTCCAGATTTAGGAGCCTAGTAAAAGCTACCTGTACTTGCTTGATTGTATACGGCTGGGATAAATTGTATAAATTTGCTCAGGTAAATACTTTTAACTTATTTTCCGTTATACGGGCTTAGGATACGGTATTATAATAATACCGCTTGGTCGGGTGTGTAGTTATTTAAATCGGATTGTGATTAATATATTTACACAACCCGTTTTAATATGTTTTGTTTGGTATATGGCCTTTGAGGGGTTAATGACCATGTCCCGGATATCCTTGGTATCATTCATTGAAATGGCCACGACTTAAGCACGAGGTGTAGGCATACACCTGACAGTTGCATATGTATAAACGGTAATCCACAATAAGGAATTCTCCTTGTGGGCATTATACCAGTGGTGTGTCAATTAATCTTGTTCGGCTATTCTAACAGGCCCTGACGGACGGCAAGCATGTAAAATCTGTATACAAGATTATTTTTAAAATAATTGTTCCAAGTTATAAAAGATATTTTGTTCCTTGTGCATCCAAATCAATTTTCTTAAACATTTTTAAAATGAGTCAGTTAATTGTATTTACTAGTGTAAACTGACGTATTTTCCAAAAAGGCTAAGTGCAGGTACTAAACGGAATAGGCTGGCTACCCTAGCATCAATAAAGAGTCTTGCAAGCTTTGACGTTAATGAATCTGTTGAAAAATGTTTTCTTATAACTTGATCCGCCTGTGGATCCTATACAACCATTTGTTTTTGATGTGCACAAAATGCAACATATAAATTACATCAATTGTAGCATAAAACTAACCCTGTTTTAGTACTAATGTTGGAAAAAGTGTGCTTTTGTCTTTCTTTTATATTTTCAGGATTAAATGAGCTCAAAATAACAAAAGAAGCAAAAAGATAGCAAAATCTAACATAAATACAAGAAAAGGGACAAAAGTGGCATGCCCGACCCCCCGACAGCATCTTCCCAAGCAAAACGGAGAAGGCAGAAGACTGAACACGCCCCGTGCTCAGTGAGCACGGGTCCGTGCCCAAGTAGCAGCAGAAAAGACAAACTCATAGAAGCTTCTACTGCCCACCACGGGGCCGTGCCCAGCGGACACGGGGGCGTGGTCAACTTCCTGCAGGCGCATTTATTGTAATTGCGAATTACAATTAATGAAGAGAGAGAGTCAGATGGACACGGGGCCGTGCCCAGCGGACACGGGGCCGTGCCCGAGCTTCTGTTCAGCCTATAAATAGGAGTGTTTGGAGCTCTTGCAAGTCATCCCTTGGCACACCACCTCTCTCACACTTCACCCACCACCCACCACCACCATAACACCATCATCCATTGTCCATCATAGAGTGTGTGAGTCATCTCGGGATCCAAGATTGATCGTAAGAGTTCTTGACAATCAAAGGTTATGTTTGCCTAAGTCTCTTACATCACTTGGTGAAGACAAGTGTTTAGTGTAATACTTTTTATTTTTAATCTTTTACACTTTTTAATTGGTTTTGTATTAATGACTTTGATTACTAGTTTCTTATGTTGAAGGGGACTCTTCCTTATCGTTTGTCCGTGGTGTCTTGGCATTCTTTTACTGTCTATATAAAATAAAAGATTTTCACCATTCATATCTCCACGGTCTATATGGAGGTATGTTGGCTACCTGGTCAGGGGTTAAGGGAACGGTTTGGTAAGAGTCTTGCCATTGTTTAGTGTATAGATCCTGCGAAGGACCTGGGTCAAATTTAGTAGGACCTCCTTCAATACCCAAAGGTATTGGATGGCGGGGGTCCAAACTCTTTTATCCCCTCATAAGTTAAACTACTATTAAAACTTTAACCCAGCTACTTAGGACTGTATCCCTGCTGACTCAGACTACTTAGCTGAGGGTAACGTCGCCTTCAAAAGAGGGGCCTACCACATTATGCATTAATAATTGAATTAATTATCTTTCAATAATCCGACTCTTTAGGATTGTATCCTTGCTGACTCAAACTACTGGGTTGAGGGTAACGTCGCCTTCAAAAGACGGGCCTACTATAATAACTAAGATAATCTCTTAAACAAGTGCAAAAGTGCGAAAATAATCAAAGGTTACACTACACACAAGTCGGATCCAAGTGATTCATCTTGTCTATCTGTTTTTACTTTTATTTTATTTTTCATCATTTTAGTTAGTTTTATTTTTCTTAGTTTAAAAACCTTTTTCTAACATTTTGATTTGATTAGACGTTGAGGATAAAGCAGTACTAAAAGCTCTTGTGTCCTTGGACGACCTCGGTATCTTACCAACACTATACTACGTCCACGATGGGTGCACTTGCCCATATGTGTGTTTAGTGTTAGTAAATATCGTGTTTTATAAATTTAAAACTTGGCTAAAAATTGTAAAAGGGCTTAAAATATATACCTAAAATATATTACACTTAACGCACATCAAGTTTTTGGCGCCGTTGCCGGGGACACAAGGATTTTAAGAAAAGTTAGGAATCAACGGCCTAATCATTTTTTCTATGTTTTTTTATTTTTTTAGGATTTTCTTAAATTTTCAACTTCTGCAGAACTCAGCACGGGCCGTGCCCACTGAACACACCCCCGTGCCCAATCTTTGGAACTAGCAATCTTGTTTTAAGTCAGACAGTAAGCTGAACACAGGGCCGTGCCCACTCAACACGCCGGTTGGTAATTTCTGACACAAAAATGAGTTATAATGATCTTTTTTACTTTTGGCACTCTTGTGGTACGTGGTGTCAATTATGTGGAGGCGGTCATAAAGAATTAGAATGTTATTTTCGAAATTATAAGCCCCATTATATAGACCCATCGTTTGCCTGTAGCCTTAAGAGGGGCGAAAGTAAAAATAATCCTTATCTCTCCCTCGAAGGCGCCCAACCAGATATTCTAGGAGAAATACTTCTAGATGAACTATTTCAACTAGAAGATCTAGTTCTTAATTGGTTAAAAGAACTTAAGATGGATTTCCTTAATTCATCTCAAGACGATAACCAAGAAGAAGTGTTGGGATCGCATTCAAATAAAAACAACCTCGTTGCTCCCGATAACACCTTCAACTCTAGCGAAGACTTGGATGATAGTCGTCCCTATGCCGATTGTGCCGTGAAGGACTCCCCATCGACTTCGTTCGATGCATACATAGACCTGAGTGATTCGGCATACACCTTCTTTAATGAGAGCCCGGAAAAGGGTTGGACTTGTCCACCTACATTTAGCATAGGAATCACCCTCACCGACAACCTCTTGTGTTCTCGTCTTAATCTAGATCAATTAAGGTATCTTAGGCACTTTGGGGTTGTTCCATCCAGTAAGGAACCACCCGATCCGGATAAGTTCCTTGAAAATAAGTAAACTCTATAAGACAGCTTCCAGAAACGGGGCCGTTCCCAGGTCAACACGCTCCCGTGTCCACCCAAGGATTCTCTTCTGATTTTATCAGAATACGGACAAAAATGTGTCAGGATTCTGTCTGCACACGGGGCCATGTCCAGCCGACACGGGGCCGTGTCCAGCGTGATGTCGTTTTCTATAAATGCAGCATGATTCCTGCTCATTTGGACCACTTCAAAAGACAGAGATTCCTGAGATCTTCACTCATACTATCCTAGGTATGTTCTAAAAGAAGGTTCTCAAGAGCCATCTTGTCTTTTCCACTTTTGTCCATTTCCTTCTTCCTCAATTTTCAATCAACACCTCCATTAATGTTTGGAAGCTTCATGTTTCCAACCTTTATTGTAGTGTTTGTAAAGTTCTTATTCAAGGAATCTTGTCTAAAATAAGTTATGCAAACTTTGTTTTGAATTATTTGTGCTTAAAATCAACCCATGAACCAGGAAAATAATTTAAAACTCCAAGATTCCTAGGTTTAAAAACTTATAGACGCTTAGACAAGGGGCCATGTTCATTGAACATGGGGTCATCTCTGAGGGACTGTTTCGCAAAAATTGAGCTCATTTCGGTCTGTTTTCCCAGAATGGTGAGCAGAACAAGCAGAACGTCTTCATCGCACTCAAGGAGCAACCGACAGGGGAGGAGGTCATCAACGGCGGAAGACTCTCTTGTAAACTATATTTACGCCCTAAGAGAGGCTATTGATGAAATGACGGGGGTGGAAGAAGCATTGGTCGACCGTATCAACCATCTAAGGGTGGGACTGGAAGGGTGTCTCCGGGAGGTCAACCTCTTGCACCAGAGGTTGAACATTCTCGCATCTCCCCCTTTGGTGCCTATAATAACCCAAAGGGCATGGAACGTGGTGCCTGAAGTCATCATACCAGCCGAGTGGTATGCCATGCACCCTGGACCCCTTCGAGACATATTGTAAGGAGTCCCGGTTGGCGTTTCCCCTCCTCCGCAAGATGTTGAGGAAAACGAGGCCACCTTCTTCCTCCCAAGAGAGATAGAAGAATGGCTTTAACAATATCTAAGAAGATAATCCTCGGCCAAGAGTCATACTACAATACCGAGAATCTATTCCCGGAATTTTGGCTCTTAATGAGAAAAAAAGGGCTCCGTATGATAATTTTATGTATCACTAGACCTATCTAATTTAGGACTTTTAACTTTTTATTACTTCTTTGTTTTTACTTTCCTAGGACTATGTGTCTCACTATGGTTCTTAATCAAATGATGGTTTTAAGGTTTGGATGATGTTGTGATAAATAAATCACACTCGGGATGGTGAAGGATAACAAGGGAAACGAGAAACATCGCCCCATGCACAAAAACAGTGCCATCCGACAACAATTTGTTCATTACATTAAGCTCAGCACAGGCCGTGTTTGCCCAACACGGCCCCGTGCTGCACACTCTGCAGAAAATTGCCCAGTTCAGGTAACTAGACACGGGCCGTGTTCGCTGAACACGCTCCCGTGTCCAGGCTTCTGTTTCTTTTCTTTAATTTTTGTCGTTGGCACCTGAACACGGGGCCGTGCTCGGTCACCACGGGGCCGTGTCCAGGATGCCAGTAACATAAAATTTTGCTTTCAACACCATTTTACACATTCAATCAACCTAAAAACTTATTTTTGGGACACATTGAGGACAATGTGTAATTTAAGTGTGTGGGGGGGGGGGGGATGCTAAAACCTTGAATCTCGCAAGTCCTAATAACAAGCCTTACACAAAACTCTATTGGAACCGCTAATCACCCCAATTTTTTTTTCAAAAATTTAAGTTTTTTTACTTGTCTAAGTTTAAGTTGGGAATTCAAGTTTACAACCAATAGCGTCGTGATAAAAAGAACCAACATAAGAAAATTATGAAAAGGCATGACAAACTTAGTTAAAATTTGATTATATATACCTGATCTCATAAAAACCCTTTCCCACAAAAGTGAGTTTTGAGCCTTTATCAAGCATACAAATACATATCTTTACACTAAATGCTCATTTTTCGTTTCTTGTGTGAATAGCCGCTTGGTTCGTACGACTCTAGAACTTGCCACAACAATACATTCCCGGTCCTTACCAACTTAAACACAAGTAAGTAAATGATGGAGGCATTAGGACTAACCCTTTTTCTTTCTACACCATTATTTTTCATTTTTTTTACCACCTACCAAAATTCCCCTAGTTAACCCCTTTGAGCCTAAACCTTTTCATTTCTTAACCCAAAACAATCACGCTTTTTACCCACCTAAACCTTTTTATTTTAACCCTTTTCTTTTAGTAACAACATTCGGTTTTCTTATGACTTAAAAAAAACAAAAAACAAAAAATATATAGGGTAAATTACTTTTTGAGTCCCTGTGTTTTAGTTGTTTTAACTAGTTGAGTCCAAAAGCAAAAAGTTTAACAACCTGAGTCCCTATAAGCATTTTCATTAACCATTTGAGTCCTTTTGGGTCCAAATTTTAACCTGTTGAGTCCAATTTTTTGGACTCAAATCGTTAGAAAATGAACAAAATTGGACTCAAAACGTTATAAAATAAATGGCTAGGGACTCAGAGCGTTAAACTTTTTGATTTTGGACTCAAGTGGTTAAAACCACTAAAACACAGGGACTCAAAAAGTAATTTACTCATATATATATATATATATATATTGATGAAACCAAACAAACAAACAAGTTCATCAAAAATAACTTTGTTTGAAACAAATAGTTCATCAAAATAAAATAAAAATGTGAAAAATAAAAAGTCTTTCAAAAACCGACGTTTGTTACGCTTTTCGCCCTTTTACTAACTACTAACCCAACCACCTACCTTTAGCCCAAGCCTAACCCTTCACCCAAAAAGTCCTCTTGATATTTACAAAGGTATATAGTTAAAAAGGAGGAGGATTGATTGCTTGGCAAGCTTATGGTAGGAGTAAGTTCCATGCCGCTCTCGAGTGATTCACTAAAAATACACCTTCGGCCGAGTGTTGAGTGATTCCCTGTGAGGTATGTGAACTTGTATATAAATGCAATTTTAAAGAGGTATGTTATGCCCTAATAAGTAATTTATCTTAAGAAACGTTTTTAATAAATCATGACAAATAGGATTGTAAATAAATAAAAATAAAACCAAAATAATCTTGGAAATCCCGACACTCTATGACAAGCCCAAAAACCTTCTCTTCTACCCATTCCATTCGGGAGTGAATAAAACCACATTATAAAGAGTTTTGCTTGAGGACAAGCAAAGATTCAAGTGTGGGGGTATTTGATGTGCACAAAATACAACATATAAATTACATCAATTGTAGCATAAAACAAACCCTTTTTTAGTACTAATGTTGGAAAAAGTTTTCTTTTGTCTTCCTTTTGTATTTTCAGGATTAAATGAGCTCAAAATAACAAAAGAAGCAAAAAAGAAAGCAAAATCTAACATAAATACAAGAAAAGGGACAAAAGTGGCATATACCCGACCCCCCGACAACATCTTCCCAAGAAAAACAGAGAAGGCAGAAGATTGAACACACCCCGTGAGCCGAAAAGACAAACTCATAGAAGCTTCTACTGCCCACCACGAGGCCGTGCCCAATAGGACACGGGGGCGTGGTCAACTTCCTGCAGGCGCATTTATTGTAATTGCGAATTACAATTAATGAAGAGAGAGTCAGATGGACACGGGGCCGTGCTCGAGCTTCTGTTCAGCCTATAAATAGGAGTGTTTGGAGCTCTTGCAACTCATCCCTTGGCACACCACCTCACTCACACTTCACCCACTACCCACCACCACCATAACACCATCATCCACCACCATCATCCATTGTCCATCATAGAGTGTGTGAGTCGTCTCGGGATCCAAGATTAATCGTAAGAGTTCTTGACAATCAAAGGCCATGTTTGCCTAAGTCTCTTACATCACTTGGTGAAGACAAGTGTTTAGTGTAATACTTTTTATTTTTAATCTTTTGCACTTTTTAATTGGTTTTGTATTAATGACTTTAATTACTAGTTTCTTATGTTGAAGGTGATTCTTCCTTATCGTTTGTCCGTGGTGTCTTGGCATTGTTTTTCTGTCTATATAAAATAAAAGATTTTCACCATTCATATCTCCACTGTCTATATGGAGGTATGTTGGCTACCTGGTCGGGGGTTAAGAGAACGGTTTGGTAAGAGTCTTACTATTGTTCAGTGTATAGATCCTGCGAAGGACCTGGGTCAAATTTAGTAGGACCTCCTTCAATACCCAAAGGTATTGGATGGCGGGGGTCCAAACTCTTTGATCCCTCATAAGTTAAACTACTATTAAAACTTTAACCCAGCTACTTATGACTGTATCCCTGCTAACTCAGACTACTTAGCTGAGGGTAACGTCGCCTTCAAAAGAGGGGCCTACCACATTATCCATTAATAACTTAATTAATTATCTTTCAATAATCCGACCCTTTAGGATTGTATCCTTGCTGACTCAAACTACTGGGTTGAGGGTAACGTCGCCTTCAAAAGACGGGCCTACTATAATAACTAAGATAATCTCTTAAACAAGTGCAAAAGTGCGAAAATAATCAAAGGTTACACTACACACGAGTCGGATCCAAGTGATTCATCTTGTCTATCTGTTTTTACTTTTATTTTATTTTTCAGCATTTTAGTTAGTTTTATTTTTCTTAGTTTAAAAACCTTTTTCTAACATTTTGATTTGATTAGACATTGAGGATAAACCGGTACTAAAAGCTCTTGTGTCCTTGGACGACCTCGGTATCTTACCAACACTATACTACGTCCACGATGGGTGCACTTGCCCATATGTGTGTTTAGTGTTAGTAAATATCGTGTTTTATAAATTTAAAACTTGACTAAAAAGTGTAAAAGGGCTTAAAATATATACCTAAAATATATTACACCTAATGCACATCAGTTTTGTAATACTTAATATTACTTTTCATCGGTTTGTAATGTTGTTATCTTTTGCTTCCGTTGTGCATTAAATTGTGTTGTTTGACTATGACGATATCAACTACGTCACGATACTCCCCACTGGGCCCACCGGTAATACGTGGAAATATCAGGGTGTGACATTCTAAGAGTAAAAAGGAACATGCAGCGCATTTGCATGCACTTCTAAGTTTATTAAGAAAAGAAAAGCTTTATGACAGGTTTTCAAAATGTGAATTTTGGTTAGAAGAATTACAGTTTCTTGGGCATTTAGTCAACCATGAAGGAATTCATGTGGATCCCACAAAGATTGAGGCAATTACCAAATAGAAAACCCCTGAATCACCAACCGAGGTTAGAAGTTTCTTAGGATTGGCCGGTTATTATAGAAGGTTTATTCGAGATTTTTCTAGAATAGCCATTCCCTTAACTAAGCTAACCTGTAAATCTGTTAAGTTTGAATGGGGACCGAAACAAGAAAAAGACTTTAGAATTCTTAAGCAAATATTAACCAACGCACCCATACTAGCGTTACCAGAAGGAACTGAAGACTTTTTAGTCTATTGTGACGCTTCAAAGTTAGGTTATGGATCTGTGTTGATGCAACAACAAAAGGTTATAGCCTATGCCTCTAGACAACTTAAGAATCATGAAGAAAATTATTCAACCCATGATTTGGAATTAGGAGCCATAATTTTTTCCCTTAAGATTTGGAGACATTACCTTTATGGTAGTAAGCTTACCATTTTTACTGATCATAAGAGTTTAAGGTATGTCTTTGGGCAAAAGGAGTTGAATGTGAGAGAGAGACGCTGGATGGAAATTCTTAGCGATTATGATTGCAATATCCAATATCATGCAGTAAAAGCCAATGTAGTAGCTGATGCGTTAAGTCGAAAGTATCATGAAAAGCCAAAAAGAGTGCGTTCTCTTAAATAAATCTATAAGTAGATTTAAATGACCAGATTAGAAAAGCACAAGAATCAGTAATCAAGGACGATACTGAGAAATTGAAAGGAATGATTAAAAAATTAGAACCATGAACCGATGGAATTTGGAGATTCCATAAGAAAAGGATGTGGATATCTAATTTAGGAAACCTACGCCACCGTATATTAGAAGAAGCCCATAAGTCTAAGTATACGATGCATCCTGGAAGTGATAAGATGTATCAAGATTTAAGAAAGAATTTTTGGTGGATAGGAATGAAGAAAGACATAGCAGCTTATGTTTTTAAATGTTTAATTTGTTCACAAGTTAAAGCTGAACATCAGAAACCTTCAAGCTTGTTGCAACAGTTAGAAATGCTAGTTTGGAAATGGGAGTTAATAACAATGGATTTTGTTACCAAATTACCTAAAACAAGAAAAGGTAATGATACAATCTGGGTGATTGTAGATAGGCTAACTATGTCACACCCCCAAAATACCACACACAGAAACACCGCGGGACGTGTCGTACCAGGATCCAAGCCACCAATCACATTGAACCATTAATAAATATTTAAATAAAAACATTCGATTCATTTCATCATATGAATCCAAGTCATAAGTTAAACCAAAGTAAACATTCAGCGGAAGCATAAGATTATTCGTTGTTCAAGTATTTCAAAACAATGTACTAAACCAAGAATAAATATCCAAGAGTTGTGACCCATGACCACTCCAGCACTCCCAGACAACAATTCCATGATATAACCCTACAGACCTGCAAGCATGCAGACAAGTGTGTCAGACGACGCTGGTGAGTTCAACGTTTGTTAACACGTTTTTGTTACCAGATATGAGTATAAGACGATTCAATGATTTGATGTTGTTATTAACTCGATTACCGCAGATAGCTCTAGATTTATTTTCTCAAACCCCAATGCTCTATCACACATTAGTCAAGTGGTTAAGGTAATTAGTTCACGGCCGTCCTCCCTGGTACGGTGTGAGGGTGCCAAACCTAATAGCGCTATTAACTAATAACCCCGTTGTCTCCCCGGAAATTAATCGGTAGATGTAAGGGGAATTAATGATAGAAATGAGTGTAATAACCAACATCCCAATAACCTGACGTTCCTTCCCGGAACGATTACCAGATGTCCCTCCCCGGGACGCATGCTTGGGAAAAGGACAGTGAACTCACCTTAGATTTGCTCGGTATTTAACAAGTTACTTTACCCGTTCCAAGTCGGTCAACCAAACCCTACCATGGTTACCAAAGACAATCAGTATAGTGTTCACACATATCACGTATCTAACGCACACATTGCACAAGTAGTAGACAAGTATGACACACGTACTTATACGTTATTGTAACTGTTCAACATTCCATCTGTTGATCTATAACTTTTATCGTGAAATCATATAACAAGTATATGGGTTTCACATGCAAACCAATCACATAACAGTGCTCGTAACTTCACACGTTGCATCTATCACAAGATAACCATATATCACGTAACAAGTACCCAGTCCTCATCTATGCCCACATCCCATGTGTAAGTCTCATATTAATGTTTAACATATGCATTGGTTACCAATGAGATTAGTTGCATAATAAATTGAATCACACATTTTCCACAATTCATCCACACAGAAAAGATCACCATATTTCATATAATAGTTATCCAATCCTCACAAGTCCACACTCTTATGCATACTACCTAAAAACGTTCAACAGATGACTTGTTGCCCACATAAGTCGAGTCCAAAACCTTCCTTTCCAGTTAATATAATAACCACGTAACACACAACAGTTTCAATATCATAAACAAACATGACTACATGACAAAATTTCCTGTTATGGCGAAAGACCCAGTCTTTCGTCGAGACCAATTATGACGAATCACCTAATCTTTCGTCGGCTCGCATGCGGCGAAAGTCCATTATATTTCGTTGGCCCACATGTGACGAAAGTCCACTATATTTTGTCGGCTCTCATGCTAAACAATTACAGATTCAAGAGTGCTAAACAGTTACAGAGCAAGAGTATGTTTCAGTACATGCACATATAACATTCGGTAGTAACCGTCATTCATCAAGCACAACCTTTTACTAAATCTACGATTTGCATTAAAAACTAACAACCATTTAACAATATCATAATGCAATTCCTAATCGATTCAAACCATCATACTTCACCAAAGACATGCAACACCATATAAACCTTAGTTTTCATGCTCTCTAATCATAAATTTATGTTTTAACAGTTATGGATCATCGACTAATATTATGCATACATCCAAACTACTCATACAACTTATTGCAACCCTAGATAATCATCCAAAAATCACCACCACACAGAATCATGTACGGATCATTAAACCGATGATCGAAAACAAGATGCTAACCTTGATCAAGATGGAGTCGAATGAGAACTCGAGTCGAGGAGAGAGTTGTCGTCGGTTTCGAAGGAGGAGAAGAGAGGTGAGTGAGATTTTAGGGTTTGCCGTTATGATTTTTGTAAACAAGGACAGTGCAGGCACAATAATATCGAGACCCTACTGGGCCGTAATTGGAATGGGCTGAAGCCCTTAACGGCGAAAGACCACATATGACGAAACACATATGTTTCGTCGAGTCATGGTTGGAGAAAGGTTTTTTTTTTTTTTTTTTTGTCAAAGAGAGTGGTGACGAAGAATTATACATAAACTCAAATTATTAAACTTTAATTAAACTATATGTAACTTACACAAATAATAGTCAAGCAATTACACACAATCACTAATCATCCAGATAAACAGCACAGACACCACGTAAACCAATATTGTAGAAACAGGATTTCGAAGTCAATGATGTGTGAAATCTCGAGTTGTCACATCATCCCCAACTTGAAAGAAATTTTGTCCCGAAATTTGTCAAGCAATCCAAAACAACAAGATGTTAACGCAGGATGACTGTGGATTTTTCGCGGGTACCACAAACTAAGTCGGCTCATTTCCTACCAATGAAGGAAACTTTCAGTATGGAACAACTAGCCACGTTGTATGTAAATGAAATAGTTTCATTACATGGAATTTCTTTATCAATTGTTTCTGATAGAGATAGTCGTTTTACCTCTCACTTTTGGACAAGTTTCCAAAAAACAATGGATAAATCTAAGCACCACTTATCATCCTCAAACAGACGGACAAAGCGAAAGGATAATTCAGACAATGGATGATATGCTTAGAGCTTGTGTAATTGATTTCGGAGGTAATTGGGACGATCACCTGCCATTAATCGAATTTTCTTACAACAATAGCTATCACACAAGTATCAATGCTGCACCATTCGAAGCACTTTATGGACGAAAGTGCCGAACTCCAGTCTATTGGGCAGAAATTGGAGAAAAACAATTATCTGAACCTGAAATAGTACAAGAAACAACAGACAAGATTGTTCAAGTTAAAGAACGACTGAAAGCAGCACGTGATCGACAGAAGAGCTATGCAGATAACAGACGCAAACCGTTAGAATTTCAAGTAGGAGATAAGGTATTATTGAAAGTCTCTCCTTGGAAAGGAGTAGTAAGATTCATCAAAAGGGGAAAGCTAAGCCCCAGGTATGTTGGATCTTTTGAGATCATTAGAAGAATAGGACCTGTAGCCTATCAGCTACAACTGCCAGAGGAAATGGCAGCAATACATGATGTATTTCATGTATCTAATCTCAAGAAATGCTTAGCTGATGCATCACTAGTAGTACCTCTTAAGGATATAGAGGTAAATGAAAAGCTTAAATTTGTAGAGAGATCGCTACAAATCGAAGACAGAAAGGTCAAGAATCTCAAACACAAGACATTAGCTCTTGTCAAAATGAAATGGGACTCCAAGAGAGGACTAGAATACACATGGGAGCTTGAATAAAAAATGCAAAGGAAATATCCGCACCTATTTTAGTAGACCTGGAGAATGAGTTCTAAAACAAGGTGGGGAGGATATAACAACCCTCAGAATATTTTCCGACACCCTAAAAATATTTATAATATCCCAATACGTCCTAAAACACACCACATATACGAGAAAGGACCCAAAATACCTTTATTTTTATTTAAATTAAATAAAAACAATTTTTAATAGTCCTTAGCGGGCCGTGACAGAGCCTTCAAAGGCTTACGCGGGCCGCGAGCGCTCAACGACGAGGCAACACCCTGAGCTGACACGTGGCAGTTGTTGGTGCATCCGTCTGTCGACTTCGTCTTGTATCGAGTCTTGTATAGATATAGGTAGATTAGGGCTCGGGAATCAAGAAATTGGTATTTGTAAGTGATTCCACTTGAAATGACCTCTTGTCATTTCAAGTGAAATCTCATTTAATTCTAATTCCGCTCGAGCTTACAAGTCTGATTCCGCTCGAGATATAACATTGTGATTCCACTTGAATTGGACATAACATGTTCAAGCGGAAAAGGAACGCCTATAAATAGGTTTCTTGGAGCGAAATCATAATCGTTGTCTTCCGGTTTGTCACGAAGTGCTGCCGAAGTGTTGTCGTGCTTGTAAAAGGATTGTATATCAATAAAATCAATAGTTTAAAGTGAATACGATTGAAATAACACCGAAACACTTGTTTCCGCCTCTTGTTTTGGTGAATTACTCTTCTGATCGACTTGTTCAGGTCTGAAAACGATCCTACAAGTGGTATCAGAGCTCAGGAGGAAGAGTTCTTGCCATTTCAGCTGTATTTTCTGCTTTTCTACACCTTATTCTTCAAAATTGAAATTTTTTCACGGTAAAACTGGCTCAAATTTTCACATGTCGCTCGCAATCATGTATTAACAAGTCCAGGAAAGTTTCACAATTAAAATCGAGCTAAAACTTGATATTTTTGATATTCCGCTTGAAATCTGGTTCGAAAAAGATGACGTCACAGTGATTTCGCTTGAAATCAGCTTTTGATTTCGCTTGAAATATTGATTCCGCTTGAAGAATAATCTGATTCCGCTTCAGCTGGTTATTCCGCTTCAAACCATCACAGGAGCTTCCGCTTGAACTTACTTTGTGATTCCGCTTCAACTATTCCGCTTGGGAGACTATTATTGTTGATTCCGCTTCAAAAGAATTTTTTGCTTGAAGTTGTTCTTGGTATCTCGCTTGAAAGTGTATTCTTGCTATTTCACTTGAACGTGGTAGATTGTGAACTTTTGAAAAATTGAATCATGGACAACGAGTTTTATAATGCCTTTGCTGGTCCAATGAACATTACTCAGAGTGCATTGCTTGAGAATGAAACGGGGACATCACAGAAACCACCTAAGCTCTTGGATATTGATGATTACAATGGTTGGTCCGAATGTTTTGGCAATTGGGTTGAAGCTTATCATTTGGATGCATGGGAACATACTGAATTTCAATATGAATGACCAACAGTGAACAATGGAAAAGAAATGCCAATTAGAGAAATGAGTGCTGAAGAGAAAAAGAAGTATAGAGATGAGAAATTGATGGTGAGTTTGTTACAGCAAGCAATTAAGGAGGACATCTTGGTTTTGCTTCAACATGATGGAAGTGCTTATTCGATCTGGAATGAATGGAAAGCAAAATTTCTGGGAAGTGATGATATGCTTAAGAACAAGATATCACTTATGAAGAAAGAATTTGATCTATTTCATGGTTTGAAATCAGAAAACACCAAGCAAATTATTGAAAGATATTGTAACTTGGTGAGAAATATGACGAAATTAGGCATGAAAAAGGATATAGATGAGCTGATTGAGAAACTTGCAGATGCGTTACCACATGATATTTGGGGAACGTATCTGATGATGTTAAGAAATAATAGAAAGGAATATAAAAATCTGACACTAGGTGAGTTCATCAAACATCTGGAAGCTCAAGAGATGGAGCAGAGAAAGATTGGCAGGATGAAGAACTATGATGGAGAACAAGATATCGGTTTGTATTTCAAAAGTGGTGTTAGTGAGAAGACAAATTTTTCTCCAAAGGTTGAAACTGCTTTTAACGCGAAAGGTTCTTCTGAAAGTTCATCTCAGGGATCAAGCAGCACAACAGGATTTTCTTCATTTCCGTCATTTGATCCACAATTTTCTACAACAAAGAGTGGCAAAGTTCTTCAATGCAACATTGCTTTAAAACTTGAAAATGATCAGAATTATACTGAGGAAGTTGCTAAAAGTCACATGTCTTTGTTGGTGACAGTGCTTGAATCTTATGGAGGCTTAGTTGCAGGAAGGATCGGGAATCCAATGCTCACGAAGGAGGATTACGATCAAATTGATGCTGAGGAGATGGAACTGATGGATATAAAATGGTGTATGGCTAGTGTGTTGAGACGGGCTGAAAAGTTCAAACAAATTACAGGTAGAGATAATTTTCGCGAGGCACATGTTTCAACTTTAGGTTTTGATAAGTCTAAAGTTACTTGTTTTCGTTGCAGGGAAAAGGGGCATTTCAAAAGAGAGTGCACAAATCGTGAAACGAGTGGAGCTCAAAATCCTTTCAGAAACAATGATTACTACAAAAAGGCGATTTATCATCAATACACAACAGCCATATCAACAACAACAGGCTCAAACTGCACATGGTAGAAAAGAAATTGAAGATTCAAAGAGAGCGTGTTTGGTTAATCAAGGTAAGGATGGTGGATTCAGCTGGGATAAATACATTCCAACGGACAGTAAAGTGTGTTTGGCAGATCAAGATGATGAAAAATTGCTAGAAAGTTTTAGTTGGGACAATTTTTGCCCAGATAAAAAATTTATGGAGAAAGAGATGTTAAATGCTAAAGCTTTTGTTACTAATGTTAGAGACGAATATTGGGCAGAAAAATACAGAAAAATTAGGGAAGCTGAAGAGGAGAAATGGAGAAGAATTGAAGAAGAGAAAGGAGAAGAAAGGAGAAAAGCTGAAGCTGAGAAAAAGAGGAAAAGAGCAGAGGTAATTCAAGTGAGAACAGTCAAAGAAGTTCCAGAATTTGAGATCAAAGTTGATACTGAAGCAGTCAAAGTTCCTGAGAAGTGCATGAATTGTGATTCTTTGATAAAGCAAAACAATGAGTTGCTCCACAACATAAAAAGGCTGAAAGAATCATATGATACACTGAACAGAGAAATGAACAAGTACAACGAGTCAAGTAGTGAACAAGCTGTAGCAATGAATACACTCAAAGGAGCATACATGAGACAGCTTGACAACGTTACTTACTACACAGAGAAGTGTGCTGAGCTTGAATTGAAGTTGGCAACACAAAGAATCGAAACTGAAAGAGTTAACAATTTATTAAAAAATTACTCATGTTCTACTTTTGTTGTTGACAGGATTTACCCTATTGTGGAAAGAATGAAGACTTTTGAAGAAGAGAAGACTTCGGAAGAAAAGAAGTCCGAGACAAAAGAAGATGATGAAGTGAAAATTTCAGGTAAGAAGCCAAGTGTTGTCTACAATAGATGTCTGCCCCCGGTCGAAAATGGATATTCTCCTCGAAATCCAAATTCCGAAAGAGTCAAAAAGGAAACAAATTTACAATGGGAGTCTGGGTCGTCGGATAATTTGCCAGAAAATATTGATGTTACGTTCACATCGTCCGACACTGATCATGAGTCCAAATTGATAAAGAGTGTGGTCGATCAGGTGTTGGATAGAGATAACATTGAGGAGTCAAAAACGGAGTCCAAATCCGAGTCAAAGTCTGAGTTCAATACGTAAAAGTCAACAATCAAAAAGACCAAACGGGTTTATGATAAAGAATTTTTGCTATCAAAATCTAATTTGAATGACGAACCGGTCAAAGTAGCATATATTTTGAAAGATTCGGACAAATTATATTCTGATGAGATTTTTCCAATAAGGAGTGTTAAAATTGAAATGATTCAAAAGGTTTTCAAAATCACAGAAATTAATATTTCTGAAATAAAATATTTAAATCTTACTGGAAAACCTAAATAATACACTTCAAGAGATCAACAAAGAATTAACAAGAAAATGGGTTACAATTGTGGTTATAGTTTCCAAAAGAAACCAAACCATAATGGTAATTTCAAAAAAAAAAAAGTCTTGGATTTAATCAACCGAAAAATCATAAAAATGGAAAAATTTATAAACCAAAAACTGTGTTTGTTTTAGGAAAATCTTCAGAGGATGAGAAAGAGCAAGCATTCAGGGAGCAGACAAATCAAGTATTCCTTGACAAGAAGCAAGAAGAAGTAAAGAAGAGAGTTGCTCAAAAGAAGATAGAAACGAGAACTTGTTTTCAATGCAAAACTGCTGGTCATGTTTCTAGGAATTGTCTGAAAACATTCAAACCAAAACAGGAAGTTGCTGAGAAACTGAAAGGAAAAATTGTTGAGAAAATCGAACCACCAACACATAAACTTAAAGTTTTTGAAAATTCAATTTATGAAGTTGGTGAGTGTTAGAAAAATGTTTTCAAAAAGAAGGAGAAACTTAACAATTAAATCTGGGTTGTTAAGCAATCAAAAGCAAGTTCTGGTGATGAATCTGATTCCATAAAATCAGAGGAGCCGCATGTTGTTGTCAAAGAAGAGAAGCAATTTCCGCCAGTGGATGATGTGAATTTTCCACTACTGAATGCTAAAAATTTGAAATTTAAATTGGGAAGGTTGAAATTTCAAACCAATTCTTTTCTAAAAAGAAAGAATTGGATGTTGAAAAAGCCTTTAACCCCATAATGAAAAATATTTTTGGAAAAATGATTGAGGGGAAGGCTAAATGGGTAAAGGAGTTTTATCAATCAAAAAGGAAAGATGGAACCCCAAGTGAGACTAGACAAGTTACACCCAAGGCTGGTCAGGCTTGGGTGGATATATTCTTCGTTGAATAAAAATCTGACTTCCGGAGCTCCCAAGATGGTAATCGCGGAGCATGAATCAGCATCATTCTTGAATTTTTTTTAAAAAATGGGTTAAAATTGAGAAGTATGAATCGCCGGAACTCCCAGGTTGGTAAGTGTGGAGTAGGAATCGGCATATTGAGAATTCAACCATCAGTGGTAATTGGTTGAAAAGCATGTTTACAAGTGTTTGTTTTTTTTATCTTTCAAGAAGTTAGTCAAGGTCATTAATTTGAACTTGAGTTAACTATCATTTAAAAGATTGGTAAACAATGTGATGACTTGATCCCCATTTACTACAAGTGGTAAAATCAACAAAACTGATTTTCCGGAAAAACCATTTTGATTAAAACAAACTTAAGTGTTTTGAAATCATAATGGGAAAATAGTTTGTTGTGAGTGGGAGTTCTGATTGTTTATACCAAGTGGATGGAGAATTGAGGCGATTCATATTAGTTGTCATGTTCTTGTACAGTTTGTTTTCAAATTTCTTTAAATGTGGTTGAATTTTATGGGGGAGTAATGATTTTTCAGAAAATCCAAAAACATTAAAAATTTGAAAAAGCAAAAAACATGATATAATGAAAAATGAGTTTTTGTTGCATATAAGAGGAAATGATAGTAAACCAGTGGACTATCACAATACGCTACAGAAATGTATAGTAAAAATGTGATAAACAATCTCGTTGTGGATGTGCCAGTAGGTTTTTGCACATTTAGTAGATTGTGACGAGATATAAACCTAAATTTCAAACTTGCTTATGTCGTGGGTAACATTTCTTGGACATATGGGTAACCCCCGAAATCTTGTTTGAAAGGTCCCTCTTTCTGAGATACTAGGTCTTTATACTCAGTGATATCTGGGGTATTATTCCGGGACTTCTGCTGAATGGAAATTCTGACCTAGTCCCCGTATAATACTTTCTGCAAATGCTTGAGACATAGCACAACCCTCAGCAAAAATGATGAAACAATAAAAATGATAATCATTGCTATTGAAGAAAAGATCCCCTAAAGGGGACACACCTAAAGTCGAGCCGTCATCTCTCTGCTGAACGGAAGTTCTGACCTTAGCTCTCACAGTTTCGCATCTAACCCTTTTACAGATATCATCTGTGGTATACTCACCTGTAAGACTGAATATTGGGATCTGGATATGGGAGTATATTCAAGTGGTGGGACACGCGAATAAGTTTAAGTATCTAAAACATTAATCTCATATCTCGGAACAGTTGAAATTTGTGTGAAAATTTAAATGGACCAATACACTGACAATCTAGGTGAATTGTTTAAAACTTAAAATGAAATCAAGCTTAATGGTGTTGGTGATTTGTTTCAAAACTGATATGATCCTCTTGCACGAACTCACAAAAATATTGTTTATAAATATTTTCTTTACTGCATTTATATTCATTCAAAAATCCAAAAAGATTTTAGTGTGTTTTAGCATAATTTTTTGAAAAATCCAAAAATATTTTCTACAAATATTGTTTGAAAAGCTAATTTTTGAAATTCCAAGTGCTAAACTTGATGAACAGGTTTGGATAAAGAGTGTGTGAAAGTGATTGTATTTTATAAGTGGTGTTCAAAGAATAAATCATTTTTGAATGTTTCTTGCAAATGGTTTCTAAACTTTAAACGATTTAAACTTTGAGAAACTTATGTGTTGGGTAAAGATTTGTGCAGGATAAGAGCTAGGCAATGATCTTGAAGCTGTGATTTCCAGACTACGATCTCAGCAGATTGAGAGGGAGAGTCTGAAGAACAAAGTGCCAGGTTCTGATCCTAAGATTACTGATGCTAATGGATTTTAAAGATTCAACATTCGAGGGAGAGGAATTTGTTGATGATAGAGATTGAGTAAGGATGCTTACAATGGAGAATACTTCAGAGAGAAGCACGAAAACTGATAAAGGCTGAAGGTTTGACAACCAAAGACTCGACACTGAAGACTCCGTCAACATCCGAGTGGGAGTTTGTTGGTGCGTCCGTCTGTCGACTTCTTCTTGTATAGAGTCTTGTATAGATATAGGTAGATTAGGGCTCGGGAATCAAGAAATTGGTATTTGTAAGTGATTCCGCTTGAAATGACCTCTTGTCATTTCAAGCGAAATCTCATTTAATTCTGATTCTGCTCGAGCTTACAAGTCTGATTCCGCTCGAGATATAACATTGTGATTCCGCTTGAATTGGACATAACATGTTCAAGCGGAATAGGAACGCCTATAAATAGGTTGCTTGGAGCAAAATCATAATCGTTGTCTTCCGGTTTGTCACGAAGTGCTGCCGAAGTGTTGTCGTGCTTCTAAAAGGATTGTATATCAATAAAATCAACAGTTTAAAGTGAATACGGCTGAAATAACACCGAAACACTTGTTTCTGCCTCTTGTTTTGGTGAATTACTCTTCTGATCGACTCGTTCGGGTCTGAAAACGATCCTACAGCAGTGTCGTGTCGAGCCTATGCGTGTGACCAGTCAAGGCTAGGGCCTACCCGACCTACGTCGCGGGCCGCGAAGACTTTGTCTTCGTCTATCGCGGGGCGCGAGGAAGTGCTGTATCAGCACTATAAATAGGGTCGATCGGTTTCAATTGAAATCGTTCAAAATTCTCTTTCTCTCTCAAATTTCTATAGTGTAGGCTCTATACCCGGTCATTATACCCCCCCCCCAATTAACAAAGTTCTGCCTCGTTGTAAGTATCATAAGCCCCGATTACGTATTAGATACGCTGCCCGATTGATCTAGGGTTCCGTAACGGCTGTCGTGGTTCTGCCCGACGTAGTCGTTGGAATACCGTCTCGGAGAGGGTATTACTAATGTAAAAATTGGGTTATTATACTAACACGTGTGCATTTGTGTAATTAATAGATAATCACCAGGAAACCCCTAAGACAGCAATGTGAGTAATCTACTTTTTGCAAACTGTTTTTACAAAAACTCAAACATTAAACATAATAATAAACAGTTAATGAGTATTTGTATTCTACAATTATCGTCGGTATGTTGGGGTTTTGTATACAAAATTTGTTACTACATTGTGAGTAGAACATGACCACAAGTCAGGTTGACAGTACCGTGGCTGGTAATTAAAGTAGATGGAAACAAATGTAATTGCGCGACCGCCCTCAATACTGTAAAACGGTTTTACTTATCTTGATTAAACTGGAATTCACTCACCAGTATTTCCCACTGACAAAATGTTTTTAAATGCGTTTCAGGTAACAAAATGTGAAAACCAAATAGAAGCCAGCTGGACAGCACTGAAGGCTTGGAAAAGTGGCTATAAAGTTACCTAAAAAAATAGATGTTTTTATTTAAATAAAATAGGGTTTATCCCTATGAAAATGTGTGTACTTAAAACTGGGGATTTTCCCACATGTTTAATATTATAAAAGTGTGGTATTTTACTCTGATAAAATATTTCCTAACTACGGTCCTGATGTAATTCCGCTGCTAAACTGATAAACACCGATGCCACTGAAACTAGTCGCGACCACCCGTTCTCGTGTTGTTAGGTGACGGGGGTTGCGACAGGTTCGGCTACAAAGTCTATTTTTCCTACAAAGTGTACAAAGTCATAAAACACCACAATTTCAACCATAAAACACACTCAAAACCCACAAATAACACGATGAAGATCATTAAAACACAATAACCAAACTATCCAAACCCTAACAGTCCTTAAAAACTCTAAACACACCATCATACAACTATGAATATAAAACACAACATGATAATCAACATAAAACACACTAATATCAGTCCTTCGATAATCAAAGTCTTATCATCCAAAACACAACACAAAATCCACAAATATGGGGTTTTAGTAATCTCCACTATGTTAATTGTGGGTTTTGAGTGTGTTTTATGGTTGACATTATGGTGTTTTATGACTATTTACACTTTGTAGGAAAAATGGACTTTGTAGCCAACTCCCCCTATATATATATATATATATATATGGTGGGGTTCTAAAGTGAACACTAGTGTATTTGCGAACTGAGTGAACAAATCCTGGTCATTGATCTACACACGTGTATGGCCAGGATCTCATCATTAAATCGTAAAATACACTAGTGTATTTCAACATCAAATCCTGGCTATTGATCTACACACGTGTATGGCCAGGATTAGTTCACTCAGTTCGCAAGCTACACTAGTGTTCACTCTTGAATATATATATATATATATATATATATATATATATATATATATATATAGGGAGGAGCTCATGCGAGAACCACCCTTATTGTGAGAACCTTGAGAACCAATGTGAACACAACCTAAAATAGCTAAAAAACCTAAAAAAAAACCTAAAAAAACCTAACCCCCAACCCCCCCCCCCCCAAAAACCTAAACCCCCCACCCCCCCCCACCCAAAAAAAACCTAACCCCCCCCCCAAAACCTAACCCCCCCCAAGCTAAAAAAACCTAAAAAAACCTAAAAAAAACCTAACCCCCACCCCCCCCCCCCAAAAACCTAAACCCCCCCCCCCCCAAAAACCTAAACCCCCCCCCCCCAAAAAAAACCTAACCCCCCCCCCCCAAAAAAAAAACCTAAACCCCCCCCCCAAGCTAAAAAAAACCTAAAAAAACCTAAAAAAAACTAAAAAAAACCTAACCCCCACCCCCCCCCCCCCAAAAAAAACCTAAACCCCCCTCCCCCACCCCCCCAAAAACCTAACCCCCCCTCCACCCAAGCTAAAATGCTAAAAACTAAACCCCCAAAAAACCTAAAAAAATCTAAAAAAATCTAAAAAAATCAAAAAAAAATCTAAAAATTTTTTTTTTGATTTTTTTAATATTTTTTAGGTTAAAATCGCTACTTTTCGAAGCAAAAAAAATTTTTTGCTTCGAAAAGTAGCGATTTTAACCTAAAAAATATTAAAAAAATCAAAAAAAATTTTTTTATGTGATTTTTAGCTATTTTTAGGCATTTTTGGTGTGTTCACATTGGTTCTCGCGGTTCTCACAATAAGAGGTGGTTCTCGCATGATCTTCTCCCTATATATATATATATATATATATAAATATATATATATATGTATATATACATACATACATATATATATATACATACATACATATATATATATATACATACATACATATATATATATATACATACATACATATATATATATATACATACATATAGGGCCGCTAAAATAAGAACCCCCTCCAGTTGTAAGAACCGTGAGAACCAATCTCAACCAATTAGATTGTGACACCCCAAAGGGTATTATGGTCATTTACTCCAAATGTCATTCCCCACCCTCTCTCCTCATTAATAGTTGCCAGTAGTCTCTCTCCTCCACCATTTTAAAAACTCCATCTCCTCATTAATAGTTGTAGTAGTCTCTCTCCTTTCTTCATTTTTTTTAAAAACCCTCTACTCTTCCTTTCTTCAATTTTTGAAAACCCTAAAACAACACCCACCTAATTTACTCCTCCTCTCCACTCGATAATATCTACAGACAACACACACCAAAAATCTGCTACCTCATTCCTCTCTCTCTCTCTCTCTCTCTCTCTCTCTCTCTCTCTCTCTCTCCCCCATCGGTGAAGAAACCGGCGACTGGAGCCGGAGATCTGACCACCCAACGCCCCCATTGTTACAGAACTGAACGGCAGCCCCCCCCCCTCTGATTTCCGGCGACAAGCACCAGCCTCCCTTCCTCTACGCCGTCTCCACCGCCCCACAACCACCCCTCCGCCGCTGCATCCATCGCCAAAGATATGTTTTCTCTCTATCTCTCTTTAGACATGGGATCTGCTACTCTCTGTCTTTTTATTTGAGTTTTTTTGGGGATTTTTTTGTGATGACGGTTTGAGGGATGTCGTTATGGTGATGTCATTTGGTGGTTAATATGCCGCTGGCGGTGGTGTCTTGGCAGAGGTGGGCGACGGGTGTTATGGTGGTGGCGTTTTGTTCGGTGGCGAGGCGATGGTGGGAGGTGTTTGGTCGGTGGTGGGAGGTGGTTGGTAGGTGGTGGAAGACAGTGGTGGGATGTGGTTGGTTGGAAGACAGAGGGTGATGGGTGATGGTGGGGGCGGAGGTAGTCGGTGAGTCTTTGGTTTTGTTGGCCGGAACAACCACCGCCGGCATCGACTCCGATGAGTCTTTAGGTTTTTATTGGCTTGATTACATGTCTTCGGTAGTCGTTGCTAGTGCAGGTGGCTGGTAGGGGTCCAAAGGTTCGATTTTTGTTTCTGTTGGATTTTTTTACCTGTACATCTTGTTTGTTTTGATTATATTTTTGTTGGATTTGTTCTTCGATTTGTGTACAGCGGTGTCCGGTGGTGCTGTTTTCTTGGACTAGTGGGTCTGATGAACTCTGTGGACTTTTGTTTTGATTATATTTGTTGGATTTGTTCTTTGATCAGTGGGACTTTGGTGGGGTTGATATGTTGGATGCGGGTGGCAATGATGAGAAAAATAAAAACGTCGATTTTGATGATGATGGCGCGGCAAGGATGGCGGAGGGTAGGTTTTTTAAACCTGCAACCCCTCTTTTGCAGCCTTTTGATTATCAGTTAATCTGAGCCAAACCCCGTTTTTTTTCGAGATTGACTTTGTTTTGATGTCATCGCTTTTTTAATTTTCCACCCTAGTCGATGATGATAACGATATATCTGAGACATTTCCCGAGTTTGCGATTTCTGTGTGCGTTCGTTTTTGCGTAAAAAAGTTTTTGTAAAAAAAAAGTTAAACCGTAAACTTTTTAACGTAAAACGTAAACTTCTTAACGTAAAAACGTAAAACGTAAAAAGTTTTACGTAAAACGTAAAAAGTTTTACGTAAAACGTAAAAAGTTTTTTCGTAAAACGTAAAAAGTTTTACGTAAAACGTAAAAAGTTTTACGTAAAAACGTAAAAAGTTTAACATAAAACGTAAAAACTTTTACGTAAAAAGTAAAAAGTTTAAATTTTAACGTAAAATGTAAAAAGTTTTACGTAAAACGTAAAAAGTTTTACGTAAGTTTTACGTAAAACGTAAAAAGTTTAACGTAAAAATTTTAACGTAAAACGTAAAAAGTGTACAAAAGGGCGCGTTAAAAAAAGTGAAAAAACGGCGCGTTTAAAACGGCGTGTAAAAAATCGGCGCGTTTTAAAAAAACGACGCTTGAAAAAACGGCGCGTAAAAACGCGTAAAAAAACGTCGAGTTAAAAAACTTCGAAAAAACGGCGCGTTAAAAAACTTCAAAAAACGTAAAACGTTAAAAACGGCGCGGTAAAACGTTAAAAAGTTAACGTAAAACGTAAAAAAGACGGCGCGTTAAAAAAACAGCCGTAAAAAACGGCGCGTGGAAAAGCCGGGCAAAAAAACGGTGCGTTAAAAAACGGCGCTAAAAAAACGGCGCGTAAAAAAGCCGGACGTAAAAACGGCGTGTAAAAAACCGGCGCGCAAAATTAATTGTTTTTTGTCAAAAAATCTGAATTTAAAATTGTTTTTAATAAAAAAATCTTTTAAAAAATAAAAAGTAATATAATAAAACTAAAAAGTAATATAATAAAACAAATAAGTAATTAAAAATAATAAAGACAAAAAGACAAAAAAAGTGTTATTTTACTAAACTACCCTTTTAGATTAAAAAATTAAAGAAATAATAAGACAAATTGTATTTAATATTAATTTTTCTTACTTTTAATCTTATCCATTCATCTTCTTGATCTAAAGGATAGAAAGTGGTTCCTATGGTTCTTACAACTAGAGGTGGTTTTTATTTTAGCGATCCCCTATATATATATATATATATATATATATATAGGACAAAGATCCGTTAGGAACCACCCCTTATTGCGAGAACCGCGAGAACCAGTGTGAACACAAACAGTAATTCCTAAAAAAAATCTAAAAACACCCAAAATTTTTTTTTTATTTTTTTTTGAAAAAAGCGCTATATTTTGTTAATAAAAAAATAAAAATAAAATTCAAAAAAAAAAATTTTGAGTAACAGTTATCCATGCACATGTGCATATGTGTCGTTTCTTTGTCAAATTCCGTAATTCATTACAAATAATAGTCAATTGCACTTTCATTTACACTACTACGTGTAATACACTATTTTTTACATTACCAATGTTAGAAATGCACATGTGCATCTATATGTATCAACAGGAAATAAGGTGTTTTGGTACACTACTTTCTCTTTCATCTATCATTCCATCCATAATACACAAGCATGCACATGTGCATTTTTGTCATTTCTTTGACAAATTCCGTAATTCATTACATATATTAGACAATTGCACTTTCATTTACACTACCATATGTAATACGCTACTTTTTACATTACCAATATTAGAAATGCACATAGCATTTATATGTATCAACATGAAATAAGGTGTTTTGGTACACCACTTTAAATACACTTTCCCTTTCATCTATCATACCATCCATAATACACTACCATTACCTCCTACCATCCATAATACAATACCATTACCTCATACCATCCATAATACAATACCATTAACAATATTTTCACTTTATTACATGTATGTAAACACCATTTATACCATCCAATCAACATATTACATAAAAAATTGACAACTATAACCAAACCATCAACCACTAGATATAACTAACCAAAAAACATGTATATGGGTCTACTTCTCCATTCAAAATCACAAACTTTTTGTACCAAAACACGTTATATCATGGTTATACCTAATTAGGTACATGTGCATTTTGAATATTGGTAATGTAAAAAGTAGTGTATTACTAATGGTATTGTAAATTAAAGTGCAATTGTCTATTCCTGATAACGTATTACCGAATTTGTTGAAGTAATGATACATATGCACATGTGCATGGATAACTGTTACTCGAAAAAAAAAGTTTTTTTTTTTTTATGGGAACGAAATATAGCGATTTTTTATTAAAAAATATTAAAAAAAAATTTGAGTGCTTTTTTGATTTTTTTTTAGATTTTATTTTGTGTTCACATTGGTTCTCGCGTTTCTCGCAATAAGGGTGGTTCTCGCATGAACCTTACCCTATATATATATATGGGGATGGATCATGAGAAAACTAGTTTAAATGAGAAAACAAAAAAGCTAACTAAAAAAAGCCTAAAAAACATACCAAATTTTTTTCTTTTACAATTTTTTATAAAAAATCGCTATTTTTTATGTGTGGAAAAAATTTTTCAAAAAAAAAGTTGTTGTACTGCACATGTGCACTAATACGGAAAGACTAAACCACTTAACCCACCCCGCGCCGATACCCCCCAAAAACCTAACCCCCTCTCCCCCCCCCCCCCCACCTCCCCAAAAACCTAAATTCACCCTCCCACCAAAAGCCTAACCCCCCGCCCCCAACCCCCTCCTGAAAACCTAAAACTAAACCCTAAACAAAACCCGAAAAAAAAACCTAACCCCCCCAAAAAAAAAAAAAACCTAAACCCTCCACCACCACCCAAAACCTAATCCTAATTCTAAACCTCCAAAAAAACTAATCCTAAAAGCTAAACTAGACTCAAAAAACTAATTTTAGGCATGTAATACACATGTGTAGTACACATATAATGCACATGTGCAGTATAAGTTTTTTTTTTTTTTTGAAATTTTTTTATATTTAAAAAATAGCGATTTTTTATAAAAAAAATGTAAAAAAACAATTTGGTATTATTTTAGCTTTTTTAGGCGTTTTTAGTTAGTTTTCTAGTTTTCTCATTTAGATGTAGTTTTTTCATGATCCTCTCCCTATCTATCTATATATATATATATATATATATATAATATATATATATATATATATATATATATATATACACTAAATTTTTGAATTTATTGACAGAAACAGTAAAAAAGTAAAAATATTACAGTTAAAAGTAAATAAGGGGGGTAATAAAAATTTTCTTACAGTGGGTTACAAGAAAATGGCTACTAGAGGTGAAGGCAGAAGCTCGAGCAAACCTTAAGATTTATGAACAACGGATTGAACAAGGGATAACAAAAGGTAAAAAAGACTCTCTTTTGGAATATAATATGATGAACAATGGACGAAACTAAGGAGCTAGGAGGTTAGGCCAAGAATTGACAGAGAGAAGTTTAGTGTGTTATAAGGATGATTGAGAATGCAAGAAATTTTATTGAATTCTCTGGGGTGATATTTACAAGTGAAATATATGCCTTATATAGGCAATAAGAAAAGTTAAGCTAATAATGTACCACTATACATACTACTCTAATGTCAGAAAGATAAACGGATACAAATTAATGAAGAAAAAAGACAACATGCATTATATACAATAATGGATTCATTGTCAGCTGCATATGTTTGACAACAATCATGGTTGTCTAGAAATGTTGTGTACACCTGTCTCTTAGTGTCCACTCTTCCATCATTTTCTTTTAGAAATCTTTGTGTGTGATGTCAATGGATTGTGGTGTCCCTGGATCATCACAACCTTCATCATCTGTTGCTTCTAAGTTTATAATATGCTTTAGTTCTAGGAGGTCACCTTCTCCTACAAATGGTAAAAGCATACACGAATTTTGTTTAGCATAGATTTGTATATAATGTCCCTCTGCTAGGAGTTTATATTTTTCCCATTGAAAACATCCTGGCAAATCTGGGGTTTGTTGATAAACTTGTCTAGTGACTTTGCGTAATTTTGAGGCAGATTATCTAGTGTGACTTCTGAATTTTTATGTTCTGTCTTTAATGAAGGCAGATTTGCAAAGTTTATATCTCTTGTGACTAGCAGACTTTCTAGGTATGGGTGTGTAGAAACTTGGTGCTCAATAAATATTCGCTTTCGTGCTGGTCTGTAGGTGTTGGCATCAGCATAAGGGAAAGAAGCAAAAATTTTGCAACTAATTGTAGGTGGAAAGATGTGTGTAGCAATGTTCCTTATGGTTAGAACAAATTTTTCTCCAAGACGATTGAGAAGCTGTTCTGTCTTACTATTTACTCAAGATTCCATATAGTCAATCATACCGTGACGGTAAAACTGAACTATTTCATCATCTATTAACTGTGTAGGAAGAAAAACTTGTAGCAGAAGGCCTGTTCCCTTACATTCTTCATCTATTCTTTCGACTACTTTTACTCTAGTTATGAGCGGGTCTTCAAAGGCAAGATCCACCAATCTTTGTTGTAGTCCATAAAGAACTAGAGGAAATTCTGTACAAACTTTCTAGGAGAAAATCTGTTTAAACTCAGGAAAACGTTCTATTACTGGTTTTAGACAGTGTTGCCATGGTGTATCAAGAACCCCAACTTAAAACATTTTATAATTTCTGTTTAACACTGTATTTTCTTTTTTATCAATTTTTTTGTAATACCTATCTATATTATGTTTCGAGAATACTAACTTTTTGTTTTAATAGACTATTTTCAACCTTCTCTTGTATAGAGTTTGTATTTTTTTTCCTTGTTGTACAAGCTGATCTTGTAGCTTAGTGATCAGCTCTTCTTGATTTTTAATTACTTGTTCAGGCTTAGTTTTTTCCACGTCTGCAAATGTTTGAACCTCTTCAGGTTCTATGTACAAGCCACTTACCCCAAAATGTTCTCTTGCTGTTTCTATAGTCTTTTGAAAATCTGTAAAGCCTTTGTAAATTGGGTTGGGGCATTGGATATGCTTAGCCACAGTCTCCCATTTATTAAAAATATCAATTTTAATACCTCAAAAGATGACATAATGGCTAAACTTAGGCTTTTGTTGTTTCTCAGGTGTTTTGCTACTTTGTTCATAAAAATAAATACTTAATGCATTTAACACCTAGACTATAAAGGTTGAGGCATGAGACATAGTTTGAATAAGCCAAAGGTTATCTAGTAAACACTGTTGTTTTTCTGTTATTCATCCCAATAATTGGACGAAACTTTGTATTAGGATCATCACATCTTTGTAATGCATAATTTCCAAAGGTAATGACCGCGTTTTGTGTATTATGTGACTGAAAGCTTACCCTTTGTGTAAAATGTCTATTTTTTGGAGAACGAACATTTGTAGCATTTGATTGACCTGGGTTGTAAAATTGTGTAGCACTGTTGAGATCTGTTAGTGTTGCAGGCAATTTTATAAAATTCTGTAAACTTGCTGCTTGGATTGACTGGCTCATCAGTTTCTCTGTTTTCTCTTCTTCGGATGATATATTCATCAGAGAAGATTTTGTAGGCTGTGTAAGATGTATAAGTTTTGCTTTTCCTTTATCTCTTTTCCTGTCCATCTAAAAGCAACAATCTGTTAATATTACGAGATAACATATCGGCTATCCCATTATTTTTTCCTTTAATATGTTCAAAATTTATATGATATCCACTTCCTTGGATTATGTTTTGTAAATTAACCCATCGGGTCCTATTTATCTTTTTGCTTTGATCATCTTTTATAAATTTTGCAATAGCTTCACAATTAGTTCTTACTATAATTCTTTGTGAAGAAAAAGTTAAAATTTTTCTAATGCATATATCAATGCCTTTATTTCAAAATCGATACTAGTCCAACTTGTTTTGTTTTGAAAATTACTGCTTGCATAAGCACAAATTTTCTCTTCTTCCTGAGGACTATATTTATTTGGTTTGCAGAGAAGAACTACTCCCCATCCTTTTTTGCATCCATCTGTCTAAATAATTATGTAATATGTAGCAAGTGGTAATTCTAGTGGTTTAATATTTTTAATTGTCATTTTAATTTCTTTAACTAGCTTTATATGTTCTGAAATTGAAGTACCTTTGGCCGTTTTTTGTTGTTTTACTATATAAAGGTCCTACCAAGTTTGATAAATTTGGAACAAATTTTCTAGCATAATTGACCAGTCCCAGAACGGCTTATATTTGTTTTAGGTTTTCAATTTTTTCTTGGAAATCAAGTATTTTTGTAGAGATATGTGACTGTAATTCTATCTTTTCGTCTCCTCTTTCTAATCCTAGGAAAGATATTTTTCTTTTAAATAATTCCATTTTTCGTTTAGAAACACCTATTCCATTCTTTTTTATTTCTTCAAACACTTGTGGTAAATATTTTTCATGTTCTTGTACTGTTTGGCTTGCTACCAGTATGACATCAATATATACTAAGCAAAAGTCATATTTTAAGAATATACTATCCATAAATCTTTGAAATATTGAAGGAGCAGTTTTCAACCCAAAGCTGAGAACATTCCATTCAAATTGTCCTTCTGAGCATGTAAAAGTTGTCTATGGTTTAAAATTTTCTTCGAGTTTTAACTGATTATATCCTGACTTAAAATCAAATTTTGAAAACACTTTCTTTTTCTGTATAAGATTTAGTAAAATATCTTTATTGGGGATATTATATCCATCATCTATTGTATTATCATTTAGTCGTTTTTAGTTATATAATATTCTTACTTTACCTCTTTTTATTTCCCTATGGTTTCTTACTATAAAGGCTGCTGATCTGTGAGAACTTTCTGATTTTTTAATTAATCCCTGGCTAATCATTTCAGGTATTGGTTTTTTAAACTTTTCTTTGTCTAAAGGACTATATTCTACATTAGCAGTTCTTATCGTAATATCTGGATTTTTTTAGTTTAAATTTACATATGTATCTTATATGTGATTTTGTAATATCTTCACCTATAAGACCAATTTTTTCTTAGTGTAAGATCAAAGGATGATTTATACTTTTCGTAATATCTTTTCCTTTTTCTACTTCATGACTTAAAAATTTCTAGTTATTGCAACAGAACCATTTAAAGCAAATAAAAGCTTTAATCCAAGCACAAAGTCTTTTGACTGTATATATGTTGGGTTTATATTTACTTGTGCTATGTCATATTTTATGCTATAATTTTTTGAAAAATCTAAAAATTGTATTCCTACAGGTTCTAGGTAATGTGTTATTTCAACTAATCTATCTTCACTTGTTCTACTCAATACTTTACATTTTAGTTCCTTGTGGTATTGTATGGGTGCTAGACTATATGATATTAAACTTTTAGTAGCTCCTATATCAACTAATGCTATTAAATTTAAAAATCTATTATTGTCGAGCCATAAAAGACATTCTAAATTGATCATATTCATAGACCCTTGAGTTTGTACAAATACTTGTTCTTCAGGTGCTTCTGTAGACATCTGACTTAGCTCTTCTGTTAATTTAGATCTCATCCTTTTTTCTATTTCTATGATTTTATTGTCTAAATCTTTTAACTTTAGACTGTGTAATTCAATTGCTAATTTCAACTTGTTTAATTTTTCTATATTTATGTTAGTACTTGTTTCTATAGTTTTTGATGTGGTGCCTATATCTATATTATGTAATTTTCTTAGAGAAATACAACATATTTCCAAAAAGCATATTACATTATGACCTTCTTTCTATACTAGGGTAGTACCCACAATTATAGCATGTTATATAATTATTACCTCTTTGATGTACCCAAGTATGATGACATTCTTATATATTCATGTATATGTAAGTGAGTTTAGCTATTGGTTTTTCATCTTCACTGTATATGATGTGGACTGATTCATTATCTGATTCATCTGTTTCGATGGCTTCTATTTCATAATCATGTAACTGTTCTACTAAGCTAGCCCTTTCTACGTTCTTATTTTTATTAGGACATTGATTAGCTAGATGTTTTTCTCCACATATTAAACATTTACATCTTTGTGTTTGAGGCTTTCTAACATATTTGTTTTTGTTATAATTTGCTTTGTAATTTTTGTTATAAGTAGTGCTTTTTCTTATCTTTTTCTTTCTATCATAAAAACATAGGCTTGTGTTGTGTAAATTACTGTAAAAAAGAATGCATATGCATTTCTTTTTAATTGTTCTTGTAAAGCTACTTCCTTACATTTATCCTCCAATATTCCAAATGTATACGTTATTCTAGGTCCTATTCCAAGATTGTGTTGTTCTCCATATATTGATTTCCGTGACTCATGTATATTTTTTTCCTAAATCTCCTGGCAATTTTATAAAATATTTGTCGCGTAGATTGTCATCCATTGCTTTTCCAATTTGTGATAATAATCTTGTAAAATCTAACGTGAATTCATTTATGTATTTCATATCAGCTATATTTAATTGTTCTAAATTTCTAATAGCTGTATCATGTATTAAGCTATTGTTTTTTGATGGATCAACTCCTAATATAAGGGTTCTGATTTGTGATGTAAAATTATAGGGATTATCTCCTAAAGCTTTTAAATTATTAATTTATGTTGAATCTTGTGCTTTTTTACTTTGCCAAATTCCTAGGGCTATTAGTCCTGGTGTAGTTTCTAGATAAGAGAACATGTCCATACTATCCTTTTTATTTGTTTCCCACATTCCGACTACTGTTTGTTCCCATGTTAATATTTCATCCATCCATAGTTGTGGTTTTTATTGTTCTAATAATAACATACTCCCACTGTATGTTTGTCCTATTGGTAACCTGTTACCTCTTCCTCTTAATGTTGATTCTTGAATGTAATTTATTGATGGTTGTGCATAAGGTTCTCTTCCTAGGGTCTCGTGTAAAGTTATGTTACTTGAGTCTCCACTCCATTCCATTTTGGGTCTTTTTAATTCTTGTTCCATAAAGGCTTGTTCATGTTTATAAAAATCTACTAACATTGTTTTTCCTTGTAAAATGCTTTCTACTAATGGAAAATTATAGAACTCTTGTAATCTTTTGTAACTTTCTTCATAGTCATTCCTAGGTCTGTTATACATTCTATTATCATATTGTCTACTTCTTTTTGTATATTTAATTCTGTAAATTTTCTGTCTATTATTCTAGTGTTTTGTTAGTTTCTTCTGTTTTAAAACTTGTTAACTCCTCTTCTTCATAGTCTAATAGAGTGTAATCCATATATTCTTCTTTAAATTTTAAGAAATCTGTATTTATTTCGTCTCCATCTTTTGTATCATATATTGGGTTCATTTCATCATCTTCTAGTTGTTCTATATTCATAAAACTATATTCCATATTATTTTCATTATTTTCTTCGTTTGTAGTTTCTTTGAAGTCTATAAATCTTAAACTTTGCTTACCATCTAATCCTTCATATATAAAACTCTTTTTTGGAACTAGAACTGTTCTTTCATTTTGTTGAAGATCATTTATATTCCATTCTAAACCTGTTAATTTTCCGGGATCTATTTTAATTGGTTCTATCATTTGTATATATTTTGATGGTACTATTTTAACTATTCCATCTATGTTTACCTTGAATTTCATTCCTGAACTGTTGCTAGCCTTTCCTAGTACTCCTATACTTACGACTATATTATTTACATGGTAATTTTCATATCCTTTTGTTTGTAAAGCTATTTTAATATTTTTCAAATCTCTTATATCTTTTAATATTCCCGGTGTGCAATAGATTAAAGCTGTATTTTGGCTTCAGTCAACTTCCATTCCTGATATTATTGTTTTTTTTTCATTTCTGTTTTTCCAACTTTTATCTAATATTAGAGCTAAAAGTTTAGTTCCTAAATTCTTTCGTCCTAGAGCTTTAATGCCTATGACAATTAATCCTGTATGTACAAAGTGTTTACCCGATTGTCTAATTCTTTGTACAGTTTCTGGCGATAATAAATCTATAGTTACTGTTTTATCTAGCACTCTGAGACTTTCTTCTCTAGTGCTTTATATTAGTGTTTTATTTGCATTAAATATCCCAGTTTGGTATAATATTCTCGGGTTAGTATGTCTAACTAGTGCTGATTATACAGATCCATATTTATGTCTACATCTATTTCTTCTTCTATTTGTCTATTGTTGTTAGACCCTGATCCACATCTAAGTATTTGATTTAAAAATGTTTCAGATGTAATTATATCTTGTATACTACTTGTTGAATTTCTTGCCTCTTGTATAGTTCTACTTCTTCCTGAAAAACGGTTGTTCACTTTCGAAGTTGCCAATGTTTATATGGTGTTGGTTTTTTAATAATTTTTATATCGTCGATGTTAAGCTTATTTATGGCGTCGGTGATTTTATTTACTTCTATTTGTATATTATTATTTTGTATATTTTCTGTTTGTTTTTCTCAACATTTTTTCTTTAGTTCCTTAATTATCTGGTTATTTTGTTCCTTTATATAGTGTAGGTTTTGTGAATATCTTTTAAATTCTTATGTATATTTTGAAATTTTTTCAAGTAACTGTTTATTAACAATTGAGTCTTTCTGTAGATTACAACCAAGATCTAGTAGATCTGTTAAAGCATTTAAATGCAGGTTGTCTGTATGTAGACGATGTTTACAATTATCTTTAATTCAACAAATAAAATTATAATTTTCTATATTAGTATTTTTGAAGCTGGGTTTTCAGTAAATTCTAAATTCAATAATTCAAATATTTTAAATGGCGAAGATGGTTGAGAGAACGCTATGATTTAATAAATTCCGACTCCTTAGCTTTAATTCCTACCCTTAGTTTCTTTTAGATTTTCTTATATTCCAGTTTTTAAGATTAATATAAACATAATCTAACAATTATTATACAAAACTACAGAGCCACATCCAATTTGTTATCAAAGTAATAAAAATTTCCCATAATCTTCACCTGAGAGAGTTCTCCACAAAAGTTTTTGGTCATAAATAGCCAGTAAAAATATGGAGCTTGTCTCAGTCTTTTAGATTTTAAGAAAGCCTTTGCTCTGATACAATATCAGAGGGGGTATATACTAAATTTTTGAATTTATTGAAAGAAACAGTAAAAAAAGTAAATATTACAGTAAAAAGTAAATAAGGGGGTAATAAAATTTTTCTTACAATGGGTTACAAGAAAATGGCTCCTAGAGGTGAAGGTAGAAGCTCGAGCAAACCTTGAGATTTATGCACAACGGATTGAACAACAGGTAACAAAAGGTAAAAAAGACTCTTTTTGGAATAATATATATATATATATATATATATATATATATATATATATATATACATAGCCAAACTCATAATGCTAATCGGTTTATGATTATGTGTCATGAACCTAGGTTATTTTATCTATTATTCGAAGTTCCTCGTTTTCGATTCTAATGGGCAAGTTAGGACCCATGAAATCACCTACAAGCTTAGTGTCAAAACGAGTACTTAGACAAGATATATTTTTATGCATACATACTTTTTGCAATTAAATTCCAATCCGAATCCTTCGTCAAAAAAATCTGAATACTCACACACTTTTGCTTACCCCATATAGGATGACCTCGGTGTTCCAACCTCCAATTCATCAACTCACGGAATTAACAAAGGAAAGCTTTGCAAAACCGTGAGTACACTCGAACGCCCTTTTTCGTTTTCCACATTTGGGTACAACATGTTTACGTTATACAAACTTACACAAACACACATACTTTATACAATCAAACAAACAATCCAATCATGTATGCTTAATACGTTATACCTAATTCGTGTTACTGGAACATTCTTATGTGATAAACTTGTCATTAACTTCGTACGAGCTTCCCCTTAACATGTATAGCGCTATAGGAGTAGGGCACCACCCATAGTATTGTGGTCATGTTAAGTTAAAACAGAATGGTCCAATCGTTGCTACGATAGGATTACGCTAGCGGTAATCTTTGGGTTGACACTTTCATCGCATGCCAGTTTTTACGTTAATCTAGTTAAAAAGTTTGCCATGAGGATTTGTTTAAACATTTTTATACTTAAGCTATTATCAAACTTGTATGCTTGCCCATACTTGTTGTATTAAACTATACTTTAAACATGTTGCAGGTTGATGATATTGATGAACATGCAATCTAGTAGGGATGACTAGAAACACACTAAGACTTCTAGATTATGTTGTTATATTTTGTTTTGAAACTATGTTGTGATTTGCTTCATGATGTACTTTAATTTCCAAATATTGTACTTGACAAATCACAATGCACCAATCGCTGCTCCATGATCTCCATTAACCGCTAATGACTGACCCGACAATAAGGAGAACTGCTAGGCCACGTGGATCTAATCAACGTGAACCATCTCCCGATTCACATGCAGGCACTAATGGTAGTGCCTGAGGAGACAAATAGGATATTCATTGTTGTCGGCGTCGATCCCAAGGCCCAACAGCCCACCTCCTTCGTTACTCTCTTTGGCTATAAATAAAGGACTTCACCTCCAGGTTTAAACATCGCTCTCTTGCTCTCTAACTCAATACACACACTTTGTGACAACCCGAACTTTCAAGGTTAGTGTCGTTTAATCTCGTGATCCTAACTTCTCATTATTCCTCTTCAATGTTCTTTGCTTATATGAAACTTGTTAAATGTTTTGTGCTATTATAACCCTGTTAAACCTAAACATATATTATAACCCCGTTAAACAATATACTTATATATATGGAGTGGAGATATAGTTGGGCCACGAGTAAGTTGGGTCACACACACACAACGTATAGTTGGGCCACGAATATATAATTGGGCCGCGAGTATGTTGGACCACATACACACCCCTCTAGCAACCACTTTGGCCCACACATGTTATCATAGGCCCGAACCACTCGAGCCTAAACCCATCATGGGTTACGTATACAAGAGGGGAAGGGGATACCTAAAATATGACTTGGAAATATAGCAAACCCTAACTATCTCTCTTCTATCTCCCCATAACTCGACAGCAGCCCCTTTTCCACTCTCGAAGCTCTCCTATTCCGGGTATCTCTTAGTTCTACCCTATTATCAGGTTAGTTTTTGCCTTTGTCCGGTTACCTAATGATCGATATATGTGGATATTTGATCATGTTCTTACGGGGTGATTTGTGTTAGGGATGCATGAAAGTAGAGTCTTTTTGCATGATGAATTGTCAAGGGTTGTATGTTAATAAAAGTTCTGATGTATTGTGTTCATAGAAATCATTGTATAAGTTGTGACTTTGTTTAGATGGAACAGATGGATGCTAATGGCCGATAGTTCTGGTGTTGTGTGTTTTCGATTAATAATTTGTGAATGTTTAAGATTGTATGATGATTGAGGATCATGGAAATAACTACCCTAATGATCCGATTCGAATGGTTGGAATGTATAACTTGTTATTCATGATTTAATGAAGGGTTGGAGTTCATCTGAGTCAGAGAATTAAACTGTTTTGATCTATTTTGAATGTTAATTAATCATGATTGCTGTTATTAATTCTGGAAATATGTCTAGAAGGATTAGTGTAACCAATTGCCATGACTTAAGGCAATGTATAACGGATCACACACTCCCTTAACGGGCCTTTAGACTGATTTTGTTGCACACATAATTGGACCTTACATGTTAACTGGCTGCATGATTCATTAGACGTACACAGATATGGTCGGGTCGCGTACTCCATTAAACCATGTTATTTAATTAGGCCGCACACTGGTCCACGAACAAGATATTGATCGCACAGTCTAAGCCAAGTTGCACAAACGCGAAATGGGTTGTAACATGTGGGCTGGAGCCAATGGGCCGCACAGGATTGGGCACGCACACCCTCTAGGTCTGTTGCACGCTTAAATGGGCTACACAAACTTATTGGGCCATATAATTCATTAGGTTCACATAATCATGAATGGACCGCACACTTAAATTGGTTTATTAGTTTGGGCGGCACATGATCATGAATAGTAGCCCAGTCACACACTTATGTGAAGAAAATTCAGGGACAAACTAGCCGAACATATGAAGTAGGAGAATGTGACATGATTTCGTATTTGGCTTAAGTGTTATTACATGTGATGTGTATGGTGTATACTATGGACAAGTTTGGGTGGCATGATTAACTGTTATTAATTCCATGACATTATGTGTGTGCCACATGTGAAATATGAAAGAGGTATATGTGTTTGATGGTTACAAAACTGATCGGTAATGATAACTATGCTAGGATTAGTTTGATCAACTTGACTACATAACTAGTCTCAAGCGAGCAAATCAAAGGTGAGTTAATTCCTCCTGAGCATGCGTCCCGGTGGGTGGGACAGTCAAATGGGTATCCCTGAGAGGGATAAGTCTTTTGGGTAAAACTAGAATGCTAGATAATACACTCTTTTCCTATCACTTTAAGTCCCATCATATACCGAATAGTTACCTGAGAGGTAACGGGGTATTAGTTGATAGCGCTATTAGGCTTGGCAACCTCACACCATACCTGAGAGGACGGGCGTGAACTAATGACCTTAAATCATGACCAATGCCTATATAGGGGGCATTGAGGACGGGCAAAACAATCTGGTTGCCATCTTGTGCGGTACTCGAGTTATTATCAACATTTTATCTATGAACTGAACTAAACACTTGGTAACTAATGTTTTCACAAACTACGAACTCGCCAGCTTTGCCTGATACACTTGTTGCATGCTCGCAGGTCATTAGATTTCTTGGATTTGGAACTTGCTGTCTGGAGTAGCTGGAGTGGTCATGGGTCGAACTGATGGGATACACATGATGGGATTATTGATTACACACATTTGCTTTGAAACATTTAAACTATGGTTTATCTATTGCTTCTGCTGAATTGTTGGATTTTTAGTAAACTTATTGTTTATTACATTTTATTTATAATTGGCAAAACCATTTGAAAACTTATTATGAGTTCAACATGATTAGTGGCTAGATCCTGGTACGTCACATGCCTAGCGGGGTTTTCCGTATGTGGTATTTTGGGGGTGTGACAGTTTGGTATCAGAGCCATTGGTTATAGTGAACTTGTTTTTAAAACGTTTTTATGAAACTAGACTATAACCGAACAGTTCAGAAAATTGACCATGACACTCAGCTCTAGATTGCAAGGTTCGTCTCTCGTTTACTTATTGCATAGCATATCTAGTGTACACTTATGTATGACATTACACGTGAATGCACACTTGGCACTACAGTATGAGTTCCTGTGTTACCAACTTATGTTATGTGTTTTGATAATGTGACACTCCTCTGAACCTTCAAGATCTATGTTATGGTGTCTTTTGTTTACTACTCGAAAATTGAGGAACCTTTTAGCACGAGTTGGGAGGAACTGAGATGAACATACAAATTGCATTGTTATTATGGGTGCACACATAATAATAATAATATGGGGTGCATGTGAGTCCCAGTGAAACTTGACAAGTGTGAAAGGGGTTCCGCTCTGTTGTTTGATGTAAACTTGGTAGTCTATAGAAGTCATCGTGATGTTTGAGTCCTACTTAAGTCTGACCCTTAACCTTTTCCCCTTCTTGTTATAGAATCATGAGTGGACGTAATGGTGGACGTGGTGGTGGCCGCGGCGGTGGACGTGGCAACATTGCTATGACTCAGGCCGAGTTAACCGATCTGATCAACACTCGTGTGGCTGAAGCCCTAGCGGCTTATCAGGATGGTACGATATGTGCCAAATATTCCTTATCCCTGTGTTGCCTACCCAAATTTTAACCATGTGTTGTACTCTCTTTCGTTTTTAGGTCAACCTGCGAATCAATACAATCCACATGTTTGCACGTTTAAGACGTTCATGGATTGTAAGCCACAGACATTTAGTGGGACGGAAGGAGCCATGGGGCTACTACATTGGTTTGAAAAAGCTGAGTCAGTCTTTGCCATGTGTAACTATCCTGTGGGGGACCGGGTGAAGTATGCTACATGCATATTGGAGGATGGTGCCTTAACTTGGTGGAATTCCCAAGTGCAAATGTTGGGCATCGAAATGGCTAATGCAACTAATTGGGATGATTTCAAGGAGTTGATGCGAGAGGAGTACTGTCCTCGTGACGAGATTCAGAAGCTTGAGAACGAGTACTACAATTTGAAGATGGAAGGGTCTGAAATTGAAGCGTATACAAAAAGCTCACATGAGCTCGCAAATATGTGTCCTAACTTATCACGACCACCACCCCGAAGAATCGAATTGTACATCAAAGGGTTAGCACCGTCAGTCAATAGTTTGGTCACTACTGCAAATCTTGACAACCTGCCTCGAATCATACGTCTAGCCCACAAGATCACGGATCAAGAGGTGGAGCGTGGCTCGCTACCACCACGTGTCTCTGCTACTACTGCTATAGCTACTACTCCTGCTACTGACAACAACCGCAAATGGAATGATGTGTACAAGGCATCCAGATCGATACAGTCACAAAAGAAGCCAGACACTGGTAGCAACCGCAACTTTAATCAGTCATCTTCTGTTAATCAAAACTAGAGCAACAATTCAAATCAGAGTTCTTACGCGGGAAAGCAGCCAAAGTGTAACAAGTGCAACTTTCATCATCGTGGGTCGTGTACCTGAGTCTGTCACAGGTGTAACAAAGTGGGTCATATCGCTAGGGATTGCAGGGCGTCACTCCTGAGACAGCAACAGTAGCAACCTCTACAGCATCAGCAACCACAGCAGCAGGATAGGCAGCAACCTCAGAAGAATCAGGGTAATTGCAAGGGTTGTTTTCAGTGTGGTGACGAGGGTCATTTCAGGCGGGATTGCCCTCAGTTGAATCAGAATACGGGTAATAATAACAACCACACTGGGAATAACAACAATGGGAATAATGGTAGGAACGGTGCACGTGGGAGAGTGTTTACTATTGGTGCTGGGGAGGCTAGGAATGAAGGCAACATGGTGACCGGTACTTTTTCAGTAAACTATCTATTTGCTTTTACATTATTCGACTCTGGTGCCGATTGGAGTTATGTGTCTTTGGGGTTCAGTTGTCAGCTAGGGTTGACTCCTACACCTCTTGTAACCAAACATGTAGTAGAACTAGCTGATGGAAAGTCGATTGAAGATTCACATGTTCTTGTTGGGTGTAAACTCGATCTTATGGGTCAAGTGTTCGATATTGACCTACTCCCTGTTACCCTTGGAAGTTTTGATGTGGTCGTTGGTATGGATTGGTTGTCTAAATACCACGCCGAAATTCTTTGTTTGGAGAAAATCGTGTGTAACCCTCTCCCTAGTGGAGAATCCTTGTCGGTTCAAGGTCATCGAAGTGGTGTAATGGTTGGTATCATCTCAGCTTTGAAAGCCTAGAAGTGTTTATGAAAGGGCTACCCTGCTATTCTAGCTCTTGTTACTGATTCTCAACCTGAAGAAAGGAGGATCGAAGACCTTCCAGTAGTTCGTGAGTTTTCTGATGTGTTTCCTGTAGAGCTTCCTGGTTTACGTCCACATCGTCAGGTGGAATTTCAGATAGACCTCACACCGGGAGCAGCCCCGATTGCTCATGCTCCTTACTGTCTTGCACCAGGAGTTGTCAAATCAATTCCAATAGCTGTTGGATAGAGGTTTTATCCAACCCAGTTCTTCGCCTTGGGGAGCCACAGTTCTGTTAGTGAAGAAGAAAGACAGGTCCTTTCGAATGTGTATAGATTACCGTAAACTCAACAAGGTGACCGTCAAGAACCGTTATCCTTTACCACGTATCGAAGATCTGTTTGACCAGCTGCAAGGGTCAAGTTTTTATTCAAAGATCGACTTAAGATCGGGCTATCATAAGGTGCGAGTCCAAGAGGAAGATGTTCCAAGAACGGCTTTTCAAACGCGGTATAGCCACTATGAGTTTTTAGTTATACCATTTGGGTTGACTAACGCACTAGCGGTTTTCATGGATCTCATGAACCGCGCGTTCAAACCGTTTCTCGACGATTTTGTTATTGTGTTCATAGACGGCATCTTGATCTACTCCAAGAGCAAGGAAGACCACGAGCGACACTTACGTCTTATCTTAGAGCTCCTGAGGAAGGAGCAACTCTACGCCAAGTTTTCTAAGTGTAATTTCTGGATTCGAGAAGTACGCTTTCTTGGCCACATTGTTAACGAAAAGGGGATACACGTGGATCCTGCTACGATTGATGCTATCAGAGATTGGGCGGCACCGAAGAATCCTTCGGAGGTGCAACAATTTCTTTGTCTTGTCGGGTACTATAGCAGATTTATTAAAAATTTCTCAAAGATCGCTCAACCTCTTACCTCATTGACACAGAAGGGCATTGTATACTCTTGGGGAACGAAACAGGAGGATGCTTTCCAACTCTTGAAACAGAAACTTTGTACCGCACCGATCTTGTCTCTACCTGAAAGTACCGAGGATTTTGTGGTATATTGTGATACTTCGATTCGGTGTCTCGGTTGCGTGCTGATGCAACGCGAGTAGGTAATAGCTTACGTATCTCGGCAGCTGAAAGTTCATGAGAAGAACTACACGACTTGGAGTTAGGGGCCGTGATTTTTGCGCTAAAGATCTGGAGGCATTATCTGTACGGTATCAAATGCACTACCTATACCGATCACAGGAGCCTTCAGCATATTTTCGATCAGAAAGAGTTCATCATGCGACAGCGCCGTTGGGTGGAACTTTTGAACGACTACGACTGTGCCATCAAATGTCATCCAGGTAAAGCTAACGTCATAGCAGATGCCCTCAGTCGAAAGGAGACGAAGCCTAAGCGTGTTCACGCTCTGCAGCTCACTATTCACTCTAACTTACCTGATCAGATTCGTTCCACTCAGATCGAAGTATTGAATGAAGAAAATCTTAAGGCTGAGTATTTGCGGGGCATCGAAAAGCGACTTGTGGAGAGATCTGACGGCATTCATTATTTTATGGAACGGATATGGGTAACTTTGTCTTGTAATATTAGAGAGCTTGTGATGGACGAAGCGCACAAGTCTCGATATTCTGTTCACCCGGGTTCGGATAAGATGTATTAGGATCTGAAAGTCATGTATTGGTGGCCAAAGATGAAAGCTCACATAGCGATATATGTGAGTAAGTGTTTGACTTGTGCTAAAGTCAAGGTCGAGTACAAGAAACCCTCAGGCCTGCTTCAATAACCAGAGATACCCATGTGGAAATGGGAGCATATTGCTATGGATTTCGTCACTGGTTTACCAAGGACTCAAGGCGGAAACGAAACCATTTGGGTGATCGTTGACCGTCTCACGAAGTCAGCACATTTTCTAGCAATCAAGGAAATAGATATTTCTCACAACTTGCAGCGGTTTACCTTAGGGAAATGGTTTCCAGGCACGGGGTGCCAACCTCCATTATCTCAGATCGAGATCCGTGCTTCATATCCGATTTATGGCAGTCAATGCATAAGTCATTCAGCTCACGTCTCGACATGAGCACTGCTTACCACCCACAGATAGATGGTCAAAGCGAATGAACCATCCAGACGCTTGAAGACATGCTTCGGGCATGTTTGATCGATTTTGGTAAGGGGTGGGAAAAACATTTGTCGTTGATAGAGTTCTCATACAACAATAGCTACCATACCAGTATCCAGGTAGCTCCGTTCGATGCATTGTATGGGCGAAAATGTCGTTCTCCTCTCTGTTGGGCTGAGGTGGGTGACAACCAGATCACGGGTCCTTAACTTGTACTTGAAACTTCAGAAAAGATTGTCCAGATCAGAAACTGTATGGCGGCATTGCACGACCGTCAGAAAAGCTACGCTGACAAGCGTAGGAAACCGTTGGAGTTCGCTGAAGGCGATCGTGTTATGTTGAAAGTTTCGCCGTGGAAGAGTATAGTACGCTTTTGGAAGCGCAGCAAGCTCAATCCGCGTTACCTTGGAGCATTTAAAATTCTGGAGCGAATCGGTAAGGTGGCTTACAAGTTAGAGCTACCTGCTGAGTTGGTAATGTTCATGATGTCTTCCATGTTTCGCAATTAAAGAAGTGTTTGTCTGATGAAACACTGGTTGTGTCGTTTTAAGAGCTCAAGATTGATGAAAAGTTGTAGTTTGTCAAAGAACCTATCGAAATCATGGATCGGGAAGTCAAGGTTCGTAAGCATAGACGAATCCCGATCGTGAGGGTTCGTTGGAACTCAAGGCGTGCACCAGAGTTCACGTGGGAGCGCGAGGATCAGATGAAGCTCAAATATCCTCAACTCTTTCCTGCTGATCAACCTAATTCTGATAACACTGGTGATTTTCGGGATGAAATTCCACTTCAAGTTGGGGATGATGTGGCACCTGAGGAAAATATGTAGCAATCTTGATTTATCAATTCACTTCTTTGTGGTTACTTATCAAATTTCGGGACGAAATTTCTTTCAACTTGGGGATGATGTGACAACCCGAACTTTCAAGGTTAGTATCGTTTAATCTCGTGATCCTAACTTCTCATTATTCTTCTTCAATGTTCTTTGCTTAGATGAAACTTGTTAAATGTCCTATGTTATTATAACCCTGTTAAACCAAACATATATTATAACCTAGTTAAACAATATACTTGTATATTTGGAGTAGAGATATAGTTGGGCCACGAGTAGGTTGGGTCACACACACACAACGTATAGTTGGGCCACGAATATATAATTGGGCCACGAGTATGTTAGACCACATACACACCCCTCTAGCAACCACTTCGGCCCACACATGTTATCATAGGCCCGAACCACTCGAGCCTAAACCCATCATGGGTTAAGTATACAAGAGGGAAGGGGATACGTAAACTATGACTTAGAAATATAGCAAACCCTAACTACCTCTCTTCTATCTCCCCATAACTCGACAGCAGCCCCATTTCCACTCTCGAAGCTCTCCTATTTCGGGCATCTCTTAGTTCTACCTTATTATCAGGTTAGTGTTTGCCTTTGTTCGGTTACCTAATTACCGATATATGTGGATATTTGATCATGTTCTTACGGGGTGATTTGTGTTAGGGATGCATGAAAGTAGAGTCTTTTTGCATGATGAATTATGTAGGGTTGTACGTTAATAAGAGTTCTGATGTATTGTGTTCATAGAAATCATTGTATAAGTTGTGATTTTGTTTAGATGGAACGGATGGATGCTAATGGCCGATAGTTCTGGTGTTATGTGTTTTCGATTAATAATTTGTGAATGTTTAGGATTGTATGATGATTGAGGATCATGGAAATAACTACCCTAATGATCTGATTCGAATGGTTGGAATGTATAACTTGTTATTCATGATTTAATGAAGGGTTGGAGTTCATCTGAGTCAGAGAATTAAACTGTTTTGATCTATTTTGAATGTTAATTAATCATGATTGCTGTTATTAATTCTGGAAATATATCTAGAAGGATTAGTGTAACTGATTGCAACGACTTAAGGCAATGTATAACGGATCACACACTCCCTTAACGGGCCTATAGACTGATTTTGTTGCACACATAATTGGACCTTACATGTTAACTGGCTGCATGATTCATTTGACGTACATAGATATGGTTGAGCCGCGTACTCCATTAAACCATGTTATTTAATTGGGCCGCACACTGGTCCACGAACAAGATATTGATCGCACAATCTAAGCCAAATTGCACAAACAAGAAATGGGTTGTAGCATGTGGGCCGGAGCCAATGGGCCGCACAGGATTGGGCACGCACACCCTCTAGGTCTGTTGCACGCTTAAATGGGCTACACAAACTTATTGGGTCGTACAATTCATTAGGTTCACATAGTCATGAATGGACCGCACACTTAAATTGGTTTATTAGTTTGGGCTGCACATGATCATGAATAGTGGCCCGGTCACACACTTATGTGAAGAAAATTCAGGGACAAACTAGCCGAACATATGAAGTAGGAGATTATAATATGATTTTGTATTTGGCCTAAGTGTTATTACACGTGATGTGTATGGTGTATACTATGGACAAGTTTGGGTGGCATGATTAACTGTTATTAATTCCATGACATTATGTGTGTGCCACATGTGAAATATGAAAGAGCTATATGGTTACAAAACTGATTGGTAATGATAACTATGCTAGGATTGGTTTGATCAACTTGACTATGTAACACCCCAAAAACATAAACCCGTATATTATAAAGTTCAAAGAATTAATAAACAAGAAATTACCAATTAAGAACTTAACCTAGTTAAATTCTAGTCTTGAAATAACTCATATTATGGTTAAAATACTTGAAGCTAGAGAAAATGGTAGTCAAGGGACTAAACTTGTCAAAGATGAAACTTGTGTTACTAATAGTAACAAAATCAAAACCATACACCCCAATTGGGGGTCCTGGTCGATCAAAGAACAAGCAGGGGCGACATCCCCTATTTTCCAAACCCTAACTTCAAGTAAATCTCCAAATTGAAGGCTCAAATCCTAACCAAAACAAAATCCGAGCTTAGAATCGTGTTCCTCATCGCGAGAGAGTTAAGAGGTATGTAAAATTTTGTGAGAATTCACTACTTGAAATTCTCATGAATCTAGCAAATCTGAAATTTTGTCGATGCATGATAGTAATTAGCTAGATTAAAGATGATATAGTGTCTAGGATTAAAACCTAGACAACTAAATGTGAAATCATGCCCTAATTCAGGAAAATTCCATGAATCCATAGATGTTAAGTTATGGGTTTTGTATGTTGATGATGAATATTGGGATTTCGAGTGTAATCCTAGTATAAAGTCCATTATGAGAAGTAATTCCAGTGATATTGATGCTAAATGTATGCAAAAAATTCTATTATAGTGATATTTGATGGCAAATCATAAAGTCATGAACTTGTTTATGAAGGTGGGAAAATTCGACCCGCTAGGTGTTTGTAGAAATGCCTAAGTGGGAAATTAAATGTGAATTTTGGATAAAAACGCAGATTAGATAATGGTCCATGATTATGTGATTATGGTCATAAAAAGGAGTTCTAAACATGTTATGAAAACTGAATTTTCTAGGCAAGGAGTCCGGTTCATCTAGCGGACAAGCCGGAGGGAGTTCACGAGGAAAAGACGCGCTCTAAAAGGTATGAAATTTTATTGTTTCATCACATTATAAGTATTATTAGCTTTATGCGTTGCTTGAAAGAAAGGAAAGCATGAGTACCAAGAATTTTCATCATATCATGAAATCGGCTATTGCCTTAAAACAAGTTATAAGCATGAAAATTGAGCATCCGTAAGGTGTATAATTTCAGCACCTAAACGGGTCAAACAAGTTCTGGAAATAAACACGAAGCATGACTTAATGTATTGTGCGAATATCATTTGAAGCATAGGCCGTGTAGTGAATACCATAGATAAACTCTTAAACCTTGTTCTTATTATAGATGCTACGTTTTGGTTAGAATGCATGCTTGTAGTACGAAAGATTAAATAGAAATCTTGTAATTTAGAGTGAATGTTAACTCCCGTTACATGCCCAATTAAGTTGTAATTGAGTAATGTGATGATCGAAATACAAACATGAAAAACTAGCCCAGCCGTCTATTAATTTACGTTAAACTATGCTGTCTTGTAACATAAAGAATCAGCAAGAATCCTGCATGTTTAACAAAGCAGTTATGTGCAGAGTCCACCGTAAATTACGGTGGTACCGTAATTTACGGTGGCCTGCAACTCTGTTATGGTGGATCTCTACTGTGTTATGGTAGACCCCCAAATGTTCAGGAGCCACCGTAATTTACGGTGGCACCGTAAATTACGGTGAAGCCCTGTTTGATGAACTCTATTTCTCGTTTTGAATAAGTTTTCGAATCTAATCCAATTTCGTGACTTCCATGGTTAATACTACTAATGCTTGTTAAACATGATAGCTTTCAGGTACCAAGTGAAGGATGAAGATCAAGCTAGTTGACTCGAACCGAACACTCTAGCAAACGCTTCCGCATATAACCTTTTGTTTTAAAAACCATGTAAACAATTGTAGTTAATGTCTCGGTCTTGATTTTGTAAAGATTGTACAAGTTGTGGTGCTTAGATGGATTAAAATGATGAAAGTTTTTGTTAAGTCAATATTTTGACATCTAATGCAAGGTTTTTATGTATATAAATCTGGTTTTTATAAGCTGGGTCTAACAAGTTGGTAATCAGAGCTTAAGGTTGCCAATAAGTGTTCGGTTCAAGCTTGATCAACATCCGGTAAGAGTTATTGCTTAAGTAAAATTTAGAAGTATAGAAATAATTCACAAAAGAATATACATGGAAAAGAGTGTATAAACACACTCAAACACAAGAAAAGCATGAAACAAGAATAATAGAATCAAGAGTGTGTAAGCACACTCAAACACGAGAAAAGCATGAGGCAAGAATGATTGAGTCAAGTTGCGAACTTGATCAAATCAAAACAAGTAAAACATGTATTACAAATGAAATGTTTAACAATATATGTAAACATTTCAGTATCAAAGATGGCAAGCGGAGGAGACGGTGATGCGGTGCCAAGAGTCACCGAACAGATGAGAATAGTGATTGCCGAAGAAGTTGGAAAGGCGATCGAAAACAGCTTGTCGAACTTCATTGATAAAATCCAAAATACGGTTTTATCAGTGGTAGAAGAAAGAATCAAGAAGCTAGAAGATAATTCAAATCTAGCAAAGGAAAAATCTGGAGAACGAAAACCTTGTTCATACAAGGAATTCATAGCTTGTAAACCGCCTATCTATAATGGAGAAGTTGATCCAATCGTGTGTCAGCGATGGATAGGCGATATCGAGGGAGTGTTCGAGAGAACACATTGTGATGAAAATGACTACGTAGCTTATGGCACGGGTCAGTTAAGAGGTCAAGCGAAGGATTGGTGGGATAACAAAAAGAAAGAGATTGGAAACGAAGCGGCTAAGGCCATGACGTGGGAGGAGTTTAAGACGCCGTTTCTTAAACACCATAGCCCCAAAGCGGTTATAAACAAGATTAAGGAAGAGTTCATGCAACTCAGACACAAGGGTGAATCCATAGACAAGATCACGGGGGTGTTTATGGACAAAATGAAGTTCTGTGACGATCTGATCACGAACGAAGAACAAAAAGTCTATTACTACCATAACATGCTGAGCGCTGAATATAGGGAGTTCATAACCCCTTCAAAGTATGAGACCCTTACCGAGATTGTCAATGCTGCTCGGGAAAGGGAGATTGAGTTGAAGAAGAGTATAGAGCGGGGTGAACGAAGGGCACAGGATATAAATCCAAGCCCTACCAAGAAAGCAAGAACGAATGAAACGTCAAAGAAATCAGACGCAAAGAGCGGTACGCCAAGTTGCAAAATCTGCGGCAAGAATCACAAAGGTGAATGTCGCTTCAAGGATAAGCCATGTCCTATATGTCGAAAAACGGGACATATGGCTATATCATGCCCAGAAAAAGTGACCGTTTGTTATAACTGTTACCGAACGGGTCACAAAAGATCAGAGTGCCCAGAATTGGCGGGGAAGAAAGAAGGGCAAGACTCAAAAGGTGAAGCCGCAAGAGCCAAAGCAAGATCCTTTCAATTGACCGCTGCTGAAGCAAAGGTCGAACCTGACGTGGTCTCAGGTATATTCACTATAAATTCAATTCCCGCACGTGTGTTATTTGATACTGGTGCGAATAAATCCTTTGTTTCATATGGGTTTATTCGACACCCCTCATTTGTTCTAACAAAATTGCCTATGCCTTTAGAGGTAGAGATAGGTAATAATAAAAGCTTTATTGTCTGTGATGTATGTAAAAACTGCACGATGAATATTGATGACGAGGAATATGCAATAGACTTGATCTCGATGTCGATGGGAGAATTCCAAGTGGTAGTGGGAATGGATTGGCTATCCCGTTACCACGCAAAAGTGGTTTGTTTCCGAAAGGAAATAAAACTAACTTCTTCTAATGAAAGCAAGTTACAATATATGGAGAAAAGGGAGATAACCCGGTGATATGCTCAATGCTAGAAGCTCGCAAACTCATGAAACATGGATGCAAGGCCTTTATGGTATATGCGAGCGAAACGGAAAAGGAACTCCTCAAAATTGGGGATGTACCAGTCGTGCGAGATTATGAAGACGTGTTTCCGGAAGAACTACCGGGGATACCGCCAGAACGGGAGGTAGAGTTCGGAATCGAGTTGATTCCGGACGCGAAACCCGTGGCCAAGGCGCCATACCGACTTGCACCGTCGGAGTTACAAGAATTGATGTCTCAAATTCAGGAATTTCTTGACAAGGGATTTATCCGACCGAGTGTGTCTCCGTGGGGCGCACCGGTCTTATTCGTGAAAAAGAAAGATGGCAGTATGCGCATGTGTATCGATTACCGGGAGTTAAACAAACTCACGGTGAAGAATCGATACCCACTTCCTAGAATTGACGATTTATTCGACCAACTGCAAGGAGCAAGTTGGTTTTCCAAAATTGATCTCCGATCCGGTTATCACCAATTGAAAGTCAAGGAGGAGGACGTACCCAAAACGACTTTCCGTACGAGGTACGGGCATTATGAATTCCTCGTAATGCCTTTCGGATTGACCAATGCGCCCGCGGCTTTCATGGACCTCATGAACCGGGTTTGCAAACCCATGCTAGATAAGTCGGTAATTGTATTTATCGACGACATTCTGGTATATTCAAAGAGTGAAGCTGAGCACGTGTGTCATTTACGGGAAATATTAGACACACTTAGACGAGAGAAGCTGTATGCAAAATTCACGAAGTGTGCTTTCTGGTTACGGGAAGTACAGTTTCTTGGGCATCTTATTAGTGCTGATGGAGTACTAGTAGATCCGTCAAAGATAGAAGCTGTGACAAAATGGAGCCCTCCAAGAAATCCCTCGGAAATCCGAAGCTTTTTAGGGCTTGCGGGATATTATCGGAGATTCATACAGGATTTCTCCAAAATTGCCTTACCCTTGACCAAATTAACTCGTAAGGAGGAAAAGTTTGTGTGGGGCATTAAGCAAGAGGAAGCTTTCCAAACACTCAAGGAAAAGTTGACCCACGCTCCGGTACTGACCTTACCGGAAGGGACTGAAGACATGGTGGTTTACTCGGACGCTTCTCAATTGGGGCTCGGATGCGTGTTAATGCAACGAGGCAAGGTTATCGCCTACGCCTCGAGACAATTGAAGATTCATGAAAATAAATATCCGGTTCACGACTTAGAATTGGCGGCGGTGGTGTTTGCCTTAAAGATATGGAGACATTACTTGTATGGAGTAAAGTTTACAATCTTTACCGACCATAAAAGCTTGAAATATTTCTTCGACCAGAAGGAATTAAACATGCAGCAAAGGCGATGGTTAGAAACCGTCAAGGACTATGACTGCGAAATACATTACCACCCCGGTAAGGCCAATGTAGTTGCCGATGCGCTGAGTCGCAAAACAGATTATGCCCCGATTCGGGTACGATCAATGCAACTGGTTGTGACTTCAAGTTTACTAGAACGAATTCGAGAAGCACAAGATGAAGCTGTAAAGGCGGAAAACTGGAAAAAGGAAAGAATTATTGGTCAAGTTAAAGACCTTGAAGTGGGCAGTCATGGCCTAAGAACTCGTTTTAATAGAATCTGGGTTCCCAACACATGTGGTGTTAAGAAGCTTCTCCTTGATGAAGCTCATAAATCCCGTTATTCCATTCACCCGGGGGCGACCAAAATGTATCATGACTTGAAGCAAAACTATTGGTGGCCCGGGATGAAGCGAGACACTGTGAGATACGTGGAAAAATGCTTGACATGCCTACAAGTCAAGGCGGAACACCAAAAGCCGTATGGTAAACTCCAACCGTTAGAAATTCCGGTTTGGAAATGGGAGCAAATCACGATGGACCTATTGACTAAACTACCTAAAACAAGTCGTGGTTTTGACGCTATTTGGGTGGTCGTGGATAGGTTAACTAAAAGCGCCCACTTTATTCCGATTCGTGAAACCTATACATCTGAGAAAATGTCGGAGGTATACACCAATGAAATCATAGCAAGGCATGGGGTACCGATATCCATTGTATCAGACAGGGATACTCGGTTTACCTCGAAATTCTGGCGTGAATTCCAAGAACAGATGGGAACCAAATTGTTCCTTAGCACTGCTTATCATCCACAAACGGATGGGCAGAGCGAAAGAACAATACAAACATTGGGTGATATGCTACGGGCTTGCATTATTGACTTTGGGGGTAGTTGGGATGTCCATTTACCCTTGGTCGAATTCGCATATAATAATAGCTATCACGCAAGCATTAAAATGGCCCCGTATGAGCTATTATATGGCAGAAAGTGTCGGACTCCGGTATGTTGGGGAGAGGTGGGCCCGCGAGGGCTAGCACCAACTGATGTAATCCGAGCTACAAATGCGAAAATTGATATAGTTCGGACACATTTGAAAGCGGCTCAAGACCGACAAAAAGCATACGCAGACAAGAGAAATAGGCCAATCGAGTTTCAGGTTGGCGATATGGTCATGCTAAAGGTTTCCCCATGGAAGGGTATTATCAGATTCAGAAAAAGGGGGAAATTAAGCCCGAGATTCATTGGGCCATTTAGAATCATTGAACGAGTTGGTAAGGTAGCTTATCGACTTGAATTACCCGAAGAGTTGAGTGGGATTCATAACACATTCCACGTATCACATCTCCGGAAATGTTTGGCCGACGAGACCGCTCATGTCCACTACGATGACATCGAAGTGGATAACAGTCTCAATTATGCAGTAAAACCGATTGCGATTTTGGATCGTAAAGAGAAAAATTTGAGGAACAAAGTGATATATCAAGTCAAGGTCAAATGGGACCACAGAAAAGGGACAGACACTACTTGGGAACCCGAAGAGGAGATGCGGCGTCTCTACCCTACATTATTTGGTACGTAATTCGGTTTCGGGGACGAAACCCTTTTTAAGGGGGGGTGGACTTGTAACACCCCAAAAACATAAACCCGTATATTATAAAGTTCAAAGAATTAATAAACAAGAAATTACCAATTAAGAACTTAACCTAGTTAAATTCTAGTCTTGAAATAACTCATATTATGGTTAAAATACTTGAAGCTAGAGAAAATGGTAGTCAAGGGACTAAACTTGTCAAAAATGAAACTTGTGTTACTAATAGTAACAAAATCAAAACCATACACCCCAATTGGGGGTCCTGGTCGATCAAAGAACAAGCAGGGGCGACATCCCCCATTTTCCAAACCCTAACTTCAAGTAAATCTCCAAATTGAAGGCTCAAATCCTAACCAAAACAAAATCCGAGCTTAGAATCGTGTTCCTCATCGCGAGAGAGTTAAGAGGTATGTAAAATTTTGTGAGAATTCACTACTTGAAATTCTCATGAATCTAGCAAATCTGAAATTTTGTTGATGCATGATAGTAATTAGCTAGATTAAAGATGATATAGTGTCTAGGATTAAAACCTAGACAACTAAATGTGAAATCATGCCCTAATTCAGGAAAATTCCATGAATCCATAGATGTTAAGTTATGGGTTTTGTATGTTGATGATGAATATTGGGATTTCGAGTGTAATCCTAGTATAAAGTCCATTATGAGAAGTAATTCCAGTGATATTGATGCTAAATGTATGCAAAAATTTCTATTATAGTGATATTTGATGGCAAATCATAAAGTCATGAACTTGTTTATGAAGGTGGGAAAATTCGACCCGCTAGGTGTTTGTAGAAATGCCTAAGTGGGAAATTAAATGTGAATTTTGGATAAAAACGCAGATTAGATAATGGTCCATGATTATGTGATTATGGTCATAAAAAGGAGTTCTAAACATGTTATGAAAACTGAATTTTCTAGGCAAGGAGTCCGGTTCATCTAGCGGACAAGCCGGAGGGAGTTCACGAGGAAAAGACGCGCTCTAAAAGGTATGAAATTTTATTGTTTCATCACATTATAAGTATTATTAGCTTTATGCGTTGCTTGAAAGAAAGGAAAGCATGAGTACCAAGAATTTTCATCATATCATGAAATCGGCTATTGCCTTAAAACAAGTTATAAGCATGAAAATTGAGCGTTCGTAAGGTGTATAATTTCAGCACCTAAACGGGTCAAACAAGTTCTGGAAATAAACACGAAGCATGACTTAATGTATTGTGCGAATATCATTTGAAGCATAGGCCGTGTAGTGAATACCATAGATAAACTCTTAAACCTTGTTCTTATTATAGATGCTACGTTTTGGTTAGAATGCATGCTTGTAGTACGAAAGATTAAATAGAAATCTTGTAATTTAGAGTGAATGTTAACTCCCGTTACATGCCCAATTAAGTTGTAATTGAGTAATGTGATGATCGAAATACAAACATGAAAAACTAGCCCAGCCGTCTATTAATTTACGTGAAACTATGCTGTCTTGTAACATAAAGAATCAGCAAGAATCCTGCATGTTTAACAAAGCAGTTATGTGCAGAGTCCACCGTAAATTACGGTGGTACCGTAATTTACGGTGGCCTGCAACTCTGTTATGGTGGATCTCTACTGTGTTACGGTAGACCCCCAAATGTTCAGGAGCCACCGTAATTTACGGTGGCACCGTAAATTACGGTGAAGCCCTGTTTGATGAACTTTATTTCTCGTTTTGAATAAGTTTTCGAATCTAATCCAATTTCGTGACTTCCATGATTAATACTACTAATGCTTGTTAAACATGATAGCTTTCAGGTACCAAGTGAAGGATGAAGATCAAGCTAGTTGACTCGAACCGAACACTCTAGCAAACGCTTCCGCATATAACCTTTTGTTTTAAAAACCATGTAAACAATTGTAGTTAATGTCTCGGTCTTGATTTTGTAAAGATTGTACAAGTTGTGGTGCTTAGATGGATTAAAATGATGAAAGTTTTTGTTAAGTCAATATTTTGACATCTAATGCAAGGTTTTTATGTATATAAATCTAGTTTTTATAAGCTGGGTCTAACAGACTACGTAACTAGTCTCAATCGAGCAAATCAAAGGTGAGTTCATTCCTCATGAGCATGCGTCCCGGTTGGTGGGACAGTCAAATGGGTATCCCTGAGAGGGATAAGTCTTTTGGGTAAAACTAGAATGTTAGATAATACACTCTTTTCCTATCACTTTAAGTCCCATCATATACCGAATTGTTACCTAAGAGGTAACGGGGTATTAGTTGATAGCGCTATTAGGCTTGGCAACCTCACACCGTACCTGAGAGGACGGGCGTGAATTAATGACCTTAAATCATGACCAATGCTTAGATAGGGGGCATTGGGGACGGGCAAAACAATCTGGTAGCCATCTTGTACGATACTCGAGTTATTATCAACATTATTATCTATGAACTGAACTAAACACTTGGTAACTAATGTTTTCACAAACTATGAACTCGCCAGCTTTGCCTGATACACTTGTTGCATACTCGCAGGTCGTTAGATTTCTTGGATTTGGAACTTGTTGTCTGGAGTGGCTGGAGTGGTCATGGGTCGAACTGATGGGATACACATGATGGGATTATTGATCACACACATTTGCTTTGAAACATTTAAACTATGGTTTATCTATTGCTTCCGCTAAACTTGTTGGATTTTTAGTAAACTTATTGTTTAGTACATTTTATTTATAATTGGCAAAACCATTTGAAAACTTATTATGAGTTCAACATGATTAGTGGCTAGATCCTGCTACGTCATACGCCTAGCAGGGTTTTCCGTATGTGGTATTTTGGGGGTGTGACACACTTATTATCCTCAAAACAAGTTCGTATTCTCACGCCAAAGGGTGGTTACAAGGAGAAACCCCCCCCCCCCCAATCCTCCTTCATGTAACGAGCTTCACGGTGTTGTGTTGTTTTGCAGGATATTGCAGTAATCAGACGAGGAAGAAAGAAGATTAAACTTTTTTTGGACAAGACTAATCCCACGAGTTAACCTACGAATTAACTTAGTGTTTCTTCATTGGTGCCCATCGATTTTTACAATCACCTTTTCATATTCTTTCTATTTTACCTTCTTCGATCTCATGGAAGATCAAGGTATCCCTTTCTCTTCTCTCAGTTTCCACTTCCAAAACCACAACCCAGTTGACCAGCACGCCAAGGGAGAATATAATGAAATGGGGGCAACGCAGGCAAGTGGCACTCGTACCACTCAAAACGTGACCCCAAGCCATGGTGCTAGACCAACAGAGCAACTGTCGTCATTACTGCTAGAGGGAGAATCTCCCGTCTCATGGTTTATTAAGAGCCAAACAACGCTCAACGTCATTTATGCACCTCTCCAAGAACACAAGTCATCCTACGTACCATGGCGGCACTAGCGCCCAAATATCTAGATTACAATTCACCTCGCCAAGAACACAAGCCATCCTACGTACCATCAAAGTGAATAAATAGGAGCCAGCATCGACGGTCGCTGTCACCACGAAGGCAAAGTTTCCACACAACGCGCGACACGCGTGCTGACAAGGGTAGATATTATGACAACCAATATACCCATTCACACAAACGAACACCAGTGAGTAGCTGCTTAGGCCCGCGCAACATGGACGAAAAACAGGACACACGTACAGGTGAATCTGACCCAACATACCATGAGTGTGACAACTCATCCGTATTCAACCATCTTCCAATAAATCATGAATCGTACAAGCCACGGGCACGCGTAACATACAACCTATCGGCTGAACATGATTATAGCCTAGTATACAGGCCAGCAACAGCAGCAGCAGAACAGTCGAAGTTTATTCGCAAAATTTCTCTCTCACCATTGGAAAAGCAAAGCTGCCTCCAAATATTGGTAAGTTCAATGGGTTTTCGGACTTGGATGATCATATCTAAGTTTTTACAAGTATTAGGGTTGTTGGTGGATGGACCCACCCGATGTGATGCCATCTTTTTGTTCAAACCTTTACACGCACGGCGCATGCCTAGTTTGACAGCCTCCCCGCAGGCAAGCGGAAGTCATGGCCCGATTTGGAGAAGTTTCTAGCTCATTTTAGTCAATAACGGTGCCATGAGCATGACACAACCGAGGTAGTGAATATATGGAGAAGAGAGAATGAAGGCCTTGAGGAATTCACATGGTGTGACGAAAACTCGAGTGAGCTCCGGATTAGAACTGACAACCTCGCACAAGGCTTAGCTCAAATATCGCATATCTTTAATCCACTAAAAGTGACACAAGTGGGGATTGAACTTGGGTCTCTATTGGAGAATCCAAGTCGCCTACCACTAGGCCCCAAGTGATGGATTATATCAAAGAAGTTATTAAAAGTAATAAATATTAAGCTATATAAAAGGGAAACAAGTTATAAAAAATATAAAACAAAAGTGTAAGAGTAAAATGCCTTAATCGTCCCTAAGGTTTGATTATATTTACTTGTTTCATACAAAAGGACAAAAATGTTTGCCACCTAGACAGAAAAAATAAACTCAAAGATTTAAATACACAAAAAATTATTTTAGATGGAAGAAGCAAATATGACCAAACATCGGAGACAATTTTGGCATTTTACTCGTTAAGATATAATACCAAATCAATATAACTATCGTAGTAAAGATTACTATGTAACACCCCAAAACCCGAATGTTTATACTTGCCGTATATTCCTATATAACTTAGTATGAAATAACTAACTAGGCTAATTAACCTAGTTAAGTGTGTGGTTAAAAGTCTTAAATGACCAAAATAGTGTAATTTATGTTAAGTGACAAAGATGAGGGGCCAAATGGAACAAGATGAAAGTTAAGTTACTAAATAACAAAACTCTCACACACAAACACACATATCGTGTGTTCGAGAATGAGCAGGAAGCTCCCATGGAGCCAAGAACCCTAGCTTCATCCTTTTCATCAAATTGGAAGGATAAATGAAGCTCAAATTCAGAACCGAACGCGAATTTGTGATTACCAACACTAGGGGATCATAAGGTATGTCTTAGATTCTAGATTTGATGATTACCCACGAAGTGGGTTATGTTGTAGATCATGAATTAGTATAAAATTGAGCATGAGTATGTGTTAGATTCATCATTTGGAACATGGATTATGAATGGTTTAGGTTAATTTGATGTTTAAGGGTGAAACCCGTTTGTTATGGTGAAGATGATGACATGGGTAAATCATCTATGTCTAAATTCTTGCTTAAAATTGATGTATTTTGATTTGTAAGATGGATTCTTATGAGGGGAATTGAAAGAAATGTGATACTAGTATGTTTGATGTTTATGCATGTATGATTCATGTTGATTAGAAGGAAGAAATTGATGAATTATGTATGAAATTAGAAGGATATGCATGAACTAGTTGTACACTATGCTTACAAGGTAGTACACATATCAAAAGTATGATGAAATTATGAAGAACTTAAGATTAGATCACTTGTAAGTGATTAATAAGTAGTTATGAAGTGGGTTTTAGATGATGTAATGTAAATTGATGATTTGCTTATGTTAACAATGTTTGGAATCATACATGTGTGTGAGTGTTTAAAGAAATTGGATAAGAAATGGTGAATTGTTGTTAGATGAAGTGAACAATATGTGATGATAATATGTATGATGTTTAATTTTAAATACCACATGTTGATTAGTAGAAGGATTTGATGAACTATGCATAAATTTAGAAGATTGTGCATAAATTAGTTGTACGTTATGCTTAAAAGATGGTACGCACCCCAATCGTATGATAAAATGTATGTATTGTCGTCCGTATAGTCGATTATGATGTTGCGGGTATATAATGATAGGTCAAAAGTTAAACTAAATGAACCGTTGACTTCTAAAAGTCAACCGTGTATAAGAAGGATGGTTAGACGAGTTGTCATAATTGTAAGATTAAGGTAAGTTATATGGAGCGTGTTTGACGAATATGTGTTTAATGCGATGACATGATGGTTTACATGAGTTTGAAATGATATGAATTTGGTCACATGTATTATGCTTGCTAGAAGTAACTAATGAAAGTCAAATAGGAATTATGCGATCGATATGATCGTTAACATGCACAATTATGTATGCTAATAAGAATGTGATTTTGATGACATGAAAGTATAGGATTCATGTCGAGACGGAATCAAGCACGGAAGGCTAACGGGTCAAAAGTGGCGAGGAAACGAGTATGAACATGGACGCACGAGGTAAGTGATTTTTGTAATCACTTCTTAGTTGTTTATGTAAAGTTATGTGCAATTTAATTAAGTATGATGATCGAGGTCAAGTAGGAAAGAATTGTATGAGACCGATGAAGTATTAAACGGATCTTAGTTTTGATCCGAGCGAGGTATGTGTGATTAAGAACTGTAGCTAAGTAGTAGGATTGGTTACTTATGCAAGGGAGTCCTTTGTTGTTAAGGATAGAGCAAAGTTGACAAAAACGCCCTTGATGGGTAAAACAAGCAAATGGTCTTAAAAGTTGATTACAAACAAGCTATTTGATTAAATGAATGTTTTGAAAAAGCAAGAAAGCGAGAAGTATGGTTGTCGTAAGCTAAAGACCTTAAAATGCGCAAATACCCTTAACGGGTCAAAATAAGCTCTTGAGCGAAAATGGGTCTAGAGGATGCAAGACATCCGAGAATTTAATCATGTATGATATACAATGTTGACATTATTAGGTTCATAAGAAGTCTTGGTCAAACAAACAAGTTTTGTGGATGAAGGCATGAACGGGTCGAATAAATCATAAATGAATAATAAGGCGATAGCGTGTAAGTTAAGAATTTCCTTAATCCGGATATGGGATTTTAAGTTCCTATGATAGAATGTGAATTTACAAGCATGTAGGAAGAAACGGGAGGTCAAACGGGTAAACGGTTCAAAAGTTACGCGCGTTTTAGTGCGTACGGACGACGAAACGAACCTGCAGAAAACTGCAAAAACTAGAGGGCGTCGCCGACGGGTAGGGGGTCGTCGCCGACGGGCAAGGGAAAATCAGTTTTTGTGCTGACGGGTTAATTACCTGTCTACGGGTTTTTGGGCTACGTGTAAATGCAAGGCCCGTCGCCGACGGCCCTAGGGGCGTCGGTGACGGCCTTCCCAAGTCCCAAAAGCTGAAATCTTGTTATTTAAGTTAATTTATGTACCGTGGGCTTCGGTTTGATATCCGTGGACTACGGTGGACTTTCCAAACATGATTTTGATGGTTCCTTAGATGTTTATGGGCTATAATGCTAAGTCTAAGACCCATGTTCATAATGTATGATTATGTAAGAGGTACGCGTGATCTAGTACGTGTTCGTTAAAGTATGTGCGTATGTAGATGTGTATGTATGTATGTATAAAGATATGTACGAGTGTATGCATGTACGTAACGATGTAGGAAGGGTATGTATGTATGTAGAGGTGTATGTATGTATGCAAATGTGTATTTGTGTATGTATGGAAGTACGTGTGATCGTAGGCATGAATGTAGAGACGTATGAATGTAGGTACGTATGTAGAAGCGTATTTATGTATATATGAAGGTACGTATGATAGTATGTATATATGTGAAGGCGTAGAAATGTATGTATGTATGCAAATGTGTATTTGTGTATGTATGGGAGTACGTGTGATCGTAGGCATGAATGTAGAGACGTATGAATGTAGGTACGTATGTAGAAGCGTATTTATGTATATATGAAGATACGTATGATAGTATGTATATATGTGAAGGCGTAGAAATGTACGTATGTATGCAAATGTGTATTTGTGTATGTATGGGAGTACGTGCGATCGTAGGCATGAATGTAGAGACGTATGAATGTAGGTACATATGTAGAAGTGTATTTATGAATATATGAAGATACGTATGAGTGCAGGCATGTATGTATTGAGGTATGGGTGTATGCAAGAGTATATGTAAGTATGATTTTGGATACGTTAAGTGTTAATGATATTAATCATGTACCTGGAAAACGAAGATTTACGCAGGTACATTATTGAAGAATCACAAAGGAATGGATATGCTAATGATATGCTTAAAGTTAGAGAGAAAGCTGAATGAAAAGTGTACATGTATTGAGTCTTGTTTATGTATTGTATACTAATGTGATGAATGTATGTGGTGAGTGCAGGTTATACGAATCACGGGTGGTTATCACGAGGAATAGAGCTCGAAGAGCGAGTCACAAGCTAGATTGTACGGGAATAACTGAATATGTATTATTAGTAATCAGGGCTTATGCTTTATTTTTTTGTAAAAGATACATATTAAAACGTACTTTCAAGTAAGTCATGACGTTAATAATGAAAGAAATTTTATGGCATGCGTTTCCGCTGCGACTTTTTGTCAAATATGAATTAGGGTGTAACATACTAATCACCATATATTCAACAATATATAATTTATAAATACATGCAATGCAAAGAGTTGAACCAAAAGATTGTTTTTTAAGTCCTGCTAACATTGATTTGTAGTTAAAAGTTTTATACATAGTTTTTAAAAAAACAAACGTTGGAATTTGCCAAAGAAATACACACACTTTATATATATATATTGGTTTTTGCATTTGTTCTCACGGTTCTCGAGGTTCTCGAAATATATATATATATATATATATATATATATATATATATATATATATATATATATATATATATATATATATATATATATATAGTGTAAGTATCTATAGAAAACCCACTTTAATTGAGAAAACCCGGGAAACTCAAAGCTCCCGATGTTTTTTTTTCTTGAAAAAATTTACACATGTTATATACATGTTTTTAAGGGTTTTGGGCAAAAAAATCAAAAAAGCACCAAGTAGATATTTTTTAAAAAAATAAACAAGTTTTGGTGTAACACATGTTACAAATATGTCAGATGAATGTAACATGTGTTACACCAAAACTTGTTTATTTTTTTAAAAATATCTACTCGGCGATTTTTTGATTTTTTTTGCCCAAAACCCTTAAAAACATGTATATAACATGTGTAAATTTTTTCAAGAAAAAAAAACATCGGGAGCTTTGAGTTTCCCGGGTTTTCTCAATTAAAGTGGGTTTTCTATACATCCTTCCCCCTATATATATATATACATATACATATATATATATATATATATATATGAGAGGGTTATCTTGAGAACGTTAAATATTTCGAGAACCGTGAGAACGAATGCAAAAACCAATCAAAACCAATTTTTTTAATACAAACCTCGTTGTAATTAAGATATAACATCAAAAAAAGAATTTACAATATCAAATAATTCATTTCCTCTTTCAAAATCACTCTTTTTAGATTTTTTACACATGTGTAAATATAACAGATTTACACATGTGTAAATAGCAAACTTACACATGTGTAAATTTTCTTTATTTACGAATTATCGTAAATTTAAACGTGTAAATTAAATTTCTAATATTATATTCGAATAATAATGATAAGTGTAGAAAAAAATTTGAATTTGAATTGTTTTTTACTAAGTTCTCGTGGTTTTTTCATTTGTTCTCACAATATTTGGCGTTCCAATTTAAACCCTCCCATGTATGTGTATATATATATATATATAGGGTAAGGTTCATGCGAGAACCGCGAGAACCGATGTGAACACAACCTAAAATAGCTAAAAAAATCCTAAAAAAAAATCCTAAAAAACCTAACCCCCATCCCCCCCCCCCAAAAAAAAAACAAAAAAAAAAAAAAACTAACCCTCTCCCCCACCCCCAAGCTAAAATGCTAAAAACTAAACCCCCAAAAAACCTAAAAAAGTCTTAAAATTTTTTTTTTAATATTTTTATGTTAAAATCGCTACTTTTAGTAGCCGAAAAAAAAAATTAATTTTTTTTAAACAAATTTTTTTTGCTACTAAAAATACCATTTTTTTATAAAAAAAAATATTAAAAAAATTTGTGTGTTTTTAGCTATCTTTAGACATTTTTGGTTGTGTTCACATTGGTTCTCGTGGTTCTCGCAATAAATAGTGGTTCCTAACGGATCTTTGTCATATATATATATATATATATATATATATATATATATATATATATATATATATATATATAGGTAAAGAGTACTGTACAATATTGCTTATTGTACATTACGTACACTTCAATATCTGCCGTCAGATCATCTTCCCGCATTTTAAAATCGTATGTTGTTTTTTTTATAACAATTTCGCATTTGATATTTTTTTATGAATTCGCATGTTGTTTTTTTGTACCAATTTCGCATATGATAATTTTGATAAAATAATATTTTTTTATAACAATTTTGCATGTGATAATTTTTTATGAATTCGCATGTTGTTTTTTGTACCAATTTCGCATGTGATAATTTTGATGAAATAGCATGTTGTTTTTTTGTAACAATTTCGCATGTGGTAATTTTGATGAAATCGCATGTTAAAAAACCAACATGCGAAATTGTTACAAAAAAACAACATGCGAATTCAATGCAGGAAGACGATCGGACGGCTGAGATTGTAGCGTACGTAATGTACGATAAGGGCATTTGTACGTTAACCTAACCCTATATATATATATATATTAAAAGTGTATTGTACATTTTGCCTTAACATACGAGTGTACGCTATGACAAGGTCGCACATTACAAACCCATAAAGGAAAATCTCCCATGCTGTAAGAAAACAATAATCGTATGCTTAAAAAATACAAATTTCGCATGCTGTAAAGAAGTCGCATGTTGTTTTGCAAAAACCAAATTCGCATATTCAAAACCAAAATCACAGGTTAATACTTCATCTCGTATGCATCTTTGTAAAATAACCTTCCTCTATGTATAAATATATAATATGTTTTTGTGAATTATTGTTGGTACCTCTTTTTTTAATTTGCTTTATTTCTTTTCAGTGGGTTACTTTAATAGGAGAGTTTGAAAGAGAAAGATTACAGGTACATCATAAACTATGTAAAAGCATCATCACTAAAAGCCCTCTGCGCTCGCACACACACACACGCACCACACCAAGAATCCATCTATGTATGTATGTATCTATGTATGTGTGTCACCTGAGAGAAAGATTCGATCTTTGCTAACTTTGCTGTTTCTTCCTTTCGTTTTCAGTTTCTTTCAACTTGTTTTTCACAAACATAAAAAAGAAGAAAAGTGCATATAGCTATAGCAAGAGCACAAGAAGTCACTCAGCTCATTTATATAGTTTTATTAATAATGGAGTCTGCAAACTTTCATCTCCATCAACAAGAAGATCATCATCTTGTGACTTCTTCTTTTTCATGGTCCCAAAATCCCATCTTGTACAAACTCTCTCTCTCTCCCTCTCTCTCTCTCTCTCTCTCTCTCTCTCTCTCTCTCTCTCTTAATTTGCTTTTTGCAAACTTTTTTCGACTTTAGGTATTGATGCTTTTTCTTGAGATTCATAATTATGTACTAAAAACATCTCATACATATGCCTTAAATATATTATTAATACATGTCTTTGTTTCGGATTAAAGTATTTCTGTATTTGATCATAAACTTGTGATTATATTTCTTGGTATATAGATGGTTTCTAGCTAGGGTTTTGCTTTAATCCAAAGAACTTTTTTTTTTCCGTTTTTGATACTTCTTTGTTTAATAGTGTTATAACGTATATGTTTCTTTGTGTCCGTTCTATTTTGCAGGAACGGAACAAATAACATCATAAATTTAAGAACTCTTGACGCGAGTACCAATTCCTCGGTTCAAGATTTTCGATTTCCTTACAATAGTATGGGGTATCCAATTGAGAACATTGTGTCACATGAATTGCAATGTCGTTCGCGTATAAAAGATGAGTTTTCAGTCGCAGAATCGTACCCAAAATTCTTAGAACTTTTAAATGGCAGCCCAACATCTAACTCTGAAGATGTACACTTACAACCTTACTCGGTTGCAGAATCGTACTCGAAAATCATAGAACTTTTAAAAGACAGCCCAATGTCTAACACTGAAGATATACACTTACACCCTTACTCTACCTACTTGAAGAACAATGATCACCAACAAATTAGCTACTCGAACAACGGTTCTAGGGGGACATTAAGCCAGATTTTCCCGACTATAAGTGTTCCAAGTTTGAATCAATGCACCACCACCACATCATCATCATCTTCCTCTTCAACATCATCATCTTCAGCAGTTTCTTCAACCTCTTTTGACATGAACTGCTTGCCACCATTGAATCTTTTCGGTTCTCCAAGATTTGATCATGGGAATTTGAACTATGATGTATCACTCAACACACATAATCATGGTGATATATCTTATGGTTTTGATCGTATGCTTCAACCGAATCAAAGGCCATCAGCTTGCCCTAATAAGGTGAGAGTTATTGGTTTCTTTTTTTACAGCTTTATACATTGCATTGACATGCATCTTTCTTTAATTATGACCTTATGACAAGGTTGATCATGATGATGATAGTATTTTCAATTTAAGTTGAAAACCTAAAACTTTATATATGTTTTCATATTATTAAAGATGACAAGGGTCTCCACCACTGGAAGAATAGATCAATCAGCAAAAAGGCCAGCTAGCAAATATGTAGATGCAAAGGAGACTCAATCTGTAGCACCCAAGAAATCAAAATTGGAACCACGTTCTTCTTCAGCGCCCTTTCAGGTTTAATAATTACTAAGCATATATTTGCAAGATCTTTTACAAATATACAAAATTGTGGGTGCTTTTGAATCATGTTTTGATTGAGTTTAAACATGTTTATTATATATGGTATTGAAGCAGGTTAGAAAGGAGAAATTAGGGGACAAAATTGCTGCTATTCAGCAGCTGGTGGCACCTTTTGGCAAGGTAATGTGTTTTATTTTTCCTCTAAAAGATATATAAATAAAGATCAAACATTGAGGTATTAATTTTAACCGACAACCAATAAATTTAAAGAGTCATGTACATCAAAGACTTGACTTCTCGTCTTTTAAAAGTGGCTAACTTAACTTTCCCTTCAGTTTTACTTTTATGTGTGTAACTTTTATAATTTGACTAATTTGTTTAGCAATTATCATCAAAAGTAATTAAATTTTCATATGGAAACTGTGTTATAAAATTATGTCAATGTATTTTATTTTGATTAATAATAACTATAAAAATTACTTTTTTTTATAATGGATAAACTTGCACCTCATGGGGATTGAATCCCTAATTCTCCTATCCTAAACTCTATCCAACTCACCAACTATCACTGGGTTATTTGAAATTAGTAATTTATATGGTTTAAATACCAAGTGATATTTATATTAACTTATTAATAATGTTAGCATCGGTTACTTTTACCTTTTAACTTTGGTTTTCATGGGTTTTCATGGTATATATATGGTTGGATACATAGCTTTATTATAGAATGAATATACAGAATATATTAGTATTCATATGTTTTGATATAAAATTAGCTACTACTTGACATGGTACAAGAATCCAAACTTTGAGTATAGTTAGATACTTGGATCATGTCACAAGTATTTACATTTTCGTTTTCTTTTGAAATATTTGAAATATTTTATGTGGTCCATACTGGACATTAGTGGTAAATATATAAAAAAAATGATATTTGTAGATTAACCAATTATTTATGGTTATTTATTGATTAATGGAGAACATATGGTTGCAGACTGATACAGCTTCGGTACTAATGGAGGCTATTGGATATATCAAATTTCTACAAACACAAGTCGAGGTATATACATACTTTCGGTTCATCTCTTAAAACAATATTCTTCTTGGGTTATGTTCTTTTATTACTTCCCCCATAACTCTTGAATAAATATACACTCTTTTGTAATACTAAAAGTCTTTGGATTTGTATATTATTTTGTAATTAAAAAAAACTTGAAACCTAAAGGAAGAAGGGGTTTAAAGTTTGCCATATATTTTTAATAACTCATTGGGCTTCATTAAAAGTGAGGATTTTTTTTTCTTTACAAAGTAGTAACATTTAAAAAGAAGTATTTGTCATGCATAGTTTATAAAATACTTATATTTTTACAAAACAAAAAAGTAGTTAAATATGTATTGTATATAAAATTACCATATGATTTTAGAAACACAACAAATTTTATTGATGGTTCACCATGAATAAATAAAGTAGTGAGGGCTTGTCAACGTACCCTACCACCTTGTAAGCTAAATAAAGTAATATAAATTGCCATAAATGAAAGAAAAAATGTTAAAAGTATGCAAATGAACAGTATTTATATAATTATAATAAACTTTTAATAAAACTAGGGTGATTTTATTCTCACACCTCTAAATCTTATTTTCACATCCTTTTCACACTCTCTCTATATATCTATGTACATATAGATAGAGATAGAGGGGAGAGATGTGAAAATACTAACACCCTAAAACTATCAAACTATCAATCTCAATTCTCAACAGTTGATATATCCACATTTAGTTTCTGCAAAACCCTTCATACATATAACGTTCCAGGTAGTAGCGGACCCAGGATTTTTTTCCAATGGGGTCCATTTTTTCGGTGTTCAAAATTTTCATAACAAAAAGTTAAAAATTTTCGGATCGGTCCTCGTTCGGGTCGGGTCAGAGCGATGTTTGAAGTAGATTTAAAAAAAGAACAAAAAAACAGATTGTATATGGATTGAACCGATGACCTTCTCTTGTTAAAAAGGAAGGTTTACCACTACATCAGCTTTTCTTTTTTTTCTATGGTGTCCACCTAATTGTATTTATGCGGTCCTTATAAAATTTAATATGTCGGATCTACTAATTTTTTAAAAAACATTGGGGTCCGAAGATTTTGACCCGTTCAATGTGGGTCCGCCCCTGGTTGTAGGGTTCATGCATGCACATTACACAAACCCCATAAAAACATGCATAGAAATTACATCATATGAAACTACCAAACAATCAATCTCAACATCATTGTAGCTAATTAGCTATAATCGGGTGGTAGAGAATTTTACCTCTTAAAAAAAAAAAAAACTAAGATTCAATTCTTGACATATGATAAGGTTAGGAATATATTGGTGTAATTTAAGAGTAACGGTATGAGTAGAGTAAGTTTTATAATTAAAAAAAAAAATATGAATATACCTGTCATCTCATATCCTCAGTTTTTTTTTTTTTTTTTTTTTTGTCAGAAAATTCCTTTTTCGTTTAAGTGCCTACATACAAAAATATTTAAACATTTACTGTTTAAATAAAAACAAGCCAATAAACATGTATAAGAGTTAAAATAAAAACTTTTGTCCATGAAAACGTACTCTGTTGATTTTCATAGCTTCCCATGTTACAATGGAAGAATTATGCATCTAAGTTGTACTTTGATTTGACATGAAAAGACAATGAAACCCTGAACACTGTTGATTTTGTAGACACTTAGCGTGCCATACATGAAGTCAACAACAAACAAGATTGATGGAATATCATCAGAACGGGTAAGAACATTTATACTTTTTTAACCTGAGTTAACTACACTATGGGAAGAAGACCTACTACTATAGCACTCAGGGTGCTAAATTTAGCACTCTCAAGATTTTTGAACATTTTTTAGCTTACTCAGAACAAATCAATCTATATATCTTGAATTTGAAAGACAAAATGAAAAGCAAACAAAAAATGAGTATCCTATATCTATTCTTTTATTATATATAGTTATTGGATGCCACATTATTTTGTGGGTATCGAATTCTAGTAAGCGTCATTGTCAATGATGTTACCGATGTTAAAAAACCGATTGATGATGGTATATGATATATTCTATGCAGGGGCGAATGGAGGAGGACGGAGATATTACAGATGAGGTGAAGAGAGATCTTAGAAGTCGAGGATTGTGTTTGGTGCCACTATCATGCTTGTCATATGTTACAGATGGATGTGAAGGCATGTGGCCACACCATAATCACCTAACATGATCATGAATGAGGTGTGGTTTGATGTATAAATCACGAATATTAACGTCGACTATGATCATGTGTTCACATCTCGTTTTCCTTCCTACCTTCACAACAGTTTAATCAGTCTCACTTTTTTCACAAGGAAAAAATGGAGCAAATTTGGTCATCTTGTAGATGTTATCAAGTATCGACCATGTTTGATCCATCAATGAGTTGATGCTGTATTATAATTAATTAGTGATGGTTAGACTTGAATTAGTCAGTTATGTGTTTTGCATTGTTAGTTTAAAGTATATTTTTGTCTAACTCTTATAATAGCTTAATGTAATAGCAATTTCGGGTTACCCACTTTGGTAGAGGCACATACCTCTTAAAAGGAATGTCTCATATTCAAATCTGAGGTGTATAACTTAAATAAATGGTGTAAGAGCAAACTTTGCCGTTCAAAAAAATAGCTTAATATAATAGTTAGCACAAGCATTACAAGTAAAATCTTAAACTAAGTTATAACGTCTCTCACCCTATAAAAGTCTTAAACTAGTACAAAAACCCTTTTTAAACGCGGTTAAATCCACCTACAAACACAGTTTCGACCGTATCTAAAAACCTAGTGGTCGAAAAAAAAAAGTTGAGCTTTGGCGAGACATGGGAGCACCGTCGATTCTAAATCCTTTCAATTCGCAACAACCAGGTCTATCAAACACAACCTGTCTCCTCATCTTCTTCACAAAAACTTATCGGTGATGGTCCGCATCTTGAAGAATAACGGTGAATGGCGCAAGTAATGGTCTACACCACAATATCAAGATCTATCATAAACAACTAGATGTGTAAAAAACAAAAAAAAATTGAGAGAATATTTGGGGGTTAGGGTTATAGCGACTGGGACGTACATGCTTATAGCGGCAGAGAACAATGGTGAAAGGCGGACGTGAACGGCCGGTGGTTACAGGCTTACTGACGGAGAACAGTGGTGAAAAATATATGACTCATCTCCGTTTATAGTGGCAATGAGTTTCAAATTGCCTCACCCATCGTCATTCTTATAGAAAGGACTTGGGTGACCTATAGGGACGGAGCTCTAGAGACAATATGTTGTAGAGACGACAGGTGAAAAAGGCTTATAGAGAGGACATGTCCTCCCTACAAGCCAAAAAATTGTCGTCCCTATAGGATCTTTTTCTTGTAGTGGTTTTTTTTTTTGGTAAAGGGTTACTCCGATAAACTTTTATATCAACAACCAATCAAACCAAGTGAGAAGCAAAAGCACTTCTCAGTTCTCTCGGTTGGTGATAACTAATCTCGAACTAAGTATTTCCTTATAAACTCTTACAAAATTTTACATGACTAATTTTAAAATCCATCGTGTGATGACCACCTTGCACAGGGAGTACAAAGCCGGCGAAAATGGTGATCGTAAAGGGTGCATTTTTAGCCTCATTCATGCAAAACGTTCTAGTTTATGAACGAGGGAAGGCAACATAAAAGTGTAAATGAAAAGGTGAAAAAACAAATATTAATGATGAAACACCGATTAACACAAGGTTTATCGATAGGGTTATTTCGTCTGTGGGGTTCAACCTCTTTTCTTGCTCGTAACAATGGCTTGAGATCTGCAAAACAGTAAACACCGTCAGTCTCGTTAAGAGGGGGAGAAGGGGGATTTCCATCTTAACCAGGCTCCGGCGTGAGAATAAGTACTGTTTTGAGAGGAATAAAACAGTGTGTGTATAGAGTGAGTATGGAGAGAAAAGATCCTGAACCTGAATGATGAAGGGTCCTATTTATAGCCGGATGGTGAAGAAGGAAGGAGTAGCTGTGCCAGCTGTGGGCGCGTGCCAGCTGTCCGACCAAGGGGAATATCCCCTTGGTCTGCTCTGTCACGGCAGGTGAAGTGGTACACGTGGCATTCTTACATTTGCTCAAGCTGGATACCTCGTACTGGGGTTGTCAGTCCTGCTCCCTGATTTGTCGCAGGCCTATGTGACGTTCTGCGAGTGGCGACACGTGTTGTCCTTTATGTCGGATAGAGCATCTTTGGTGCCAGCTGCGAGTCTTCTAGAAGTTTCTAGAAGCTTCTGGGTTGCTTCGCTGGCGTGGACGCCTTGTATGCTCAAAAGTGGTGTGGTCCCTGCCATGTAGGCAGGGAATTAGGACCATACCTCTTCAAGTCCCCCCAGTCCAGTGTGCCTTCTAGTTGAGTTGATCGTCTAGGAGGGATTCTGGACTTGTGAGAGTAGTAGGATTTTGCACCGCGTGAAGTCTTTTGGTCCTCTATAAAAAATGAGCCTAGTGGACGCATGGCGCATGGATCTTGGCATTTTGGAAAAAATGAGGCAAGTGGACGCACGGCGCATGGGTCTTGGCATTGTGAAAAAAATGAGCTAAGTGGACGCACGGCGCATGGGTCTTGGCATTTTGAAAAAATGAGCCAAGTGGACGCACAGCGCATGGGTCTTGTCTCTTTGTTAAAAGTGAGCCAAGTGGACGCACGGCGCGTGGGTCTTGGGACTTTGTAAAAATGAGCCAAGTGGATGCACGGCGCGTGGGTCTTGGCACTTTGTAAAAATGAGCCAAGTGGACGCACGGAGCATGGGTCTTGGCATTTTGAAAAAAATGAGCCAGGTGGACGCATGGCGCATGGGTCTTGGCATTTTGAAAAAATGAGCCAAGTGGACGCATGGCGCATGGGTCTTGGCTCTTTGTTAAAAGTGAGCCAAATGGACGCCTGGCGCATAGGTTTTGGCCCTTTGTGAAAAGTGAGCCAAATGGACGCATGGCGCATGGGTTTTGGCTCATTTGTTGTTTCCTTCTGATGGAAGTTTGGTGGGCATGGGGAAGTGTTTGGTGTGACTATCTGACGTCCCTGTCTTATCGGAGTTGAACAGTTGCTTTTGCAGTTACTTTCTGTCATGTCAGCCTATTCTGTTCCCCATGTTTCCCGAAAAAAGAGCCAACGTCTTCTCTCTCTTCTGACGTGTCATTCCCTGATTGGCTCCTTTTTCTGCATTCTGACGGTCCACTACCCATCGCATTAAATGCGATGGGTATAAATAGGAGGCGGTTCTCCATTCATCTTCACTTTTTCAAATTTTAAGTGTTCTTTCCTTCTATCTTCTCCCTTCAGTTTTCGTTGTTTTGATAATTTTCTCTGAGTTCTTCTTCTCGTCTTCTTTGTATTTGCACCATGTCTTGTACGAATCCCACCCAACGGAAAAGAAAATATAAGGGGAGGGCTCCTCCCGGTCCTGACCAGGCGGTCATTAGTTGGAAAGAGGAGGAGTTCGTGAACCTGGTGAAGGGTATGGGTTTCCGTCCTTAGTGGGGAGCCCAGTATCCTCCTGTTGGTTCCACTGCTTTGGACGCTCCTCCGGGCCATATTACGTTGTATGCTGCGTTTTTTCGGGAAGGTAGTTTCAGATTACCTATTACGAAGTTTACCGTTGCTGTGTTGAGGGGGTATGGGCTTCATATTTCACAGCTTAATGCTATTGGGCTTCCACGCATTACTCACTTTGAGTATGTCTGTAGGGCTTATCGTATTGAGCCTACGTTTCAGATGTTCAATGTGTTTTATAGTGTGACGTATGCTAGCGGTTTCTATTCGTTTCAAGCACGATCAGGTGTTGCTCCGGTGTGCTCTGTGCCTTTGAAGAGTCTTCATGACTGGAAGCAGAAATTTTTCTACATCCGCCGTGGTGTAATCCCGATAGATATGCCTTATCAGCAGGTGGGTCAAGGGATTCCAAAGGTAGATGTTATGGAGGATTATGGTGCCCAGGACTGGTTCAAGAGGATAACCCAGAAGGCGACTGCTATTTCTCAACTGGAGGAGATGGCCCTGGTTGGTGCTGGGATGAGTTTGTTGTGGGTGCCCAAGAATCCATGGGGTCAACCCGTATACAGTTATCAGGGCAAATGTATGTTTCTTTCATAAGTTACCGCTGAATTATTCTCCCTTACGTTTATTATGTTTTCTTATCTTCTTGTCTTTTTGCAGTTGGTTACAGCTTGTTGAATGTCTTGGACCCTAAGGCGGCGGGTGCCATGGTTGAAGCTATCCAAGCGGAAGGGAACCCGACGTGGTTAGACCAGATCCGGGGTCATTTTTTGCATCCGACTGATGAGAGCTTGAGTAGATATGCTAGCGAGGTTCTAGGTGAAGGTGTTTGGGATGACTCTGTCGACTCGGGTCGAGAGGAAGTCATTGTTCTTTCCAGTGGAAGTTCTGACCAAATTCTTGAGGGTCTAACTTCTTGTTGCGCGCGTGCAGGTACCGCGCGGGGTGATGCTGCAGAACCCGTGCATGATGTTGGTGATGATGAGGATGAAAAAGTGCCTGTTGATCCTTCCGCTCATTTGGAGCCAAGGAAGAGAGCGAGGACTAGTAAGTCTAGGAGGAAGGAGGGAAGAACTGGGGGTAAAGCTGCTGGTTCTTCTCGTAAGCAACCCTCTACTCTTCCTTGTCTAGATTATGTGGTTGTTTCAGACACGTTCTCTGGCCTAGGGGTTGGTGAGAGGAATCGAGAATCAGGTCCTGATGATGGTGCTACCTTGTCTGAGCACATGAAGAAAAAAGCACTTGAAGATTACAAACGCCAACTTGATGAGCAAGTTGCTGCTCTTCTTGCTGCCAAAAAGGCGAAACTCCAAAAGGAGGCTCATCCAGTGCCTTCGGAGTCTGAGGTTGATCTGGGTGTGTTTAGTGGAGGTCGTGGAAATCTTTTGGAGGAAATATATGTTGCGTCTGCTCCTCCCCCTGGTAATTGACTTTTTGTTGTACGTTTGTTATGTCTTTTGTCAAGTTGTTTCTTAATTGTTGTCTCATGACAGTGGTCAAGACTGGTAAGAAACCTCGTGTGGTGGATATTTCTCAGATCACTCCACCTACTTCTCCCCCATCGAGAACGGTTGGTTTGACCCCTCCTCGTGATGATGTCGAAGCAGATACGAAGGGTGGAGAGGGGGTTACTGAAGGTGTGGTTGAAGGGGGTGTTGATGCTGGAGGTGATGCTGGCGCTGATAAGGGTAAGGGTGTTGAGGTAGAGGTGGAGTCTAGTGAAACTACTCCACAATAAACCATATATACTAAACGTCCTCCAGGTGGAGGTGGGGCTACTTCTTGCGTGGTGCGCAGTCCGCATTTTGAACATGACCCTGCTGATTCCTGGGGTAATCCGGCTTGTGATGACTTACCTCATGCCCCACGTTGGAACCTTACTCAGGGTTGCAGGATGAACGATGTCAACAATTTTCATGAGTTTTTTGCTATGTCTCTCCCTCCTGCTGAGAGGATGTTTCAGAAGAACCGCAATCGGTTTGCCTTGTTGGACGATCATGTTCGTGCTGGGGTTAATTTCTTTGCTACTTCCCAGGAAATTCTTCGCGAGTGGCAGTTAATGGGGGAGGAGACCCTCGAGTTTGAGGAGTCGAAGAAGTTGTTTGTTGAGGAGAAAGAAAAATTTAATACGGAGAAGAAGAGTTTGCAATGGAGGGTATCAGATGCTGAACAGAAGCTTGAAGAGCAGAAGCAGCTGAATGTTCAAAAGCAGAAAGACTGGGAAGCTGCGTGCGAGCGCACGAATGTTGAGATGCAGTTTCAGCGTGATGCAATCGTTCGCTTGTCTGGTGAAAAGACGAAGCTTGCTGAGGAGGCAAATCAGGCGCGCCTTGCTGCTGAGAAGAAAGAAAAAGAATATGTTGATCGAATTGACAAACTGGAGGTTCTTGTTCAGCAAAAGGCAACTGAGTGTGAAACTGCCTAGCGTCTGCTTGCTGAGAAGACGGCTGAGTGTCAAGCTTACGAGCTTCTTGCTGAGGAGGCCTCAGCTGACAACAAGTGGTTGCTTTCTCGTGGTGTGCCTTTGGTAGTGCTATTTGCTTGCCTTGTTTTATCTTTTCCTTTTGTTTTATTTTTGTTTCTTCTTTCTTATTCGATCTCCGTTTTTATGCAGCTTGCTGATCGTATTTTGCACTCGACTGAGCTTGCAACGTACATGTTTGAATTGGGTAGGGCGGCTTACAATAGTGGCCGGAAGTTTGGGTATGCTGAGGGTAAAACAGCGGTCATTAATAAAGAGAAAGATTATCATTTTGAGCTGTATAAGGAAGATTGTGAAGGTGCTTTTGCTGCCAAGCGCAAGGAATTTTCAACCCTTGAATTTGCTGTTGTTCGAGCTGCAGAGAAGTTGGCTCGCAAAGCGGATGGGGTTGCCTTGTTGAAGAAGGTTTTGTGAGAAGATGGTGATGCAGCAGGAGGTGCTGGCACCAGTCAAATTTGATCGAGGAATTCCGGCCTGTGCGTCGTGTATGGCCATGAATAGGCCTGTAATGTTGGCTATCTAAGACAATTTTAGTTTTGTTTACCTGTGGGTGTATGTACTTGATCTTCTGGTGAATATTTTTATCGCTTGTTTATGTTTATGCGAATTTTGTTATCATCATAATATGTGCATGCTTAATTACTTTGATTAGGTGTCACGAATGAATGGTGGCGCTGACAGGTGATGTTGTGTTACTACAACGTTTTATTCTGTCGTTTGAATGTGTGCGCTTATAGGTGACATACGAAGTGATCGAGTTGCAGGTTATTGTGTGAGCTCAGCTGTGTTCAGCCTTGGGAGCATTACAATGTTTAGTTACCTTGCTATCGATGCTTTCGTGTTTATGTGGACACGAAGTTGTATTTTGGCGTTTTGTAGGCTTTGGTTGTGTTTCTGACCCGGCTGTTCACTTGGTTGTGACGAGCCTTGGAGGTCTACAACGTTTCCCATGGTCGAGCCATTGATGTTTTCGTGTACGCCCAAAGTAATAAATGCAGTTGTGACAAGAAATTTGCATGAAATAAAAGTAGCCAAACACTTCTTGTATTAAAGTAAATGTGTTGGCGGTACGCTCTTTACGATTACATGGTTGTTTTACATGTAGCATTTTCGGAGTTGTTGGGCATTCCAGGTTCGTGGAACCTCTTTGTTGCTGATGGTTCGTAGTTTGTAAGCTCCCTTGCCAAGCACCGTATCGAATATGTATGAGCCTTCCCATTTGGGGGCCAGTTTTCCGGGTTTCTCTGGGTTGGAAGCTTCATTGTCTCTTAGGACGTAATCTCACGGGTTAAAGGTGCAGACTCGGACTCTGGAGTTGTAATACTTTTCCAGCTTTGATTTGTATTTGGCTTCATTGATTGCTGCCATCTCCCTCCGTTCTTCTAGGAGGTCCAGGTCGATCCTTCTTTCTTCATCGTTGTTAATTAAGTTCATTGAGAGCATTCGTGGAGATGGTAGCTCGATTTTTTGCTGGGATGACTGCCTCGGACCCATAGACTAGGTTGAACGGTGTCTCGCCGTTGCTTGTCTTCGGCATTGTCCTATGACCCCACAATATGCTGGGCAGTTCGTCTACCCATCCTTTTCTCTTTTCGCCTAACCTTGCTTTGATACCATCAACGATACTTTTGTTGACTGCCTTTACTTGACCGTTCCCTTGCGGGCGCGCAACCGAAGAGAAGGTATGTTCGATGTGTAATTCTTTGAACCATCGTTCGAGGTCGTCTGCTGCGAAGTTAGTTCCGTTATCGGTGATGATCCGGAGGGGTAGGCCAAAGCGGCATATGATTTGTTCCCATATGAATCTCTTGACGACTGCCGAGGTGGTTGATGCGAGTGCTTTCGCCTCTACCCATTTGGTGAAATAGTCGACTGCGACTATTATGAACTTAACCACCCCTGTTGCTTCCGGGAAAGGACCCACCATGTCTATGCCCCGTTGTTGAAAAGGCCATGCGGTGGTGACTGGTACTAGTTCATTTTTAGGGTGCATGGTCTTTGGCGCATGTCTCTGGCAGCCACTACACTTCCTCAATTCTTTCACGGCATCGAGATGCATCCCGGGCCAGTAGTATCCGGCATTCATCACTTTTGCCACCACCATTCGAGGCTCGGCATGAATACCACAAATTCCTTCATCCACTTCCCGGATTAGGTAATTTGCATCGTCGGCGTCAACACATCTCAGCAGCGGGCCGAGATATGACTTTCGATACAGTATCCCATCTGCCATCTGATAGTGTTCTGATTTGTATTGGATCTTTCGCGCCTCGGCTTTGTTTTCGGGAAGTATCCCTGACTGCAAGTACATGATTATTGGTGTCATCCAGGACGTTGTTCCTGTCTGGATGACACTTACTTCCCTGAGTGGAACGAATGGGTTGCTCAAAACCTCTATGTGCACATCTTTTGCTAGGTGTTGGAAACGTGTTGATGCGATCTTACTCAACGCGTCTGCCGGCTTGTTCTCGCTTCTGTTTATGTGGTGCACTTTGGAAGAGTAGAAGGTTTGTAGCAAGGTTTTTGCTTGGCTAAGGTAGAGTGCCATGACATCCCCCTTGGCTTCGTATTGGCCGTTTATTTGCCCTGCTACAAGCATGGAGTCAACATGCGCTTCGATGTGTCGGGCCCCCATTTTGATTGCCAATCGTAAGCCAGCTAGGAAAGCTTCGTACTCTGCTTCGTTGTTTGTGCTTTTAAAATCTAGGCATATGGCGTACATGAACTCGTGTTTATCGGGGCTCACCAGCCTTAGCCCTGCGCCTGCTCCGTCTTCGTTGGATGCCCTATCGGTATATAACAACCATGGCTTTTCTGTTTGCTCTTTCTCAGCCTTTTCCATGGCTTTGCACTCTCTTTCTTTGTCATCTGGGACTTCTGTCACAAAATCTGCCAAGACTTGGCCTTTGATTGATGGTCGTGGCCTGAAAACCACGTTGTGACCTCCTAGTTCTATTTTGGCTAGCCTTCCTGATACTTCTGGCCTTGCAAGCATATTGCCGATGTTGTAGTTTGTTAGCACGTGGATGACGTGATTGGCAAAGTATCTGCGCAGCCGCCTTGAAGCATGAATTAGTGCGAGGACTAACTTCTCCATGATTGCATATCGGGTTTCTGGATCGGTCAAGGTCCGCGACACGTAGTAAACTGGTGTTTGGACACCTTGACGATCGACAAGCAGCACAGCTCCGACTGCCCTATCGGAAGCTGAAAGGTAAAGTACCAAAGGTTCTCCCTTGTTTGGTGCGGTTAGGGTTGGCAGTTTGATGAGGCAATCTTTCATCTCGCGGAACGCGTTCTCTGCTTCTGGAGTCCATTGGAACTGGCTTTTCTTCATATAATTGCGCAAGGTTTTGATGAACGGAAAAGATTTTGCAGCATGATTAGCTAGGAAACGGTTGAGCGCGGCTAGTCGTCCTGCTAACTTTTGCATGTCTTTGATGTTTGATGGTGAGGGCATCCTTTCTATATCTTGGACTTTTTCCGGATTCACCTTGAAGACATCTTTTGTGACGATGAAGCCCAAGAACTTTCCTTCTTCCATTCCGAATGAGCACTTTGCTGGGTTCAGCTTGATACTTACGTTGTGTAGCGTGTTGAAGGTCTTTTGGATGTTGACCAGCATCGTGCCTTCTTCTTTGCTCATAACCACCAGGTCATCCATGTAGACTTCTATGTACTTTCCAATGGCGTCACTGAATGTTTCATTCATCAATCTTCGGTAAGTTGCGCCCGCATTCTTCAAGCCGAAAGGCATCTTGGTGTAGCAATACAGCCCTGTTGGCGTGCGGAATGCTGTCTTATCCTCATCTTGGACGGCCATTTGAACTTGGTGATACCCCTTGTAGCAATCAAGGAATCATTTCCATCTGAATGTTGCCAAAGAATCGATTTTCTCGTCTATGCCTGGTAAGGCGTAGCAGTCACGCGGGCATGCCTTGTTTAAGTCTTTGTAGTCGACGCACATTCTCCAGCTGCCGTTTGGTTTCTATACCATCACTGAGCTTGCTACGCAAGTTTGGTATCTGACTTCTCTGATGATGCCTGCATTTAGTAGTTCTAGTACTTGCTCTTTCATGGCGTCATGCTTTATATCACCCAGGTGGCGTTTGGCGTGCACCACTGGTTTTGCGTCTTCTGAGACGTTCAGACGGTGCTCTGCAATGTGCCGTGGAACACCGACCATGTCAGCTAGTGTCCAGGCTAACACGTCCATATTCTCATGTAACAACTTCTTGAGCGTTGCGCGTGTAAGATCGGACATCGCTGGTCCCAGGGTAACTGTTTGTTCTGGGTGAGCGCTGTTCAACACCCATTTTTCTGCCTCTGCGCGTGGCGCTGGTTTACTTGCTTTTGTAGGCCTCATTTCATCTGTTGCTAAGAATTCCTTGCTTGAGTATATCAGTGCGATGCCTGTTTCCATTGGGAATCCGATGGCCGAGTGTGGTGCAGAGCAAATCATGCTGAAGTCTCCTTGTGACTCTCTCCCTAGGAGAATGTCGTGCCGTGAGTGTGCGGGCAGCACCATGAAAGTGACTTCCTCTGTTCTTGAATTTCGCCTGTCCGAGAGTAACACCGGGAATGTATCTGTCCCAGGGGAAAAACGGACTCGTTGCAGAAACCAGTTAGTGGGTAGTCTACTGGCTCCAAGCGCGCCTTGTCCTCCTGGTCAAATTGATTGAAGCATTGTTCGTAAATGATGTCCGCGGTGCTTCCCGGATCGATGAAGATGTTGTCTGTCTGGTAATGACCAATCACTCCTGGAATGACTATTGGTCGCTTTTCCCTTGGGCCTCCTCTAACAACTGGGAAGATGACTTGCTTTTCGCGCCACGAATCATCTTGTGTACGCTTGTTGTAATTTTTCCTTGGTTTTCGTGGGCCCCCTTGTACCATATGGGTCTCCAACTTCCTGAGTTTTTTGTTATCCGGCCTTTCGTCTCTTCTCTGGATTTGGCGAAAGTCGCGCTTTCATCCTTTGACCAGGTGAGTGAGCTTTCCATCCCTTAGAGCTCTTTCAATTTCTTGTTTCAGGCTGAAACAGTCATCAGTGAGGTGACCCGTATCCTTATGGAATTCACAATAGAGATTGGGATCTTGACCCCTTTTGTTGCGCATCTGTAGGAGTGGTTTGAATTGGTGGTTTTCAGTGGCCAATACTTCCGACGGGGTCTTGGTTAATGGCGTCCATTGTTTCTCTCTGTTTTCCCTCTTTACTTCTTTTCTGTGTGCTATCTGATTGATTGTGTGCCGCACATCTTCTCTTGGTGGGCTTCTTTCTCTATGACTGGAAGACCTCCATGATTGGCCTCTTTATTTCTGCCACGTCGGTCATTAGAGTTATGTGCGCGTTGACGGTGGTCATCACCGGTCAACTATTTGTCTGTCCGTGCTATTGTCTTGGCGGCCTCAATGAAAGTTTCCCAATCTTTGGGTCCTCCGTCTCTACCTTTCACGCGCTTGATCAGATCGTCGCACTTGACTGCCCTCATGAAGTGCGCGCGCATCATTTTTTCTCCCACATCCCCAATCTCCAAGCATTCTTTGTTATATCTTGTGATAAAATCTTCCACGCTTTTGTGGTCTCGGCGCCATATGTTTAGACAATCTGATGGGTCTCTGGCGTGCCTCCGCTGTTGAGAAAAGTGTGCCAGGAACTTCTCTCTAAAATCAACCCATGATTTAATTTTTCCTGCTGGTAAGCTGTCGAAACAGACGCGCGCTGCACCCACGAACTTTTGTGCGAACAGGTGGCAACAAGTTGGTAGGTTCCACCCACCTGTTGCTCCTGCGCCCTTGAAGACCTGGAGGTGATCGTCTGGATCTGTCAATCCATTGTATTTGCCGACGTTGTGCGGCAGCTTGGTTTTGTCTATGGCAGCTGTGGCAATCTCCCTGATGCATTTTGAATCTTCAGCCATGTCGTCTGGACGATAGCTTAGGGTATAGTCGTGCTCTGCCTTTGGGTTATACCGTGCGCACTTTGCAGGCTTGTATGCTTCGTGCTCTGGATGAAGTCTGCTAAACACTGAGGTTTCCCCTTTGTATGTTGGGTCGTCTTCTTCTTCATCCCATTCTGTGTTCATATTGCGCGCGCCTAAACGAGTCTGGATCGGTTTTCTTTGCACATTGGTGTTTTGCATAAAGTTGCTTTCTGTTTCACCATAGGTATCGCGCGTGTCGTGTGCGCTTGGTCTTCTCACATTTTGAACTGGTCCTCTCTCTGGACGTAGGTTCCACGCGTTAGTCTGCTGAGTTGTATGTGTACTCAGAGACCTTGGTGGTGGAGTTACAAATGCTGACTGGTTAGCTTGTGCCTGGAGTAGAGCTTGTTGTGCGCTGAGTTGCGTATAAACTAGGTTTATGGACGCCATCTGTTCGGCATACCATGAAGCGAGAGTTTTTCCTTCGGGTAGCCCTAAAAGTGCGGAGTAATTGAGCTGCGCTTGTTCCGATGGAGCTGAGGGGCCAGCTCCATGGCTTGGTGTCAGCACTGGTGGTGGTGTCTGTTGCAACACCCCGGTCGGAGTTTTGAATACGGCTCCATTTGTGGTTTGGCTGATGATCCTCGCTGGTGGTGTTTGGAAAGTGGGTCCAGTTGTGGTTAGACCAACAACCCTGGATACGTTCCCAAAGATAGGAGGAAAATCATTGTTCAGTTGTCCCTCTTGGATGGTTTCGTTCCTTTGACCCCTTTGGACGTGTGCTGTGTCCGAAACGAGTTCGAAGGAAGAAACTTCTCCGTCGACTGGGTGTGAAGGGGTTTGTTCAGCCATTTTTGACGAGTATTTTTCAATAGAGAAAAGAGATGAGGTTGGTTTTGCAAAAAGCGGATGGCGCCAATGATGAAACACCGATTAACACAAGGTTTATCGATGGGGTTATTTCGTCTGTGGGGTTCAACCTCTTTTCTTGCTCGTAACAATGGCTTGAGATATGCAAAACAGTAAACACCGTCAGTCTCGTTAAGAGGGGGAGAAGGGGGATTTCCCTCTTAACCAGGCTCCGGCGTGAGAATAAGTACTGTTCTGAGAGAAATAAAACAGTGTATGTATAGAGTGAGTATGGAGAGTAAAGATCCTGAACCTGAATGATGAAGGGTCCTATTTATAGCTAGATGGTGAAGAAGGAAGGAGCAGCTGTGCCAGCTGTGGGCGCGTGCCAGCTGTCCGACCAAGGGGAATATCGCCTTGGTCTGCTCTGTCACGGCAGGTGAAGTGGTACACGTGGCATTCTTACATTTGTCCACGCTGGATACCTCGTACGGGCGTTGTCAGTCATGCTCCCTGATTTGTCGCAGGCCTATGTGGCTTTCTGCGAGTGGCGACACGTGTTGTCCTTTATGTCGGATAGAGCATCTTTGGTGCCAGCTGCGAGTCTTCTAGAAGTTTCTAGAAGCTTCTGGGTTGCTTCGCTGACGTGGACGCCTTGTATGCTCAATAGTGGTGTGGTCCCTACCATGTAGGCAGGGAATTGGGACCATACCTCTTCATATTGAAAAGATTTTTTCACGTGGTCTAGCTAATAATCACTAACTCGATTGCTCTAATGTGGGTCATAGAATATAACCTCTATAAGTTTTTGATTTGCAAAATCTAACAAGTTTGAGATTTAAAAGTTTGACAGGTGAGGCTTTAACGATATCAAATGTAATATATAAAGGTAAGTTAAAACAAAAGCAAAATCTTTGGCTTTTGGACATTATAAAAGCAACGTGTAAATTCCTTTGGACCATCAATGATTGATTGTCACTTTTATTTTTTAGTTGTTTTCTTATTTTGACCTATTTGATGTGTTGTTAAAACATAACTCAATATACGATAATAATCCCATCATTTATTTTTAACTAAATAGATCGGAGTTATCAATAACAAAGAAATTGTTTGTGACTTATGATTGATTATATGTTTAGGAGAGTATTTATAGTATTTAGAAATTTGCATAAACTACTCTAAACTATAATCAATCACATTTTAGACCATAGTGTCTAATAAAGGCGATCCTGATAAGAAACTGATGAGCTTAAATTTATTCATATTTATAGCATGATTTTACCTTAGTTTTATGATCGTTTATCGGAATGTTCACAAGATTAGATACTCATTTACTTTCTTTGTGGATTTCCAAGTTTAGTTGATGTTTGGTGAGAATTGTGAAAGATTTATAAAGAAAAGTGTATTTTAGGTAGGGCTGATAATTGGGTACCTGTTAAGACACGATTAGACCTGTTTGACTGAAAAATACACCCTTTGACTTTTTTAATTTTTAAAATAATTAAAATTACAATTTTAGGATATATCATTTATTCATCTTTGTACATAAAACATAAAACTGTTTTATAAACATAAGGTAGAAAGTAGTTAACGAGTCGTAATCATGTTTGAAACTTATGTTGTGCGCGCCGTCAGAAACCTGTTAAACCTGTTAAGACACGATTTGCCAGCCTTAATTTTAGGACATTCTGTTGTTGCACTAATAATGGCTAAAGGCAAGGCAAGGCCATGCCTCACACAAGGTCCTGCCCTACACAAGAAGGTTTTTACAAGAAAGTACTCGCTCACACACAAGTCAGGTCTTGCCACCAGCCCAGACTTAGCTTTAAACCATATTCTCACGTTACCAAGTTCCCGGCTACTCTGGAACAGTGGTCTTAAACACTAGAGAATCAAAGCAAGACCATGTGCATAAACAAGCAAGGCCATGCTCACACACAAGAAAGGTGTCAGAACTTAATAATCAAACACTTTTATTAAGATGAATCAAATACAAAGATAAGATGAATCTGTCATCACAGATTAACAATCAAAACAAAGAACAAAGATCTCCAGCCGGATGATCTAAAACAAGAGAAGTAAACAACCCTAGACTCACGAATGAACTTGTGAGGATAGGGCAACTCAGCAAAGACAAGTGAATGACGAGCAAGAGAAGATGAAATGCTCGAATGATCATGTTCCTCGAATCTTCTGCCCAATATATGGGTACTAAGCCCTAAACACCAGCTAATACACAGCTGTCATAAAACGGCTACAAGCCCAAGAGAAGAAGCCCAATTGCAAGGGAAGGACCGAGACAGGAGTTGGCAAGGAGAAGCCCAACACACCAAACCTCAAAGGAAAAATATAAAAGGGAATTAGGAAAGCACATTTATAAGAGAAATAACAAAAACCATTTAAACTGTAATTTTAACACCTCCCCTCAGTTTAAATGAGTAAAAAGAGATTAGTGATCCCCAATGACTTACACATTTCGAAGTGATCTTTTGGCAGCAAGCCTTTAGTGAACATGTCGGCCAACTGATGCTCAAATTTGACTCCCATAGTTTTAATTAAACCTGAGGCTATTTTCTCGCGTAAGAAGAAGAGGTCAACTTCAAAATTCTTTGTCCTGTCGTGAAAAACAGGATTGGCAGCAATAGATAAGGCTGTTGTGTTGTCACATTTCAACACAACAGGAATGTTCACATCAACTTTCAATTCCCTTAACACGTTTATTAACCACAGAATTTCACATTTAGCACTGCACATGGATCGATACTCAGCTTCAGCGGATGATCTTGAAACAACACTTTGTTTCTTGCTCTTCCAAGAAATCAAAGAGTTGCCAAGAAAAATGCAAAAGCCCGTGACAGATCTGCGTGTATCAACACACTTAGCCCAGTCTGAATCTGCAAAGGCTGTTAGATGAAATGTACTTCCTTTTTTGAACAAAATACCAGTACCAGGGGCACCCTTTAAATACCTTAAAAGTTTGAAGGCAATTTGTGTGTGTGCCTCAGTCGGCTTATGCATGAATTGAGACATATAGTGAACAAAGTATGCGATTTCTGGTCTAGTGTTAGATAGGTAAATTAATTTACCTATCAATTTTTGGTATTGAGTGACATCGACGGTTTTAGAATCTTTTGTAGTTAATTTTGTCAAAACGTGATTTTGTTCTATGGGACAACTAGTGGGCTTGCTCCCACTCATCCCATACTCGTTTAATAAATCCATGCTTCTTTGTGTGAGACAAATATTATCATTCGCCCGAATTACTTCTATTCCAAGAAAAAACTTTAACAAACCAAGGTCTTTGATTAAAAACTCAGTTTTTAAAAGATTCTTAATCTTATTTATCTCTTGTTCACAATTACCAGTTAGTACAATATCATCAACATACACCAAGAGAGCAATAAAAATAGTTTTTTCAGACTTAATAAACATGGAATGATCACATTTGGATTGAACAAAGCCAAATTTTAATAAGGCTTGAACAAGTCTTTCATTCCACATCCGTGAAGCTTGTTTTAAGCCATACAGAGACTTGTTTAGCTTGCAGACTTTATTTTGATTTTCAACAGTTAACCCTTCGGGAAGAGTCATATAAACTTCTTCCCTAAGGTTTCCATAAAGGAAAGCGTTATTTACGTCAAGCTGATATAGAGGCCAATTGTTTTGAACAGATATACTAATGACACATCTTACGGTAACCATTTTGACAACAGGAGAGAAGGTCTCCTCAAAGTCAATACCTTCCCGTTGATTGAACCCTTTAGCAACAAGTCTAGATTTGAACCTATCAATTTCACCTGTAGCTTTGTATTTTACTTTAAAAACCCATTTGCACCCAATAGGTTTTTTATTACTTGGGAGGCCAACAATATCCCAAGTGTTATTTTTATATAAGGCAGACAACTCATCTTTCATAGCATCAACCCATCTTTTATCCTTAAGGGCATCTTTATAATTGCAGGGTTCAGTGATTTTATTAATATTAGCAGCAAAACAAACATTTTCACAAGGCAAGTTAGAGTAATTAACGACCTTATCATAACTATATCTGGCATTGCCAACAACATAATCATCAAATTTTTTAGGGGCAGAAGTAGATCTGGAGGATCTTCTAGTGGTTTGAGTACCCTCAAGAAGGTTTGAAACATCATTAACACTACTTGACTCAACCCTCACAGGACCAGTTTCAACCCTCATAGACTCACTACTCTCAGGCAAGTCATTCGTCCCTGATAATTGCTGAGCATTACTATCAATGGTAGATTCAACTTCATCACTGTGTTGCTGAGTCACAGTAGTTGAATCAATAGAACCCCTCTCTTCATCATCGGGATTTAAATCACTTGAAATTTCAAAGTTATCGAAAAAATTTAATAGATTTAAGTTGTTTGGATTGTGTAGATCATGGCAAGAGTCGTTTTTAAAGGGGAATACAGTTTCATGGAAACTGACATCCCATGAAAAAATGAACTTCTTTTGATCTAGACTCCAAACTTTATATCCCTTTTTGAAATTTGAGTATCCCATAAAAACACATTTCTCAGCTCTTTCTTCAAATTTATCAGAATTATCTAAAATGGTAAAAAAAACATAGGCAGCCAAAAACTTTCAAGTGATCAAGAGAAGGTTTAAATCCAAATAGCATTTCATAAAGGGAACAACCACGTAGCACAGAAGAAGGAAGCCTGTTAATCAGGTAAGAGGCAGTCAACACACATTCAGACCAATACTTAAGAGGGACTTTAGACTGAAATAATAAAGCTCTTGCAATATTTAACAGGTGTCTATGTTTTCTCTCCACAACCCCATTTTGTTGTGGAGTGTATGTGCACGAAGTTTGATGAATAATTCCCTTTTGTTTCACAAAAGCACTCATTTGAGAATTCATAAATTCTGACCCATTATCACTTCTAAAGACCCTGATGTTTACCTCAAATTGAGTTTTAGCTAGATTGTAAAAACTTTGTATATTTTCGAAAACCTCAGATTTTGATTTCATTAGATATACCCAGACAGATCGGGTATAGTCATCAACTAAGGTGAGAAAATACTTGTACCCTTCTGTACTAGTGACTTTGTATGGTCCCCATACATCAAGGTGAACAAGGTCCCCAACTTTAGTTGATTTGTGGTCACTAAGTGGAAAAGCGACTCTATGTTGTTTAGCTTTGTGACATATGTCACAAGGTTTAACCTCATTAGACTCAGACTTGATTTGTAAAACATTTAACACCTGTTCAGCAGGATGACCTAGCCTAGAATGCCAGAGCTTTATATTTTCGGTCTTACTTAAACAAGAAAAACCAGAACTGACAGAGTTACCACTAAAATACAGACCCTCAGTCTGTTTACTAGTCACCAGGGTTTTCTTTGAGCATAAATCCTGAATATAACAAGTATTTTCATCAAAAATGACTCTAAGCTTATTGTCCTTAGCTAATTTATACACAGATATGAGATTCACACAATATTCAGGAACAACAAAGACATCTTTTAGAATCACAGAATCTGACAGTTTAAAACAACCAATTTGTGTTACTTTAGCATCAGATCCATTAGGGTGTTTTACAGTGATATTGTATTCAGACACATCAACAAGATTAAACATGTTGTTGCTGGTCATAACCATATGTTGGTTTGCACCAGAATCTATTATCCAGTTCAGATTCTGTGTTGAGGAATATTTTGAATTAAAACAGAAGGTGTTTTTGTGGCAAACAGAAGAAAAGGAGTTAAAACATTTACCTCCTATGTTGGATTTACTGGAGTCCTCAGTTTTATTTTCATTCAGCATCCCTAACAACTTAGAAAACTGATCAGCAGTCAAGGAGTTCAAGGAACTAGCATTTTTATCATTCACAGAATCATTTATGGAGGAACTAGGACCACTACAGGTAGAGTTGTTGGACTTAGTCCACTGATGATTATTTGGTTTTTACCTATAATTTGAGGGATACCCATGTAGATCAAAGCATTTATCAATAGTGTGACCAATCTTGTTGCAGTGAGAGCACTTAAGATTTTGATTGGGTCCTTTGTTAAACTTTTACTTATTATTATTGTAGTTATTTGATTTAGCAACAAACCCAACATTTGGAACTTTTGAAACATTATTAGACCCCCTATGGGATTCTTCTCTAGAGATAATAGAAAAGGCAGTTTTGATAGTGGGTAAAGGGTCCCTTGTCAACAGATTGGTTCTAACAGGTTGATAAATGTCATCTAATCCCATCAAAAATTGCATAAGTTTGATTAATTAATTGAATTCATTAAACGTTGTAGAGGAATTGCAGGTGCAAGCAGGTAATTGAAGCATGGCATCAAATTGTTTCCACATTGTGTTAATCTTATGATAGTACTCAGAGACACTAGCACCATTTTGACTCACAGAGTTGATTTTTTGAAACAGACTAAACACAACAGAACCATCAACTTTGTCATAAGTGTCTTTTAAATCATCCCAAACTTCAGAGGCAAGTCTGGAGTAAACTTGCCCAACATACAGTTCTTCAGAAACAGAGTTTAAAATCCATGTTAACACAATAGAATTGCATTTGTCCCATTGACTAGCTAGAACATCATCTGTTTTAGATTTAACACAGGTTCCATCAATAAAACCTAACTTGTTCTTAGCCATTAGTGCAAGTTTCATAGCATTTGACCATACCACGTAGTTTTCAGTTCCTTTCAATTTTATATTCACAACAGTAAGACCACTAGAATCACTAGCATGGAGGTATAAGGGATCACTGGCATCAAGCTTACTAACCAAAGTGACAGATGATTCAAACTTATCACCCATCTATGTAGATAAAACCAAACAGTAACACAATAGGCAATCAGAAGCAGTCAACACAGAAGTAGGCAACACAATAAGCAAACAAAAGCAGGCAACACAATAAGCAAAAAACCAGACAGAGATAAGAGCAGACACGATCAGCAATAACAATAAAAGGACCGACAAAGCCTGGACAGAGGTCCGATCAGAGGTTCGTCACTCAAGGTGCCTCCGCAGACGTAATCTAGGGAGCCACGACACGACTGACCAATAAAAAAATTCAACAGAGTGTACCCTCTCTGTGTCCCAATATCAAATCGGTCTTGCCTAAAACCCGGTATCAAGATGCCTAGACACGAATAGTAAAAATGATGCAAGAAAAGGTAAAAGGAAGAGATGGAACAAACTCACAGCGGGTGCAATAACCTCCGGCGAATCAGGCTTGTAACCTTCACTTAGGGTTACAAGCTTCTGATCAGAAGACAAGAATAAGCACAGGATCTGTTGGTTTGCCCTAACGAGGGACCAACGAGAGCCTTCTCCGAGAGAACACTAAACCCCCAAAAAGCTAGGGTTTCAACCTTCAAGACAGATCCGTCTCCAGGAAGTCAAAAAGCTTCGGAAAGAGACAAAACCCCAAACCCTAGAAATTAGGGTTCAACTTTCACGAACAGCGGTGAGACCAGAAATAGAGCAGCGGAAGAGCACCAGAGCACCATCTTAACCTCGGGGCTCTGATACCATGTCAGAACTTAATAATCAAAAACTTTTATTAAGATGAATCAAATACAAAGACAAGATGAATCTGTCATCACAGATTAACAATCAAAACAAAGAACAAAGATCTCCAGCCGGATGATCTAAAACAAGAGAAGGTAAACAACCCTATACTCACGAATGAACTTGTGAGAATGGGGCAACTCAGCAAAGACAAGCGAATGATGAGCAAGAGAAGATGAAATGCTCGAATGATCATGCTCCTCGAATCTTCTGCCCAATATATGGGTACTAAGCCCTAAACACCAGCTAATACACAGCTGTCATAAAATGGCTACAAGCCCAAGAGAAGAAGCCCAATTGCAAGGGAAGGACCGAGACAGGAGATGGCAAGGAGAAGCCCAACACACCAAACCTCAAAGGAAAAATATAAAAAGGAATTAGGAAAGCACATTTATAAGAGAAATAATAAAAACCATTTAAACTGTAATTTTAACAAAAGGTCGTGTTCTTCATTCCCTGTAAAAAGAACAATAACTTCTTCTTTCAGGTGATTCGAGTCGAGTCCCCTAGAGTTTGAAACCAACAATTGTAACACAAAAGTTTGGTGATTCCTACTTATTTTCATGCATCTAAGAAGGATTCCAACATCAAGAAAATCATCATTCATCAACCATCCTACTTCCTTTCTTGCTTATGGTTTGAAATTTCTTGATCTTAACTATTAATTTTGGTACTTTAGTAAGCATGTTTGTAGTTGTTGTAAGCCTTATGGGTTGAATACTCTTGTTATCTAGATCATGATGAACTATTAATTATTTAATGTTTAATTTATAAGAATTGTTGGTGATATGTTTATGTTAATCTTCATGATGATGTTTTAACCTTGTTCAATGATTTTGTGTACATGTTAAAGTTGAATACCATCTTAGTTTGACGAATATTTATCCGGGGTATGTTGGAAAACCATGTGTTAGATGTTTGTTCATGAATCTTGCTAACTTCTTAGTTAGATTTATGTTATGAGACTAGGAATAGTGATTTGGAACTAAATGTGTTGAAGATTTGAACATGTATGATTTCCTTCACATAGGTTTGGAAAGACCTATTTGTGTATTGTGGATTCTTGTTCATGATGAAATGTATACGTTAGTAGTTTTGGTCAAATTGCCTACTTTGCAGTCATTTTCATTGATTCATAAATTGGATGAGTTATGATATTATTGACTTTATGCAATTTAGATGATTAAAATGTATATTCATGTTAATTTTGCATAAGTTGTGGAGTTGGAACTTTTGACGAATAACTAACTCATGTTTTAAGATTGACAAAACTTCATAAAATGGAGTTTATGTTTTGATTCTAAGTGATTAGAATGTATTTGTTAATTTAATTTTCCAAAGAATTATAAAATTAAGGCACCTTGATGGAGACTTAATCACTTGTGTATTTGACTTTCACCATCATTTCATACTAACTAGGTTTATCACCCTAGCTATGTCGCGACGAACTTCTTTTGTTATTTAGTCTGTGTTTACATGTGTTTTGAAATCACTACGAGCGCGTTGTACACGGAACCACTAATAAGAAAAAAAGAAAATGTAAAAAACAGTAAAAAATAATCGAAAGAAAATCAACCAAAAAAGTTGTATGTTAATGATGTTGTTCGTATGAAACACGTGGTCAGAGATGAGCAAATAATACTGGGTACCGATACCGAATTTCCCAAATCAGAGGATCCTAAGTACCAATTCGGTACCGACTTTTGGCGTTTCTTGTACCTGTTCGCTACCGATTTTTACCTTCATATACCGTTACGGTAACCGGTATTTTCGGTATTGGTTGCCACCGAGCTCATCCCTATCCCTAAAACTAAAAAAAAAAAAAAAAAGAAGATCATTAAAAGATGAAAAAAATCAACAAGAAAAAGTTGTACGATACCGTTGTTTGTACGACACCCGTGATCAGGGATGAGCAAATGGTACCGTGTAGCAATACCGAATTTCCCGAACTAAAAGATTTTCAAACTCAATCCGGTACCGATTTTGGTTCTGTATCAAGCCGATGCCGATTTTTACCTTCATGTATAGATAATGAACCGGACGGTACTGGTATTTTCGATACCAGTATTGGTTGACACCAAGCTTATCCAACTTAGAAAGTAAAGAAAATAATAATAATAATAATAATAATAATAATAATAATAATAATAATAATAATAATAACAATAAAAAAATAGTAAAGGTATTAAAATATATATTATTATAATATAATAAAAATACTGTTCATTTCATTTCATTAAGTAATATATAGTAATAGTAATAATATAGTAATATATAGTAATAATTTCTCGTTACATGTCACATCGAATTATTGGTCTAGATAACTTCTTTGTTTGATATTGTGCGTGATCGTTTTTATTTGTTTACTTGCTTAGATTCATATTCTAGTTTAGAGAATCAGTCTACATAATTGATCAGATAAGGATTGACGAAGATTTAGTCTCGAGAGCTACCATGTCCACGAGTTGATATTTGGTTCTTACTTTTTACTATATTTTTTCCAATATGTACACTTGCGTATTTGTGTTTGTTTTAGTTTTGATGAAAACCCATTTTTAAAACCGAAATTTGTGCAAAAAAATCTTGATTAAAAAATATATATAACTAGTTTGAAAGAAAGTAAAAAAGTCAGTTAACGTTTTTTTTTTTTTTGTAAACCGACCTCATCGATTCGATAGTTTTGAATATTTCCCTCGTAAACCGGTTTAACCCACGATGAAAAAAACACCCAATTCTGAACCGATATAAATAAACCCGGTTCTATATGCCTCTAAACTGAAACTAAATCATCTTCTTTCTTTAACAAACTGATATTCCTTATTTGCAGACATTTGACATCCGTACGTCATCTTTCTAAACTAGATCCATATTTACCTCTGCTGATTGCTCGTTAAGGTCTAAAATTACAAGCTTAATCATACTTTGTTGAGTTCATGGAGGTTTGTATTATTGTTCTTAAAGACAGTATTCCATTTATTGATTGAAAGATGAATTGTAATTCAGTTGAACATACTTGTTTTTTTTTTGTCTATTTAGGTGCTACTAGGGTTCTTAAAAGTGGACTAGGGTTATTTAAAGTTTTGTGCTTTATTATTCTGCCCTTGTTGAGTAAAATATGTACCTGTTTGGAAGAGTTATTTGATATTATTGGGAGAGATTTAGAGCAAACAGAAAGTTTACTCAATATATGTTCAAAAGGGGGTGTTTGGTTTGGATGTGCATTTTCAACATGATTATTGTTAGTGTTGTTCACGTGCTGAATCGAGCCGAGTTGGGGTCTGCTTGTGCTCTGATTGGTTTGTAAACGAGCCAATTTCGAGCGACCCTTTTTCAAGCAACTGGCTATTTGAACATCTCTGAACTTGGTACTTGAAAGTAGTTAGTATTGGGTATTGGGCTAAAATTAGGACAATTATATATATATATATATATATATATATATATATATATATATATATATATATATATATATATATATATATATAGGGAGCCGCTAAAATGAAAACCACCTCCAGTTGTAAGAACCATGAGAACCACTCTCCACCAATCACAATCAGCCAACGAAAAGGATAGTTTGGTCATTTACCCTAAATGTCTAATCTCACCCCTCTCTCTTCATTTAATTCACACCCTCTCTCCTCTCTCCTCTCTCCTCTCTCTTTCTTTGAAATTTATATCACGCAGACAATTTCATCTCTCCATTACTCTCCCTCTCTCTCTCTTTCTTTTCAATACAGACTCTCTCTCTCTCTCTTTTCCTTTATAAAACTCCATTGATGATACTATTCATTTTAAAATCTCAGCATATTCTCTGTCTTCAAATCCACCATCTTGATGAGAGAAAGATCGGAGAAGGAGATCGCCCCTGTTTCCGGCGACAACCCCGCAGCCAAACACCCTTTCCCCTCCATCTATACCGTAATCGCCCCCTTCGAAATGTTCTGCACAGTAATCGCCGCCGACTGGAACTCATACACCCCCCCCCCCATCTTCTTCGGTGAGCCGCAACCCTTCATCTCCCTTGCTTCATCATATAGATTCAACCACGGATCGGATGTTTCAGCACCGATTCTGAGCGGCCAAGTGGTGGTCGTTTGTGCGACTTGGGGTTTCGACTTGTTCACCACCGGAAATCTGGTGGTGGTGGTAGGCAGAGATCGGTGATGGTGGTGGTGTGGGGTAGAGGTGGGCGACGGTGTTGGTGGTAGTGGCGTTAGGGTTGGTGGCAGTGGGGTTTTTTGGTGGTGTGTGGCAGAGGTGGGTGACCGGTGGTTTTGAGGGGAGAAGGTGGTGGGGCAGGTTGTGTGTTTGGAAGCCGGTGGTGGGGCAGGTTCCCTCCGCCGCCGTCTCCGGTTCCCTCCACCGCCGTCTCCGTTCCCTCCTTCTCATTCGCCGTCTCCGGTGGTGCCAAGATTGGATATTGGGTTTTTACTTTGATTTGATCTTGGGTATATGCTTTGATTGGATATTTTGATCGTGAGTCCCAAAGGTTCAATTTGTTTCTGTTGTGTTACAATTACACAAAATTGGTTGTTATTGTTGCTGGGTTTTACTTTGATTGGATATTGGGTTTTTACTTTGATTTGATCTTGGGTATATGCTGGGTTTTACTTCGATTTGATCTTGGGTATATGCTGGGTTTTACTTTTGATTTGATCTTGGGTATATGCTGGATTTGATCTTGTGTGATGTTTGTCTGCTACTTTTGATGTTTACGGCGGATTTTTTATGATGCTGGTTATTTTGATTTGATCTAGTGTGATATTTTGGATCTTTTGGGCGATGATGATGAAAAAAAACCCGTATATTTTGATGACGAGGGCGCGGCAAGGATGGTGGAGGGTAGGTTTTTGAACCTGCAACCCTTTCTTGCAGCCTCTGATTATCGGAAAAATCTGAGCCAAAACATCGTATTTTTTAGAGATTCCACTCGTTTTTTTCTATTTTTGTTTGTTGGGTTTTTTTTTTTTTTTTGAGGTGTCGATGATGATAACAATATATCTGAGACACCTCTCAAGTTTGTGATTTCTGGGTGCGCATGTAAAATGTAAATCGTAAAACGTAAAACGTAAAAAGTTTTAACGTAAAATGCAAAACGTAAAAAGTACAAAGTTCTACATAAAACGTTAAACGTAAAAAGTAAAAAGTTTTAACGTAAAACGTAAAAAGCTTTAACGTAAAACGTAAAAAGTTTTACGTAAAACGTAAAAATTTTTTGTAAAACGTAAAAAGTTTTACGTAAAACGTAAAAAACCGGCGCGTAAAACGTAAAAAAACGTTAACGTAAAAAACCGGCGCGTAAAACGTAAAAACCGGCGGTTAAAACGTAAAAACGTAAATCGTAAAAAGTTTTACGTAAAACGTAAATCGTAAAAGTTTTACGTAAAACGTAAAAAGTTTTAACGTAAAATGCAAAACGTAAAAAGTACAAAGTTCTACGTAAAACGTTAAACGTAAAAAGTAAAAAGTTTTAACGTAAAACGTAAAAAGCTTTACGTAAAACGTAAAAAGCTTTACGTAAAACGCAAAAAGCTTTACGTAAAACGTAAAACGTTTTTAGTAAAACGTAAAAAGTTTTACGTAAAACGTAAAAAACCGGCGCGTAAAACGTAAAAAAACGTTAACGTAAAAAACCGGCGCGTAAAACGTAAAAAACCGGCGCGTAAAACGTAAAAACCGGCGCGTAAAACGTAAAAACGTAAAAAACGTTAACGTAAAACTTTTTTACGTTCCGTAAAAAAACGCTCGTAAAAAAACGGGCCGTAAAATACGGAACGTAAAAAACAACGCAAAAAAAAACGGGGCGTAAAAAAAGTTGGGCAAAACGAGGCGTAAAAAAATTGGGCGGAGACGAAGCATAAAAACGGCGTGCAAAAAAAGTGTAAAAAACGGCGCGTTAAAACGACGTGTAAAAACATGTAAAAAACAACGTTAAAAAAACGGCGCATAAAAAAACGGCGTTTTAAAAAAACGGCGTAAAAAACGGCGTTGAAAAAAACGGCGCGTAAAAAACGGAGTTAAAAAAAAACGGCGCGTAAAAAACGGCGTGTTAAAAAACGGCGTTAAAAACGACGCGTCAAAAAAACGTAAAACGTAAAAAGTTTAACGTAAAACTTAAATTGTAAAAAGTATAAAAATTTTATAAAAAAAACTGAATTTAAACGGGGCGTAAAAAAACGGCGCGTAAAACGGGCCGTATGAACTGCACGTAAAAACGGGAGGCTAAAACGGCGTGTTTAAAAAAACGGCGCGTAAAAAATGGCGTTAAAAAAACGGCGTGTTAAAAAATGGCGTTAAAAAACGGCGCGTAAAACGGGACGCTAAAACGGCGTGTTAAAACGGGACGCTAAAAAAACGGCGCGTAAAAACGGCGTTAAAAAACGGCGCGTAAAACGGGACGCTAAAACGGCGTTTAAAACGGGACGCTAAAAAACGGCGTGTTAAAAAAAACGGCGTTAAAAAAGGGCACGTAAAAAATGGCGTTAAAAAAACGGCGCGTAAAAAATGGCGCGTAAAAAATGGCGTTAAAAAAACGGCGCGTAAAATCGGCGTTAAAAAACGGCGCGTAAAACGGGACGCTAAAACGGCATGTTAAAACGGGACGATAAAACGGGATGCTAAAAAAACGGCGCGTAAAAACGGGGCGTAAAAAACGGCGCGTAAAACGGGACGCTAAAACGGCATGTTAAAAAAACGGCGTTAAAAAATGGCGCGTAAAAAATGGCGTTAAAAAAACGGCGCGTAAAAAACGGCGTTAAAAAACGGCGCGTTAAAAAAACGTCGCATTAAAAAAACGGCATTAAATCTTTTGATCTAATGGTTGAGATTAATAGGGACCAAATTGTAAAATTTGATTTATTTTTTGGACTGAATTGAAAATTCTAGGGGTAATAAAGTCTTTATATCCATTCAAAAATAGAAACTGTAAATCAAAATCCCTACAATCTCTCTTTCTCTCTCCAAATGATCTCCATCTACGATCAAAGATCTCTCTCATAATCAATCAATCAATCTGAAGAAGAAACACAGAGGAGAAATAATACCGTAGTCGTCAAGGGTTTCGCGACGGAATCGAAGATCTGATGTCCACCATTTCCGCCGCAATTAAAGGTCGTACGCCATCTGGGATTCTTCGGAGAGGGTTTGGGGGTTTGATATTGGAAGGGTCGCCGGAGATTAAGTCGGACGACGAAGTCGGAGAACTATGTATCCATGGAAAATAAGAAGCAACCTTCGATGATTGATGCAATTATTTGAAATTCGGATTCTATGTTGTATGTTGTGTGAGAAGACTGATCGAATGGTGATTTAGGGTAGCGTGTGATGAAGAACTGGCTGTGTTGTGGACGTGTGGTGTGACGAAGATGGTGGTAGTCGCCGGAAGTGAAGAAGATGATATAGAGGTGTTATATTCTTTCATGAATGGTGTTATTTTTTACTGAATGGTGTTATTTTTACTGAATGGTGTTATCTTTTATGAATGGTGTTATTTTTTACTGAATGGTGTTATCTTTTATGAATGGTGTTATTTTTTACTGAATGATATTCTTTTGTTTCTGAATGGTGTTATTCTTTTCTGAATGGTGTTATTTTGTTTTCTGAACGGTGTTTTTTTCTTTTTCTGAATGGTGTTATATTTATTTTACTGAATGGTGTTATATTCTTGTACTGAATGGTGTTATATTCTTGTACTGAATGGTGTTATATTAGTTACTGAATGGTGTTTTTTTTTGTTTACTGAATGATGTTATTTTTTTGTCTACTGGATGGTGTTTTTTTGTTTCTGAATGGTGTTATTTTGTTTCTGAATGGTGTTAGATAAAAACACCATGAGTTGAACTATGATTTTTTTTAAAACACCATGTGGTGAAGATGCTCTGATTCTGTGAATGATGCAAAAAAATTAAAATGAATGAAGTTATAGACGGTTAAATTTCCTTAAATCAAGGATTTTCTCTCTCCAAATCCTTAAATTAAGGATTACCATTTTTGAATTTGTTAGTGCATTTACAATCATACCCTTTTTAATTAATTTAGATCTAATGGTGGAGATTCTTTCTTACCTTTCTCACACTTTTAGTCTTTTTTACAATAACTCCACCCTATATATATATATATATATATATATATATATATATATATATATATATATATATATATATATATATATATGTAGAGGATCCTGTAAAAAGTGCTCAAAGTGTGAGAAGTGTATTATAACACTATATATAATACTATATAACACCATATAATACCATATAACACAATGTAACACTATATATCATTATATAAAAAATATAACACTATAGGTTGTCTGATAGCATGTCTATGATAGATGTATAGTGTTATATTTGTTATATAATGATATATAGTGTTACTTAGTGTTATATCGTGTTACATATTGTTATACGGTGTTTATATGGTGTTATATAGTATTATATATAGTGTTATAATACACTTCTCACACTTTAGGCCCTTTTTACACTATCCTTACCCTATATATATATATGGGGCTGCTAGAATGAGAACCATCCCGAGTTGTAAGAACCGCGAGAACCACACCATCCGAGTCGCCGTTTACCATGATTTTTTTTTATAACTAGATGTGTGTATTATAAACACAACCGTAAAAAAAAATTTAACGCCGCGGCCGAGGGGGTAGTTTTTTACACCACAAGTTTGGTGTTTTTATTTTTTTTTCTTTTTTCTTTTTTTTTACACCAAACTTGTGGTGTAAAAAACTACCCCCTCAGCCGCGGCGTTTAAAATTTTTTTTTACGGCTGTGTTTATTATACACACATCTAGTTATAAAAAAATCATGGTAAACGGCGACCAGGATGGTGTGGTTCTCGCGGTTCTTACAACTCGAGGTGGTTCTTATTTTAGCGCAATTCTATATATATATATATATAGGGTGGAGTTATTGTAAAAAAGACCAAAAGTGTGAGAAAGGTAAGAAAGAATCTCAACCATTATATCTAAATTAATTGAAAAGTGTGTAATTGTAAATGCATTAACAAATTCAAATATGGTAATTCTTGATTTAAGGATTTGGAGAGAGAAAATCCTTGATTTAAGAACTTATAACCGTCCATAAATATAACACCATTCAGAGCATGTTCATACATGGTGTTTTTAAAAAATATAACACCATTCAGAAAATATAACACCATTCAGCACAAAAAAACACCATTCACACAAAAATAACATCATTCAGCACAAAAAAAACACCATTCACACAAAAAATAACATTATTCAGCACAAAATATAACATCATTCAGCACAAAAAAAACACCATTCACACAAAAAATAACATCATTCAGCACAAAAATAACACCATTCAGCACAAAAAAACACCATTCAGCAGTAAATAAAATAAACACCATTCAGTACAAGAATATAACACCATTCAGTAAAAGAAATATAACACCATTCAGGAAAAGAAAAAAAACACCATTCAGAAAAGAAAAAAACACCATTAAGAAAAAAAAAATAACACCATTCAGAAAAGAAAAAACACCATTAACAAAGGAAAATAACAGATGGAGATGAACACGCCGGTGAGATTTGTTGTTTTCGCCGGAAATTTTCGCCAATGATTCGACGGTGATCGGCTCCGCTGCTCGCTCCTCCGCTCGGTTTTACCAGGTAACTATAAATTACGGCGAGATTGTTTCTATTTCAAACACGATTCTAAATCGCCTTCATCTTGTTTTTCAAATCTGAATCGAGCACGAACGTGTTAATTGTTGCTGGATGACAGAACAGAACTAATATCCACCGTCCGTTCTCTGATTGATGTTTACGTTTTCTGTTTGCAGGGAAGAAGAAGAAAGAGAGAAAATAGGAACGTATGATGGAGAGAGAACAAAATTGTAGGGATTTTGATTTACAAAATGAAGATAAAAAGACACACTTGCCCCTAGATATTTCAATTCAATCCAAATTAATAAAAATATTTACATTTTGGTCCCTATTGATCTCAACCATTAGATCAAAAGATCTAATGGCTGAGATTCTTTTTTACCTTTCTCACACTTTGGCCCTTTTTTACAGGATCCTAACTATATATGGTAAGGTTATTGTAAAAAGGGTTAAAAGTGTGAGAAAGGTGAGAAATATTTTGGAGATGACATGTGTCCTCCATCTAAATTAATTCAAAACTTACCATAACCGCCACCTTAATTATAGGAACAAGAATTTTTTTAAAAGATCTCTAAAAAACACTACGAATAACACTGCAACCACCATTCAGCACATATATAACACAATTTAATAATTATATAACAACATTCAGCAAGTGTATAACATCATTCAGCAAGGATATAACACCATTCAGTAAGTATATAACACCATTCAGTAAGTATATAACATCATTCAATGAATAATATAACACCATTCAGTAAAGAATATAACACCATTCAGTAAAGAATATAACACCATTCAGCACATATATAACACTATTCAGTAATCATTACACCTCTGTAAAGAATATAACACCATTCAGTAAAGAATATAACACCATTTAGCACGTGTATAACACCATTCAGTAAAGAATATAACACTATTCAGCACATATATAACACCATTCATTAAAGAATATAACACCATTCAGTAAAGAATATAACACCTCTGTATCATCTTCTCCACTTCTGGCACCACCACTGCCGCTCCGCCGCTGCTGTCGTGTAGAAAGAGAGAGAGATCATATAGTCGTGCGGTGTAGAGAGAGATCACAGCTGCCGATCCGGCACCCACCACCGCCGCACCACAACTGTCGATCCAGCACCACCACCGCCACTGCCGCTCGCCGTCGCCGCTCCACTGCAATGTAGAGAGATAGATCGAAATTGTAGAGAGAGAGAGAGCTCTGGTCGTGCGATTGGAGAGAGAGATCGAAATTGTAGGGATTTTGATTACAGTTTCCTATTTTGAATAGATATAAAGACTTTATTACCCCTATAATTTTCAATTCAGTCCAAAAAAATAAAACAAATTTTACAATTTGGTCCCTATTAATCTAAACCATTAGATCAAAGATCTAATGGTGTAGATTCTTTTTTATTCTTCTCACACTTTTGGTCTTTTTTACAGAAACCTTTACATATACATATATATATATATATAATAAAAGAAACACTTTTGGGACACTTGTCATTATATTAGGGCATCTCTTATAGATAATTATTATTTTAATTTAATATTTTCTAATTAATTATAGATAATCCTTCTACTAAATATTTGTTTTTACGGAGTGACACGTAGACCGGCCAAAATCAGCTGCCACTGAAACAATTGTGTGTGTGTGTAATAAATTAAAAATAAAATAGTTCGAGCCGAGCCGAGCTGGCACGGTTTGTGAACGAACCAATTTGAGCGAGTTTTTTTCAAGCTTTTTCGAGTGAGGATCAAGCTAGTTGAACACCCCTAATTATTGTTCCTTTCAATGATTATTGTGATCTTCATTCTTCAATAATGAACCCAAACTAGAATAAGATAACTAAGGTTATATTGGATGATGTTTGTTTTTAAGGAATTAGAGCATTCACATCTAATCCATCAAATTATACATATATTCTACTAAAAACAACTTCTATATCAATATATTTTCACTAAAAAGAAATATTTTTTCTCTCTCTTTTTCAATTAAATAATATTATCATTACATTTTTCTCTCTCATTCACTCACAACCACTTTCAATATATATTAAAAAAATTATAGTGGGTGAACAGTGTCCCCTCAAATATATAGATGAACAGTAACCTTTTCTCTCTCCTCCACTCACAACCACTTTTTATACCCTTTATTAGGGATGAGCAAAATGGACCCGGTACCGGTACCGAACCGGTACCGAACCGGTACCGATACCGAATTTACCGAACCGGGTACCTATTCGGTACCGATTCGGTACCCACTTTTGACATTTTCGGTACCGGTTCGGTACCGGTCCGGTACGGTACCGGTTCGGACCGGTATTTTGCTCGTTTTTACCCTCAAATACCGGTACCGAACCGGTACCGGTACCGAACCGTACCGAACCGGGTATATTCGGTACCGGTACCGGTACCCACTTTTGAGGATTTTCGGTACCGGTTCTTTCGGTACCGGTACCGGTTCGGTACCGAACCGGACCGAGCTCATCCCTACCCTTTATAATATAAAAACCCCCTCACAAATTTTGATGGATAAAATGTGAATGCTCTTATATTTCAAATAGTAAGCATTGTAATTTCGTAAAGTGATTATATGAAGTTCCATTGATTTGTCACATCTGTTACATCTTATTTACAGTCGTCTAAGGCTCTAAGCATGTTTCTCATGAACTTTAAGTTGAAAGTTTGACTTCATATATACAGATATTCGACGTTAGGTCAATTGTAGTCGGCTTACTTGGTTATGTTTTCCTCTTGGAACATCAACAAACACAACCTTAATGTTGTGTTGTCAATCTCTACACACGTGTTTGGAGCTTTGTACCTGCTTCCAAATTGCGGAAACCGTCGAGAATATTCAGTTATGGAAGATCGTAACATGCATCCTAAATCTCAAAGGACTTACCAAGTGGTAGTTGCTGCAACTAACGACATGGGAATCGGGAAAAACGGCAAGTTACCGTGGAAACTGCCTTCTGATCTCAAGTTTTTCAAAGAGATAACAACGAGTACATCGGGTCCCACCAAAAAAGAATGCTGTTATCATGGGGCGAAAAAACCTGGGATAGTATCCCGCTTCAATATCGACCGCTTTCTGGTCGCCTTAATGTTGTGTTGACTCGGTCAACGACCTGCAATGTTGTTACTTCTGAGAATATTATTACACGTGGGAGCATTCCTTCTGCTTTGGAACTATTAGCATCTTCCCCTTATTCGTGTTCGTTATAAGAGGGGGACAAATATTAAGGTAAATCATAGAGTAAAATGCCATTTTCGTCCTTGAGGTTTGACCAGTTCTGCGACTTTCGTCCAAAGGTTTGTTTTTATGCATCTCGATCGGATCCAAAAGGTTTGAAATCTTTCCATTTTCATCCGGCTCATTAACTCCATCCATTTTTCTCCGTTAAGTAAGGGGTATTTCCGTCTTTTTTGTTAAATTAAAAGTGCAATTCGGTCTTTTTCACTCTATGTACAAGCATTTAGCATAATATACAAGTATACAAAAGACCGAATTGCCCTTTTAAGTTAACAAAAAAGACGGAAATACCCCTAAGTTAACGGAGAAAAATGGATGAAGTTAACGAGCCCGATAAAAATGACAAGATTTCAAACCTTTTGGATCCAGCCAGATGCGAAAAAACAAACCTTTGGACGAAAATCGCAAAACTGGTCAAACCTCAGGGATGAAAATGACATTTTGCTCTGAAACATATCTTTGGTTAGAATGTTATATGCTTGAGTTTGTGCATCTCTAATTGACAATAATTTTTTTGGTACAGGGAAGCTATGAATGGTCCAAGTTGTGAAGCTATCCACATGACTGAAGTTGATGCGAATATCGATTGTGATACTTTCATACCTCGTGTTGATCTATCTGTATTCCATCCTTGGTGTTCATCTTTACCGGTTATAGAGAATGATATAAGTTATCGTTTCATGTCCTACGTTCGTGTTTGCAGTTCTTCGGATTCAAATAAATTAAAGCTCGAGAATTTTGCTTTCTTGCCAAAGATTATTTTTGACAAACATGAAGAGTTCATGTATGATGTATCCTCATCAAAAGATTGAAGTGACAAATAGCTTGTAGAACAAACAACTTATTTAAGGTAATTGTTGTATCATTTAGCAAGAATGACAATCTTGATTGGTTAATTATTATACTAAATTTATACTGAATCATTTGTCAATTTCACTGGAAAGTTTAATGATTTGTTGTTCTTGAAAGCCTGAAGAACTCAAGTTTGTTGGTTTATTGACTTGTAGTGACTAATGCCAACATATATTTAAAAAGGGCTTTACAGCCCGGCCCATGATCATTAAAATGGGCTATTTACATGATGGATATGGATTTAAATTTTGCAAGCATGGGAATGGGATATTATTAACAGCAGACATTTAACTACTTTTGTTTAAATAATAATCAAAATGTGAAGGATTTCAAATATTTCAACCCTTTTTAATAAACGGAAATTTTCACCATTCCAGCCAGTTATTATTTCTTTTATTATAATAATATAGTTATTACTTAAAAATATATATATGTCACTATAGCTCCAATAATTATTGTTAGCATTATTCCGTAGATATTTGATATAACTATTGAAATTAATATGCTTTATTTGTCGGCCGAGAGGAAGAGGTGACCCCCACCCACCAATAATTATCAAGTTCGTAAATTGGGCTAAATACATATGATAATGAGTAGGGTATTAATAATTCCTTTACTCATTTAATAAAAGAACAATGCTACGTTACTTCATACCCGGGTTCAACCCGACTTGAACCTAAAAATTGTGCCATACATATGAACCCGAACCCGAACCCGATCTGAATATCCGCAGGCTGACTCGAACCCACCGGTTCAACCCGATTTTTTTCTTTTTACTTTTTTAGCAAATTAATATATTAAAATTAACATCTGACTTATGTAATAAAATTACATTAAAAACATAAAACATTATGTCAATTTCTCTTTTTAAGTTAATTGTAGCATAAAATACACACCTAATTTAACTTTTGACATTAAACATATTATAAAAAAGTATAATTTTAATTCAGCCTTCTGACGAGCCACCCGCTCTTCATCCAATAGTTTTTGAATCTCAATTAACTTTGCTTCAAACTGTAAAACCTTTTTACGTCCCACTCATTCAAATTTACGTTCCACTCATTCAAATTTTGTTTTTCAACTTCTAAATTACGTTCCATTCATTCAGCAACCTTACTTTGCAAACATTTTTCATCTAGTCAAAATCTAACCTCTTTACCAATCACTGACTCTAAGTGTTTGATGAAATGCCTTTGCTTTAAATTTTGGTTTCTACATCCAAATTTCGTGTCTCAATTTGAATCGTGATTTATTTAGCCTTAATGACAACTCCTTATATGCCTTTGAGTGGCTCCTGGCCATGTCCTTTTCGTATGTTTCATTGTTGCCCGGATGGTGAAGTGGGAAATAAGGGAATTTCTCGGTGGATCTCTCATATCAAGAGGTTGCACCTTTCTACTAATGAACGTAGAAGTGCATTGCGTGAGGTTATTTCTACGGACCATGGGTTGTTCAGGGACGTAGAAGTTAGTGAAGGTACTTTGAAGTTTTTTTGCGAATGGATGTGTGGGAAGTGTTTGAGTATACATGCATTGAGGCGTGCATGCCATCATCCCGATGGGCTTGTCCGTTTTACCAATTGTGATAATGACATAGATAGCTACATTATAGGGATTTCGAGGCCCTCTCCCAATGCGCATGTGACCAATGTTGTCGTTCATGTTGGATACCGTTCTACTAGATCGTGTCTTTAAAGCACCCATTGTCACTATGAAGAGCATCCCTCATAGTTGTCGGTTGGCCTCCTCTCAGGCGTTTTAAACCGCTATCTACAAAGTGGTTGCCCAACCTAGATCCATTGAAGCGTGGGTTAGGTTGTTCCTTCTCCCTCGTTGCACTTTGCAAGTGGTCAGACCAAAAAATAGGCAAGAAAGAAGGTCTGGGAATAGGAAGGCATTACAACAAAGATCAATTCTGAATTCTTTAGCCACATGAGGGAAAGAAGATGGTATTTTTATGTTAGTTAAAATATATTTGATAGTCCTACGGTGGGGTCTCTAGGTCAAGGAGGTGTTGATAATCCTGAGGAGGGTACTGTTAGTAATACCAATGTTAGGCAGTGTCTTCGAAAGGTTGTTGATGGCCACTTTACAGTTGCAGTGAAGGTGTTATGTTCATCCGGTGTTGCTCCGTACAATGATAATACCGCACAGGCTTTAGAGGCTAAACACCCATACAGAGAACCTCCATCTATGCCAGGTACTATATATTCTGAGCCTCCCCTTGTCATAGAGGTAGATAGTGTTCTTTGTTGCATTAAATCGTTCCTAAAGGAACCTCATGTGGGAGGGATAGCTTGAGGGCACAACACATTTTGGATGCTTTATGTGGAGAAGGGTCTGCTATTGCCACTGATCTCCTATACGATATCACTACGGTACTCAACTTATGGATAGGGGAAATGCCCATCGTGTTTGGCAGAGTTTGTTGCGTCTGCTCCCCTTACACCGCTTTTAAAACCCGACAATAGGATTAGACCTATTGCAGTGGGTGCTATATGGAGGCGTTTGGTTTCCAAGGTTGCTATAAAGGGTGTTGGTAAAGAAATGACCAAGTACCTTAATGATTTTCAGTTTGGGTCGGCGTGTCGGGTGGCGCTGAGGCCATTTTATACATCGTCAATAAGGTTCTAAGTGAACGTCACACCGATGGGTCTCTTGCACTGGTTACAGTAGATTTTTCTGATGCTTTTAACCCGGTGGATAGATCAGCCTTACTTCATGAGGTCAGGATGAGGTGCCCTTCTATTTCTTTGTGGGTGGAATTTCTATATGGACAGCCAGCAAGATTGTATCTTGGAGATGGGCACATTTGGTCTACCACGGGAGTTCAGCAAGGGGACCCATTGGGACCACTTCTTTTCGCTCTTGTTTTGCACCCCCTTGTGCATCTAATTAGAGACAAATGCAAGCTTCTCCTTCATGCTTGGTATCTTGATGATGGGACTGTCATTGGAGGTTCAGAAGAGGTGGCTAGAGTGTTGGACATCATTAGGGTGTCAGGTCCAACATTGGGTCTTGAACTTAATATTAAGAAAACTGAGCTATTTTGGCTTTCTTGTGATGGTAGCAAGTTTCGTGAAGGGTTATTTCTTAAGGAAATCGGGAGGCCATTAGTGGGGGTGAAGCTTTTTTTTGGGGGGCTGTTAGTAGAGACGCAAGCTTTATTAGTGGGTTGGCAAAGAAAAGAGCCACTAAGGCAGCAGATTTGATGCGTTTTCTACCAAAATTAGGTGACCCACAGAGTGAACTACTCTTGCTTCGATCCTGTATGGGCATTGCCAAACTTTTCTTTGGCTTGAGGACATGCCAACCTGTACACATGGAAGATGCAGCATTGTTCTTTGATAAAGATTTGCGTGAGGCGATTGAGGAATTGGTGGTTCGTGGAGGTCCTTTATTTGGAGACCTCTAGTGGCAACTTGCTTCTTTACCTATTAGGTTTGGAGGTTTGGGGTTGTATTCGGCTGTAGAGGGTTCATCCTACGCTTTTGTGGCCTCGAGGGCCCAATAGTGGGTGCTACAGGACCACATCTTAAGAGACAGTGGCATGTGCGGTATGGATTCTGATTATGTTTGTGCTTTGGCTTGTCTTCGTGATATGATTCCAAGCTTTGACTTCAGCGGTTTCACTAATAAGGACACCGCCCCCTAAAGCCCAACATGTATTGGTGAGTGCTCTTTTTAGTAAAATTGTTCACGAAATCGAAGTGCAGTTTGATTTGATCGTTAGACAAAAAGTCGTTTTTGAGTGTCTCCGAGCACCACATACACAAGATTTTCTTCTTGCTATACCTATAGACAGGTTAGGCCAGCATATGTCGTCGGTGGAGTACCATACTATTCTTAGGTATCGCCTCATGATTCCTTTATTCCCAGTTGATGAGGTATGCCCAGTTTGTCAAAAGGCGTGTTTGGATTCTTTTGGTGAGCATGCAGTTCATTGTAGAGAGCTCTCGGGGTTCAAATACCGACATGATTTGGTTAGGGATATCCTTGTTGACATATTCAGGTGCGCTGGTATTTCTGCTAAGAAAGAGGCACCCGTTAATTTCTTAACAGACCCGTTGTAAGGGAGATCTACCCTTCGACCAGCCGACATTCTGGTCTTCGGATGGGTAGGAGGAAAACACGCCTGTGTGGATCTAACAGGGGTTTCCCCGCTTGTGGGCTTAGGGAGTAGTGCTTTCACAGTGGGTCAGGCTGCTTTAAAGGCTGCTTCGGGTAAAGTGATCAAGCATGAGAAAGCGTGCCTTGACAACTAGCACGTCTTTATCCCATTTACTTTTGATACTTTTGATTTTCTTGCGCCAGAGGCTGTGGATCTACTTAGTCGAGTTCAAAGGGTCATGCATACTAATGTTATGACCCCGAGATTTATGGACGTAGTTTTTAAAAGGCTTAGTTTTGTTATTCAAAAAGGGGTAGCGACGCAGCTTGTTGCCCGTTTTCCAACTATCTCGATGTAGATTATTATATAATATCAATTTGCAATACAGTTTTTAATTTTAGTAGACATGGGTTAAACGGGTCAACCCACCAACTCGACTGGGTTGACCCGAACCTGACTCTTTTAGCTAATATTATAAAAAATAAAATTTTAATAGACATGGGTTAAATGGGTCAACCCATTACCACCATAATTGTACTTATCATCACTAAATCCGGGAGATATTTGAGACAGATTTCTGATGACTTTTTTGGACGGAACTCCAACGTTTTGTAATGGCAACGTTCTGAAAGATTCACGACAGTCACATTTTGGTATATAAAGTTTTTATTTAAAGAATTAAAAATCTACTTGAATTAAATTTTCCAATAAAGATAATTTACATTGGTAAAAACAAATGGGGTAAAAGTTTTTGGAGGACCTTTTTAAAGGTGGAGTAAATTACTTTTTGAGTTCATGTATTTTAAGTGGTTTTAACCACTTGAGTTCAAAATCAAAAGGTTTAACGTCCTGAGTCCCTAATCGTTCATTTTATAACGTTATGAGTCCAATTTTGTTCATTTTTTAACGTTTTGAGTCTAGTTTTGTTAAAAAGAAAGGTGGACTCAAAAGGTTAAAATTTGGACTCAAAGGAACTCAAATGGTTATAAAAAAACATCTAGAAACTCACGGCGTTAAGTATTTTGATTTTGGACTCAAATGGTTAAAACCACTAAAACACAATGACTCAAAAAGTAATTTACTCTAAAGAAAAATTTTCAATAAAGAGTATTATTTTTCTACATATTATATATATATTAAAGAGAAAGATCGGTGACACATGCCACCAACCCTACTCTCATTTTCTTTTGTATGCAATTAATGTCTTTTGTCATTTTCTTCAGCCTTCATTTTAACAACTTGACTACTTGACTACGTAATTTAACCACAAAAGTAAATAACAAACAAAGCTACAAAGGTAAATACTAAGATTTCTCTGTGTTTTATATTCTAATCATAATAATAATATTTTTAATACATTAAGACAAAATACATTTCTCCATACATTACCTCAAAATACATTATTACTTTTAGTGAATGAAATATACTAATGTTTATGTATATATTTTTATGTGCGTGTTAGCGTAAATTTGATTCGATCTATGGTTTAACGTAAAATATAATACGTTTTTGTGCTTATTTTATATATGTTCTATAAATTTTGTATTCAATCGAGCGGAATCAAATTGTGGTTTCATTTTTTCCTTTTTTTAAATCTCTTATTAATCCATTTTGATTACACATGTCAAATTTTCCTTTATACCGTTACGTTTTCTATGTATGAGGTCACATATGATACGTTATGACTGTATGGTAAAAATTCGATTACTTTACGTTTTCATACAATCGCAATGCTTATATAGGTTACATTGAGTTCAATTAGATACGCTAAAACGTGTGTTTTCATATGGTTAACGAATTACATAACGTTTGAACTAATCCATACGATTTGAGTTGCACTTTGTTTTGTCGTAAATTTTGTTTGGAAACAAGTCGAGATATACTTTTCGTTCAACGGTATGAATTTGGATTGCTCTACGCTTCAATGTAAATTTAGTTCGAACACGAGTTGGCGCCGCCGCAACGCGCGATGGGTAAAAAACCTAGTAACTATGTAAAATTCAATACACATGCATGCATGGAATATTAAGAATTATTGGTGTTTTTGTTTATTAACTTGTTGAACTTGAGAAGTCAACTATGTCCTTGAAAGCATTTTGTAACAGGGTGGTCACTAGTGATAAAATTCCATCACTCACAAACATCCAATCATGTTTCGTCATGTCAGCAACCACTATTCTATCACTCACAAGCATTCTTTAGTGGCGGTGGTCATCACTAGTTATGGGATTTCAATGTACAAGTATTAATACACAATGTACAAGTCATACACATACATTCAACAAACTTCAACGCATGATATTAATCAATGCGTTAAAGTTTCACGAGTGATGGAAATAGGTGGCGACGGTGTTAGTGATAGTTTCACGAGCGATGGATGGTCCATCACGGACCCACTCCCCTAAGTAAGTCATCTTATCATGTGTGTGGTTTTTTAATGATTACTAGAGATGGAAAAAGAACCTAAATTTGACTGGACTGGTACTTGGCTATAGGAGCGGTTATGGATTTAAGTAATAAGTTTAACCATCCAAGTATGGTTATGGTATTCAGGGGCGGAACTTATTAAGAATGAGCTGTAGCACGGGTTACGGCTTAACGCCGTATTCGTATTCGTAGTGTAATTTTTTTTATTGATTATATTCATAGCCTACGCAAAAACATATAAAAGGATACTCCTAAGAGAAAATTATGAAACTTGATATTATTCATTAAGCCCAAAACATGTTTAGTAACAAAGTCTAAACAATTAGTTTTATGATAATTAAGCCCAAATTATAATAACTAATAGAGCTCATATAATATAATAAGTGATCTTACGCATTTTATGGTTGAAATGATAGTTCTTGTCCTTTGGTTTATTGGATAGTGAAACTAGCTTTGGTTTTTACTGGTTGCAACCGCAACCGTTAAAAGATGTTTTTTAAAAATTGAAGATTATCAAGACGGATTTACACAATCGAGTGGGCCCGTAATTTTTGAACAATGTCATGTTTGTGCGGTCGAAAAGGATTTCTTCATAAAGTAAAACACGACGATGTGATGGAACGATTTCAATCTATGAAAAAAGAAGAGGCCAAATCTATTTGTTATGTGTTCACTTTATTTATTTATTGTCTTTTTTTAATATTGTATGATTGCACGATAAAAAAATTTTAGTATACCACTGATTTAGTGGGCTAGTTCCGTCACTAAGGGTACTGGTCTTTACCCAGACCAACCCAAACAAAACCCGACCAAGGAAGAGACCAACTTTATTATATAATCCACAACCAAAGACCGGACCCTAGTGCACAAATCGGGTTCTGGTCTCGGTCGGGTTCGCTTTATAAAAGACCGGTACCAATTTTAGATATGCAAATTTTTACTTCTCCTTGTCTTCATTTTATATACAACTACCTTACAACCCCGTGTATTACACGGGTTAAATGACGAAAACATGTAAATCATAAACTTGTATATAATTCTTATTAATGAAATGACTTATTTAGATAAAATAGTAAAACAAAAGAACAATTATATTTTCGCTATTCAAAATAATTTTCTAAGTTTTCACTTCTCTTTTGAGATACTACAATCTATTTTATTATGTCTTCAAAAGAAGTAACACTAATTATTAATTAAATTTGAATTTATATGTTTATCTCTAACTATATTAATTAATATTATATTATATTTTGTGTATAAAAATTAATATGTAATACTATTATTAAAAGGGAGGAGGCACCAGAAAGTGACACGTGTACATAAAGATTTTTGTTTATTTGTTATAGATAAAGATAATATTAATATCATACTTATTATATTATAGATATATTTATATTTGTTATAGATAATTATTAATTAAATTTGAATTTATACGTTTATCTCTAACTATATTAATTAATATTATATTATATTTTGTGTATAAAAATTAATATGTAATACTATTATTAAAATGGAGGAAGCACATGAGAGCGACACGTGTACAAAAAGATTTTTGTTTATTAGTAGATAATATTAATATTATACTTATTATATTATAGATACATTTATATTTGTTATAGATAATTATTAATCAAAATTGAATTTATACGTTTATCTCTAACTATATTAATTAATATTATATTATATTTTGTGTATAAAAATTAATATGTAATACTATTATTAAAAGGGAGGAAGCACCAGAGAGCGACACATGTACAAAAAGATTTTTGTTTATTAGCATAGAAGGTATTCTACCATATAAGCTTGTAATATAGATAACACTATATAAAATACAAAAAGTAATATAACATATCCAAGCTCGCCATTCCTGTAAGACATCAATCATTGAACCAACAAAATTTAACTTATACTTCATGCATTGTGCTTAAAGTAAACATATATTATTTTTGTTGACACCAATTTCTTATTAGTTAGGTACTTATTTCATTAATATTATTTTTAAAAAATATAAATACGTGGTAGTTGTCATGCTCGAAGGAACACATTCGGGTAATATACCCACCCAAAACATATAAATATTAAATACTATAAGGGGCAGAACAAAACTGACTAAATATTCAAAAGAAGTGGGGTACTAAAGTTAATTAAAATAAAGTCAAAATTAATAGTTGACGTGACCATTTATTCTTTAAGGTTTTAAAAAATCTAGTGTTCGTAGTTCATTTACATTATTGTATTAGAAAAAAAAAATTAATAAATAAGATTTTTTGTCTCTTGTTTCAAAGAACTTTAAATACAACGGCATCCCAAACCTTCATTGTTAAGGTTTGTGATGTTTAATTACTTTTCAACTTCAAAAAAATATTTTTTTTTTTTGGACAGGTAAAAAAAATTAATTATAGTTTGACACAACGTCATTCAAAAAGGCGAACATGTCTGTCATAAATTATGATAAATATGAAACTCATTAATATCTAAAAAAGTATTTGGTGATACGCTAATTGGAAGCTCAAACAGGTTGTAGACAAGTTAAGCTACTACTAAACACCTCATGATTGGGTATTCAAAGCGGTTGAAAATAAACAACTAGGGCTATTGATTCTATTTTCAATTCGGATTTCAAAACATTATTTCATGTTTTTTTCGTATTAACAACTAAAATCACATCACATCGTCCTCAGCACTGTATATGCTCTAATGAACGTTTATGTTTGAGAAGAAACAAAAGAAGTAGATAGTATCCATGTGTCCTATTACGAGGAAGCTAAATCATAATATTCGAAGCTCAAAGATGTGAAACCACTAGTTTGCCCAAAACATCCAATTTCAGAGTAAACTCACACCCCCAAAATTTTTGTCTAATGTTTTAGGCCTATAAGCGAATGACTAGTAACCGTTCGTCAAGAAATTTGTTCACGTTTGTTTATTAAATGTATGAACGAACATAATCAAATATTTTTGCTTACTTGATTAAACGAACATAAACACATGTCTCGCACATTTATGGTCGTGGATGTTTCCTTTATATTAATTTATTTATGTTCGTTCATTTGCATTCGTTTATGTTTGTTGAAGAATCATTCAAATTTATTTGTTACTAATATTATTTGAATACCTATTTGATTTTCGTTCTTATTATGTGATGAAACCCACAACGTTGCCCAAATTTTAACCAAAAAATATCACTCCAAGCAACGTTGAACGTAAAATATTTTACACTCATTTTTAACTCTCGAGTATCTTATTTCTCTTTCAAAAACAAATTAATTTACTCTCACGTTGGAACCAGGTCATAAAAATTAAACCTCATGGCAAGACTAACGATACTCTCTAATCTCTATATGATGTTCAAATAACACTTATCTCCACCTCAGTCATTTCACCGAGTATTACAACAATCTATCTTTCGTAATGAAATCTCTATATGATGTTCAAATAACACTTATCTCCACCTCAATCATTTCACCGAGTATTACAACAATCTATCTTTTGTAATCGAATCTCTTAATTTGATACATAACATATATAATTTTTCATAGCCGGTCAAAGTGGATAACATAATTTAGTCTTTTATGGATTTGAATAAACAATTTATCAAAACACAAGACGATGGTACTATATTTTTTATTTGCCAAGTACCTATGCATATAACAAACAATATTAATGACTAATGAGTGCTTGCAAACCTACTAGATTATCCCAAACTTCAATCATTAGTAATTAACAATGCGTGTAGTCAACAAAGTGTTTGGTTCGTGAATAAAAAATAATCCCCACAATTTAGCATCTGACAACTTAGCTAGCTTTTTTTTTTCTTTTAAAAAATACACATATTTAAAGAAAATAAAAAATGTTATTTTCAGACGTATCACGTATAAATCTAGATATGAAAACTCCTAAAACATCTTCTCAAATGACAATAAAGAGTTATAGAAACCAACATATATATATGCTAACAAATCATACCCGTTTTGTCGATATGAGATAACCATGTATTAGGCTTTAGGGTGTGGGGATCATGGTTGGGACATGATTTGCCACCTAGGAACATGAATGGAAGACTACACCACCCCCTTGATTGATCCACCATGGTTTGCATGGATTAAACCATGACAACCATGGTCCTCCTTTCCATTTTTCAACAAATCATTTCCTTTTTCTTTAGACAAAGATAATAAATAAGGGGTTAATGGTTTGGGTCATGACCACACCCTTAGGGTAGTGATTTTAGATGGTGGATTAGAGATGAGTTACATGGCACTAACATGGAGGGTCATGGTGGTCATGAGGATCATGACCACACCCTATAGCCTTAGAATTGCTAGCATGTATTTGTTATTTCTAATTGTTTTGAGTTTCACTAGCATGGTATTTCAAGTTGTTTTGAGTTTCATATAATTTTAGAATTTATCTTATGCAATTTTATATGAAATAATTGGGAACTCGGTTGGCAAAAAGAGCATATAAACAAAATGAAATAATGTATCTTTTTCCAAAAGTAAAACATTAAATAATATGTAAATTTAATCTAGATATCTTTTTGTTGGAGAAGTTTCACACATATGGATAGGAGCAAGCCACTAACTTGTACTTATGTTCAACCAAGCCCCAAAACCACTAACCTAATGGGTTGGCAAGCCGGGCCATATTTATATTTTAATATATTATATAATGTTTTAAAAACCGTTTTTTAAATCAAACTGGATTAGCCTAAAAAACGGTTTAACCGGTTGAATTAAGTTGTACCAAACGGTTCAACCGGGTTGACTAGCTAACTCTATAATTTCATAAATTACAACATCAATTCAAAAGTTAATCAAAAAATGCATGATTACATATTAAAAGATGATCTAAAAGTAATCCATAATAAAAAATAATCCAAAAGATAATTGAAAATCATTCAATTTTCCAACAAGCTCTTTTAAATGAAAGTGTACGATATGTTTAAGCCATTTGAGTGTTGAATACATCAAGTACGATCGCATAAAAGATGAAATTCACTATTATCACCATCCTCATCAACTAGAGGATAACTATTTTTGTTTCATACAATATTATATTAGAACTTTCAGTTACGAATAATCATGATATATAAAAATTACGTAAGATAAGTAGTAACATATATAATAAAAATAAGTAACAACCCAAACTAAAAAAAACCTGAGCCGGTATTCAAACCGGTATACCGGATTTTACCGCCGTTACAAACCTTATGCCGTTTCACTTATTTACCGGTGTGTTTCGTACCGGATTTACATCTGGAAACGGTAATACCGGTATAACCGACCAGTATTTACCGGTTTTTAAAACATTGATATTATATAGAGTAAAACACAGTATCAGTCCCTCCCTGAGATTAACACTCGCTTGCAGGTTTAGTCTATAATTTGAAAAAAATCAACACTCTAGTCCCTCGAGTATTCAATTTGATTCAATTAAGGGCCAGAGGCAAACTTCTGTCAGTCAACTGTTAGTTGACTTAGGCATTTATGTCCTTTTACCTAGAAAACAAAGGGCATTATGGTAATTTAGTATTTTAGAAACCCTTATTACAAATATGATCACTCTAAAAGCCTCCATTTGCACATTTCAATCATTCATTCTTCTCCTTCTTTTCCAAGAACTGCATAAGTTTTAAACGTATAGTGTTTCTGGTCAAACACTACCCATTTCAACACGTTATACAAGACCCAGCCAGGGGCGGACCCAAGCCCACTTTAAGGTGGGCGGGCGCACCCCCGGGGAAAAAAAATTTAGTGTTAAATTCTGTTGAAAATCCCTTCCGCACCCCTTGGAATTTTTCGTCCGCACCCCTTAGATTTTTCGACCGCACCCTTGGACGCACCCCTTAGGTAAAAAGTGTTATCAATTTATATTTTAATTTTTTTTGTAAACTCTTATTTAAAAAAAATACTACCTAAATTATATAACTTTTAATACCTAAGTAACTAAACCCAAATACCCATACATTTACCCACTTATAAATCCTAACTAACTAGCCCACTAAGTTTTAGCCCATTAACCAAACCCAACAATATTTCAAACTATAATAAAATAATTAAAGCCCAAAACCTTTTGAAATTTTCTCCCTCTCTCTCCCTTTCTTGCGTCCCTGCACTGCCAACGAATAACATCACCCAGCGACAACAGTCCAGCAGCCGGCGACCACCGTAATCAGCCACCATACCACCGTCGTTTGACACCAAATCTAACCGGAATCCGAACACAGGTAAGTTTCTTTGTTATTTTGATGATTTTGGTTGATATTATAGGAGAAAAAAAGGTAATAAAGTTGTTAAATAAGTTTGAAATTTTGTGTGTTTTGACGTTGTTTATGGTTTTTTAGATGATTTTTTGGGTGATTATGTTGTTTATATATTTTTAGGGTGATTACAACTAACGTTATGATTTCTAGGCTTGAATAGTTGAAAATTAAAATTGAAACATTATGTTATGGAGCAATGAACTTATTTATATAGAGAAAGAATTGTTTAAAAATTTAGTTTTAAATGATGTTTTGGATAGATTTCAAAAAATGAAAACCCGTAGGGCGTCGACGTTTTAATTATGTTTGTAACAAAGTTTACATGTTTTTTATTATTATATAAATTTAGTTTGATGTTCGTTTGTTTTACATGACCCGACCCGATCGGATACGAACCAATTTTTTTTACTCGTATACCTAGGGGCCTAAAATTTTAAAAATGTTCCGCACCCCCATGAAAAAATTTCTGGGTCCGCCACTGGACCCAGCCGACCAGCCCATTTTGCGACCCTTAAATTATATGCTACTGTACCTGCCATAAAACCGGAGACAGTGCAGCTGCAACAGGAGCCGATGGTGCAGCTGGAGTTTATGCACTCATAATATATGGTGTGGCATTGTTTGTACAACTTTTATAAAAATGAAGTACTTTCAAGACCATCTCGAAACCATCTAAAAACTTAAAGGAAAAATTACAAGTTTTGTCCTTTATCTTTATACCACTTTTCAGACGGTGTCCTTTTTAACAAATGTTGACAAGCGGTGTCCTTTACTAGGTATTTTGTTGCAAGTTTAGTCCTTTACACCCAACCTAGTTAAAAAACCCTATTAATTGTTGGGTGTAAAGGACTAAACTTGCAACAAAATACCTAGGTAAAGGACTAAACATGTAACAAAATACCTAGTAAAGGACACCGCCTGTCAACAATTAACATGGTTTTTTTAACTGGGTTGGGTGTAAAGGACTAAACTTGCAACAAAATACCTAGTAAAGGACACAGCCTGTCAACATTCGTTAAAAAGGAGACCGCCTGAAAAGTGGTATAAAGATAAAGAACAAAACTTGTAATTTTTCCAAACTTAAAATGATTCAACGTAGTTGATGACCGTTTTAGTTTTAAAATCCAGCTTAAAATAGTCTCGTCGCGAGTGCATAGTCTCGTCGCGAGTGCATGAGATCACATTTGATGAAGTGCATGAAATCCAGCTTAAAATTATTCAACGTAGTTGATGACCGTTTTAGATCTAAAAACTTAAAATGATTCAACGAAGTTGAGAGATCCTTTAATCTGATCATGAGTGCTGATATTGTTAACAGAAGTTTCATGATGAAGAGTATGGTGATTTGACCCATTTGTTTTTAACAGGTTACCATCATTATAAGAAAACTCTTTACTCAGAATCAAATCTGCAAGTGTTGATTCCCCTTCAAACCTCCATATGCAGAGAGTTATAAAGAAGAAGAAGAGTAAAGTACAATTTAAGTTCCTGGGGTTAACACCCGCTTGCAGGTTCAGTCCCTGAGTAAAGTACAATTTCCGTACTTGCACTTTTGGTCCCTGGAGGGTATTGTAGTCATTTAACAAGTAAGGCAGTTTGCCCCGGGCCCTTAATTGAATCAAATTGAATACGTTAGGTTTTTCAAAATAGGGACTGAACCTGTGAGCGGGTGTTAACCTCAGAGACTGAAAGTGTACTTTACTCTATTATATATATATATATATATATATATATATATATATATATATATATATATACTAGGTTAGAACCCCGTGTATTACACGGGTTGAATAAATGTATTTTTATATATTAAATAATAAAAAGTTATATCTTTATGAAATTTGCAAATTGTACGGGTTAAATAAATGTAATTTTATATATCAAATAATAAAAAAAAAGTTATATCTTTAAAAACCATGTGTATTACACAAATTAAATAAATGTAATTCTGTATACTAAATACTAAAAACGTCGTATCTTTAAAAAACCTGTGTATAATCGGGTTGAATAAATCTACCAAATGATTAAAAAAATTACATCCTTGAAAACCCCGTATATTACACGTGTTGAATAGACATAAAAATGAGTTATATCTTTAAAAACATTGTGTATTACACAAATTAAATAAATGTAATTTTTATATTAAATACTAAAAACGTCGTATCTTTAAAAAACTCGTGTATAATCGGGTTGAAAAATCTACCAAATAATAAAAAAAATTATATCCTTAAAAACCTCGTGTATTACACGTGTTGAAAAAATCTAATTTTACATAGCAAATGATAAAAAAGTTATATCTTTAAAAACTTAGTGTATTACACGGGTTATATAAATGTAACTTTGTATAGTAAACAATAAAAGTTAAATTTTTAAAAACCCGCGTTTTACACGAGTTGGATAAATATAATTTTGTATACCAAATAATAAAAAAAGATATTTTTAATAAATTAGGATAACATTTAATATTAATAATATATATATTTAATATAAGATAAGTAGGAAAGAGAGGTATTTGTTTTAAAAATATATTAAATTAACATAAGATAAGTAGGAAAGAGAGGTATTTGTTTTAAAAATATATTAAATTAACAATTTAGTTTTGAGGATAATATTTTATTAAAGTATGATAAGATTTAATATTAATTTATTATTTATTTAGTTAATATAAGATAAGTATAAATTTGAGTATGCCTTCAATGAATGACACGTGTCTAAAAGTTGGTTTTCTTTTATTATAGCAGATAGATAGATTTTATGATAATTAACATAACTTGTTTTAGTTTGTTTTTTAGTAAGTTTCGTTCTTATTGGATGATGAAAAAATGTTTTATTATCCGTGTCTGTTAATTAAATCAAAAAGGTTTGTTCCCTATCTGTTAATATGATACTCGGAAGTAGTTTTAATAACTTGAGTGTTACACATTTTTTTACATTAACATTGATAATTAACGAATCTAATAAAAATACATGTACCTTCTCATCCATTATGGCTCCACATTCTTATGATTCAAACTTTAATGGTAAAATTTTCATTTTTACTAACATAGTGATTTTTCTCGGATTCATTATGGTTGTTATTAGTTGAAAAGTATAGTTAAATAATGATTGTTAAAAAATAATTCTTTTTAAAGACATTTTAAATTGTAGTGTGGTATTCGGTTTTTTAAAGTATTAAGAGAATTTGACACTCAACTATATGTGCTTGAACAGTTGCTTTCAATCTAAATTTGAATGCAAGTAAAAAAAAATAACTGAAACTAAAACTGATTAAAAGAAGTAAAAGAACATTAAAAATTGTACTTATCAAAAATTGTGAGTTGAGATTGAAAAAATAAGAGATAGAATAATTCATATTTTTTTTTCTTCATAAAATATGGGATAATGATAAACTAAATAAAAAAGTGTCAATTTGGTAAATAATAATATTAAGTATGAAAAGGTAGGAAATTACAAATGTAGACATCTTCAATGAATGACACATGTCCAAAATCAGGTTTCTTTTATTATATAGTATAGATATAGATATATGCTCTTTTGTGTATAACTAAATGTTATATATGTTTTTTTGAATATATTTTATTTCTTAGTGTCATTAATATTGTTATGATATGTTCGTCACTGATTTTCGACAAATCACTAACGGATAGAAACTATTATTTTCATAATATGTTCATCACAATGATTTTCGACAAATCACTAACATATAGAAACTATTATTTTCATCATATGTTCATCAATGATTTTCGACAAATCACTAACGGATACGTAGAAAATATTATTAACATAAAAAGATGTTTTCATTTTTAAATTTTGAGCTATTTTTTAGTTATTCTTTAGTAGAGTGTTATTAAAAGTCAATTTATTAAGTGGTATACATGTCTAAATTTCATAATGTTACCATCACATGTTTCAGAAAAATACCACTAGTTATTTCATTGAAAGTGTCAAATATTTTAGAATGTTTTAGGGCTGTTTGTTAGCATCTTAATGACCATTCAGATGCTATCTCTTACTCTTAATGGTTTAAAACCTCTAAATGAATAATAGGTAATCTCAAGTCTGAATAGTTAAGAGGTAACATCTGAATGGTAAATCATCACATGTCACGTTTTTCTACCTTCTTATTGTTAAAATTTTTAATGGTTCCATTAAGAGTTAGCCTTTTAATGACCATTTAAAGGCTACCAAGCAGCCCCTTAGAATATGTAGCTTAATTGAGGATTGATTTACAGTCCATAATAATCAGTATTTAATATTTACATAAGCATAATTTACTTACAAGTATTTGGTTATATAAGAGCCTTATAATTATTGCCAAACCCTAACTAGCACCTAGTACTACTTGGCAAACCTTAATGAGACTACATGCAAGATGATGAAGTTGATGACAAAAAAAAAAATAACATGATGTAAAACTCAATTGACAATTAATACATATTATGGGAATCTTTTTCCATCCGCATCTTGAGCCTCAATTGTCATTGATACATTTTCCTAACTCGATGCTAGCTAGCATGAGTGTTATATGCTATTTTTGTTGCATAAGAAGTTAGGTTTAGGCCCTCTTGAACCCACTATAACATGCATATAAGGCCACTCGGGGCGGTCAGTTATAGCTCCGTGATACACAACCTTCAACGCGTTATACCCACCGCCACTCCAAGTTCAACGCGTTATAGTTCAACGGTAAGCCGATTTCGTTATTTTCTTCACGCGTGAAACTTCAAAAATCTTGCTCTGGAGACCCACTGCATGTTTGACACGTGTTTATCGCAAATAAAACGCCTCGAATGGGCTCCGGAGATATGCCGGAGATGTGCCGGAAAAAATGGGAGATGTGCCTCGAATTCTGAAGAAGAAGAAGAAGAAGAAGGAGGGTGCCTTTTTGTTTTAAAAGTTTTTGTTATTTGTACACAAACAGCCCCTCCACTTTGATTATGCTTTAAATAGTTTTAAAACATTGTATTCTTTGTATTTATCTTTAATAAAAAGGCAGTTTTAGTCCCTTGTTGTTGTTAAATCTTTTTTTATAACTTTAAAAAAATAGTTTTGTAAAAACAGTTTCATCAAATAATTTAAAAAAATTAAAAAAATTGGGAGGGAGTGATAGAATTCCATCACTAGTGATTCCACCCCTCCTACATTTCTATCACTAGTGATGGAAATTGGATTGATGACATGTCATGATTTGATTGGAGAGTGGGAGTGATGGATCCATCACTAGTGATTCCACCCCTAGCCCCCTAAGGCAAGTTGATAGCACGATAGAAAAAAAAAGGAATTATTGAAAACTTGTAGACTTGATTTTTAGCTTTAACATAGATTTTATGACTTTGAATTTGAAAGAGGATAATAGATGAATCTTTTTCTATCCACATCTTGAGCCTCAATTGATTATTTTAATAAAGAAATAAGTTATGAGAGTGGGAGATGGGAGGATTAGGTTTATAATGTATAAAATCACTTTAACTTCTGTCATTTTATTATATGAGAAATGTAAACTTTAAATCAAGATCCATATTTTGTGAAATTTAATAATCTAATGAATGTTTGGAATTCAAAACCGAATATCTAAAATCATAAGTTTTAGGGGTTGGAATCAAAACATTGTTAAAAAGAGATATTCTTACAGTAACACGTATATACTAGTTATATTCAACTTTTAACCTAACTTGTCATGAGACTCGATATCTCATTGTTAATATGGTGTAGTGTTTTAGTTGAAACTTGAAAGTATTCGCTATATCATTTATTAGACATGTTAAATAAGTACATAAATTGTTAGTCTCAAAGACCAAAGTAAAAACCCTTTTGAAAAACTTCAAAATTTTCTAGCATATGGTTACGTACATGATTATGTAAATCTAAAGTAGATAGTCATTAACTTCATAAAGAATAGATTCAAGTATATTCTAGGTACATAGTCGTGTAAATTGTATCTTGTAATGTACTTGTCTTAATAAACTGTTTGAACATGGCAATCGAATTGTGTGCCTTCCATACGCGATTCATTGTTAACCCAACATGTAAACACATGTGATGACCTCAATCCCAATCTTACGATCGTGACATTTCCCATGAAAGAATTTAGAGTAAATTACCATTTTAGTCCCTGAGTTCTGTCTAAATTTGTCATTTTAGTCCAAATAGTTTTTTTTTTTGCTTCTGGATCCCTGACTTTTCCCTTTTGTTGCCATTTTGATCACATACACTAACTCTATCTTTAACCAGGGGTATTTTGGGGATTTTCATTTTAAATGTTTTCAATTGCCATTTTGATCCAAGTCCAAAAATTCCAAAAAATCAAAAAAATTCCAAAAAATAATAAAAATTCTAAAAAATCATAAAAATTCTAAAAAATTCTAAAAAATCCAAAAAATCCGTTTCGGCGCGAACCGTTTCGAAGAACCGTTTCGAGCTGGACCGTTTCGACGCGAACCGTTTCGACCCGTACCGTTTTGACCCGAACCGTTTCGAGCTGAACCGTTTCGACGCGAACCGTTTCGAGCTGAACCGTTTCGACGCGAACCGTTTCGAGCTGAACCGTTTCAAACCGAACCGTTTCTAGCTGAACCGTTTCGAACCGAACCGTTTCGAACCGAACCGTTTCGACCCGTACCGTTTCGACCCGAACCGTTTCGAGCTGAATCGTTTCGACGCGAACCGTGCCTTATCGACGCGAACCGTTTCGAACCGTACCGTTTCGATGTGAACAGTGCCTTATCGACGCGAACCGTTTCGAACCGTACCATTTCGATGCGAATCGTTTCGAACCGAACCGTTTCAACCCAAACCGTCGAAACGGTTTAGCTCGAAATGGTTCGGTTCGATAAGGCACGGTTCGGTTCGAAACGGTACGGCTTGAAACGGTTCAGCTTCGAAACGGTACGGCTTGAAACGGTTCGGCTTCGAAACGGTAAGGGTCGAAACGGTTCGCGTCGAAACGGTTTAGCTCGAAACGGTTCGGGTTCGAAACGGTTCGCGCCAGAATTTTTATGGTTCGAAACGGTTCCCGCCGAAACGGATTTTTAGAATTTTTTAGAATTTTTTAGAATTGTTTGGAATTTTTTTGATTTTTTGGAATTTTTTTGATTTTTTGGAATTGAATCAAAATGGCAATTGAAAACATTTAAAATGAAAATCCCCAAAATACCCCTGGTTAAAGATGGAGTTTTTTGATGGAGTTAGTGTATGTGATCAAAATGGCAACAAAAGGGAAAAGTCAGGGACCCAGAGGCAAAAAAAACTATTTTGATTAAAATGGTAAATTTGGACAAAACTCAGGGATTAAAATGGCAATTTACTCAAGAATTTATAAAAGAGACGATATAAATCTTTGTCCACCTTTGATGTTTTGCAGTCGGGTGTAGTGACTTTGCATCCATGTCACTTCTTTTGTCATCTATGGTGATTAATACATCACTAGGATATTAGCTATGATTATTCATACTAGGTTAAACTCCTTAAAACACACTTACATTGTGTGGGCTCAAAATAAGGAAGGCTATATTTTAGAGAAATTGCGTATCCATATTAATGAGCTTTATCTTTAATCACTGAATCATGTGCATTTAATTATTTTTACCATATTTTCTTATCTTAGGTTGTTTATGTGTGTCTTAGATAGAGGTTGTATGTGTGGATATTCCATTTCATCAAATAACTTGTGAATTGGGCATGGATTGATTTCATAAGGAATCATAAGGTTTGATTTATGATTACACGCAAATTGAATATGTACACTCGAATGAAAGGGAGGTTATAGGTTAAGTTGTATTGTTTATTGAATAGTTCAACTTTGAGGTGGTTAATTACAAGGAACATAGCATCAGTGAACTTTCTAGTAGTTGCTCTTGCGGGTTTCAAAGTGATATCTGAAGAGGTATGATCTGAATTAATCTCATATTACCCGTCATCTCTCATTAAAACCAGCTAATCTGGATCAGATATAATTCTACAATATGTTAGGCCAGATTCACATAAGTCCACGTTGAATATGGCCCATTACGGATTAATCATCATGAGGTCATCTACTTTTATAGCAATTGCTATGCTCTCGATATTAGTGATTATTTTATACTAGCCCTAGCGAAGTCCAGTGTAATGTAGCTTACACAACACTTACCTAACTGCGAGACTTGTTGAGGTAACCCTGACTTGGTTTGGCCCAATTAGGTTAGGGTTCCATAATGGTGGTCCGTGTATCCCTATATAAAGGGTCTAAACCTCATTAATTAGGGTATGACATGGAGAGCCTAAGCTAGCTTTTGTAACCGTAATAGGGGGTACTCTTTGGTAACTCCATGTCCCCGATATCTCTCTTTTTTATGTTTACATATCTAGATCGAGATGGAGACGAGGTGTGACAAGTTCATTCTTCTCCGCTCGTAACAGCACTCGCGTGGAAGTTAATATAGATGGGAGGCATCTTACCACCACATCATATCCCTTAATAATTCATTAATAACTCTTGGATTTGAACTCTCCACCTCTTGAATGATATCTAATTAACAATTCTCAATATCGTCACTTATTAGTTACTTTTTCCTTAATTGTATCATTGTAAGTTTACCTTAGTTTTTAAGATTTATGTAAGTTTCTTTTTAAATATATTAATTTTCTGTTAATTTAGTATTTGAATCTCACCTGTGATACATAGTTATAAAATGCGCTAGGCGCACTCAAGGCGCATAGGCCTCGCCTGGGGCCTAGGCGCAAGGCGCAAAAAAAGCGAGGGCCCGAGGAAAAAAAAGCTGTCACACCCCTAATTTCCACGTGTCACCGGTGGGCCCGGTGGGGGATTCATGACGTAGTTAATATCATCATATGACAAGCAACACAAATTATAATGCACAACGGAAGCAAATGAAAATAGATTTATTTCAACCATTAATTGTAATATCAAGTATCACAACCAGTCAAAATAGATCCACAGGCGGATCGAAGTAAAAAAAGGAAAGTTATTGTTCAACAGATTACGCATCCCAAAAGCTTGCGAGACTCTAAGATGCTAAGGAGAAACCAACCTATTCCGTACAGCACCTGCATTTAATCTTTTTGGGGAAAATACGTCAGTTTGCACTGGTAAATACAATTTAACTGACTCATTTTGAAAATATTTAAAATATTGGTTTTAAATGCACAAGGCACAAAACATTTTATAACTTGGGAATAATTAAGTAGAGTTAAACTTGTAAAAGATTTACATGCTTGTTGACCGTTCAGTCGCCCGAGTCGTGTCGGGTTTAAGGTTAAATGACACACCACATGGTATAAGTCCGCGGCGGGAAGCCAACGTTAATACCTTGAAATAATAGACATAAAACCGGGTGTACGCCTACACCCGACTGTCGAGGTCGTGGCCAAAAATGATGCCAAGGATATCCGGGACATGGTCATTAAGCTCCCAAAGGCACAAGAAACAAACAATACCAGGTTTTCAAACGGGTCCCATTGGTAATACCCAACTACTAATGAGTTGGAACCAACCGCCCGACCAAGCGGTATATTACATACCGTACCCCCAAGCCCGTATAGGGAAAATAAGTTAAAAGTATTTACCTGAGCAAGTATAACCACAATATCAAAAATGCACGTGTCTTTTACTGGGCTCCTATTCTGGAACGAAGGTTATAATAACCTATTAGAATCCTAACGGGTCTTTTAACATAGCTTAAGCTTAGACCGGTTAGTTTCAAAGAGTAAAATATGGTTTAATCGCGAGGAATGCGAAAACCGGGAAAAATATGATTTAGAACCTACAAGCTTGGATAATTGTATAATATCGGTAAACTAAATACATTCTGAAATTTGAGACTTAGATGTTATGGTTTGACCCGTTTCGGCTAATATGCGTGAACTAGTCACATAAGCCGATCCGAACGCGAAAGTGCGTAACGAGTAACCATATAAGTCATATGCAAGTTTCCTGAGATTATATGCACAAAATATGTTGTAACATCAGAAAGGTATGCCCACATATGCCCCAAATGTTTTTATACGCCAATTACGCCTCAAAAGGGCTTTTTAGTAATTTTACATAGGCTAAAAAGGATAAAATGGGAAATCTGAGTTCCCAACTTTAGGCTACTGTTATAAGGTATATTTTTATAAAATATATCAGTAGGTATTAGGCCTTTTATATAAAATCTCATTTTGACATATACTATGTCGTAAAAATGCCTAAAAAGGCGATTTGGAGCCATTTACGGGTTTTTATAGAAAAGCTGATGTTTTTATATTTCCAGAAGGTTCAATATATCATTTTTAATATAACAAATCAGTAGAAAAAGGTTTCGGGTCAAAAGGATTTGAAAAACTCATTTTATGACCGAAAAGGGTAAAACCGGCATAAGCCGAAATAAGCTTAAAACACTAGGTTAAGCTCAGCCTAAAAATAAATAAAAATCTCCAAAAATCCTAAAATATTATTTTATAACAGAGGGTATAAAGTTTTGGTAAAAATTTCGGGTTTAAATAGGCTATGCGTTAATTACGCTAATTAACTAGTAAAGAAGCTCTTAATTACGCTAATGGGCATAACTCATGATCTAGACCTCAAATTGATACCAAATTTTGGGGACAACTTTATATTTCAGTAACTAAGGTGTCAACCCTTTTAAATTATCAAAAATTATGATTTTTGGACATTCGGGCATAATGGTCAACATATGGCATTTTAACGGAAACATGCATACGAACTAGATGTCTAATGAACCACATTGTATAATCACAGGAGGATATACTAACATGTTAATAGGTTCAAAATAAGCTCTAAGGTATAATCAAACTTGACTAAAACGGGTCAGAACTGAAAGTCAAAGCGAAAGTCAAACTATGCGACTTTCGGTTCCGAACCGGGTCTAAACAGAAAATTGTCGAGTTGAACATGTTGGAACATGTTCTTACACTTATTACCAAGTTATATAAATTTTCAAACAGGTTACATACAACCTACATTGCTAATTATGCATTAATCTAAAGATAAGCATTCTGTTGACTTTTTCTAATTAGCTTTGACTCTACAATTAGCATGCTTAGAGTGGGAATCTGGAAATACCCTTTTAAGGGTTTGTTACCCACTTAATTACCTTCCTAAAGGTATCTTTAATTCGTGATTAGACAAAGCACATTATGCTTAATCACGAAGTCAAACCTTAATTACGACGGTTTGACTTTTGCTTAATTAACTAAGCTAGAAAGGATTAAAGAGGGTTAAGGACACTTACAAGAGTCCTAAGATGGATTAGAGAGCCTAAGAAAGTGCCTTAGTGACCAGAGGAGCTCCAGAAAAACTTGTAGCCAAAGTTCCAAATGAGCATGACCAAATGATCAAGCTTGTGTTCTTATTTATAGTGAACCCAAGGTCTTTAGATCATGCCAAGCAAGTCTAATGTTGATGCAAGATCATTACATTTGTCCCTAAAGGTCTAAAAACAGCCTAGGAAGCCCATGGAATTCAAATTTTACGTTTTAAGTCGGTTACATGCTTTGGACAGGCAGCTGTCCTGAAGTTACTGCCAGCGACGGTCTTACGGACCGTAAGCTTCGGGCCTTACGGTCCGTAAGGACCCATGCGGACCAGAACCTTAAGCGCCCTGCTTACGGACCGTAAGCCATGAGCCTTGCGGTCCGTAAGCGATGGTCAGAGACAAAAACTTACAAATTTTTAAGTCTTGACCATGCATTCCACAAAAACCGAAACATGCCTTCACTTATCAGATGTGGGGCCTTCAAGATCAGTCATTGCATGGTGAGAAGTCTCTTACATGTTCCCCATTCCAATTTCTCATACAAGTCTTGGCATTTGACGGATATTTCAAGAATGGGTCTTGCAATTTTATATGATTTGGTTAATTATACAACTATTATTAACCATGAGGATTTTATTAGATTTAGGAGTAGTAACAACCTTCACTTCCATTGTCCTTTATAAAGATGAACTTTATTTATCGAGAACAACCGGTTATTAAATGAGATGATCATAGATCGATTTAAGGATCTTGGGGTTTATAAAATGTCGGGTCGCTCAGAGGTGATTTAATAACATGTCGCCCTTGGGTCGTTCAGCGGTAATTAAAATACATGACGCCCTTTTTAAATAAATCCTACCACATATCTCCTTATTAAATCCGGTTTCTCTGACATGCTGTCACAGAGGACACGTGTCTTTATTTAATTGGACAGGAATTTTCAAGGTGTCACATCCTCACCCCCTTAAAAGAAATCTCGACCTCGAGATTTATTGGAATAATTGAGGGTATTTCTCCTTCATCGTGGATTCTAACTCCCACGTATAATCAGGACCTCTACGGCCCTCCCATTTGACCTTGACAATGGGCACGTACTTCCTCCGAAGTTTCTTTACCTGTCGGTCCTCAATTGACACAGGTTTTTCTATAAATTTCAAACTTTCATCAATATGCACATCTGTATGGGGTATGACTAACGATTCATCAGCCAGACATTTCTTTAAATTGCAGATGTGGAACACATTGTGAATGCCACTAAGCTCTTCTGGTAAGTTTAACTTATAAGCCACTGACCCTACACATTCGATGATTTCGAATGGTCCAATGTATCTTGGGCTTAGCTTACCTTTCTTGCCAAATCTCATTACTCCTTTCCAAGGAGATACTTTGAGCAAAACTTTATCGCCAACCTCAAATTTGAGGGATTTTCGCTTACCATCGGCATAGCTTTTCTGCCTATCACGGGCAGCTTTTAGGTGCTCAATGATTTGGGTAACTTTGTCAGTCGTATCCAGGACTAACTCCGGTCCCGATACTTGAACGTCTCCTACCTCGGCCCAGCAAATGGGCGTTCTGCATCTTCTACCATATAGAGCCTCAAAAGGCGCAACCTTAATGCTGGTATGGTAGCTATTATTGTATGAGAATTCAATTAGAGGCAGGTGTCTATCCCAACTTCCTCCTAGGTCTATCACACATGCACGAAGCATGTCCTCCAAGGTTTGAATAGTACGCTCACTTTGCCCATCCGTCTGCGGATGATAAGCCGTACCGAAACTCAGCTGCGAACCTAGAGACCTTTGGAAACTTTTCCATAAGTGAGATGTATATCTGGTATCTCGATCAGAGATGATGGATACCGGTACGCCATGCAGAGCTACTATCTTATCTATATATAATTGGGCTAACATGTCAGAACTGAAAGTTTCTCGTGATCAGCTTTACTCTTGGAATAAATGAGAATGTCGTCAATAAAGACTATGACGAATTTATCCAAGTAAGGTTTGCAAACGCGATTCATGAGATCCATGAATGCGGCAGGTGCGTTTGTGAGTCCGAAAGGCATCACTAGGAACTCATAATGGCCATAACGAGTCCTAAACGCAGTCTTATGAACGTCTTCTTCCTTAACCTTCAGCTGATGATATCCTGATCTCAGATCTATTTTGGAGAAGTAGCTTGCCCCTTGAAGTTGATCGAATAGATCGTCGATCCTGGGTAGAGGATACCTATTCTTAATGGTAACCTTGTTGAGCTCTCGGTAGTCGATACATAGACGCATCGAACCATCTTTCTTCTTGACGAATAGGATTGGTGCTCCCCAAGGAGACGAACTAGGTCTTATGAAACCTTTGGCCAGCAAATCATCTAACTGTGCTCTCAATTCCTTCATCTCTGTTGGCGCTAGCCTATATGGCGCCCTAGCAATCGGTGCGGCTCCAGGAACAATATCGATTTTGAATTCCACTTGTCGATCTGGTGGCAAACCAGGCAGTTCTTCAGGAAGTACATCCGGGAATTCGGATATAACAGGGATATCTTCAATCTTCGGCTTTTGTTCATCAATGGTTACCTGTGCCATATAGATGACACAACCATTCTTCAAACATTGGGATGCCTTGAGCATAGACAACTGCTTAGGCAATCCATGACGAGTATCTCCTTGAATAGTAAGAGACTCACCAGTTGGAGTCTTGATTATTACTTGCCTTATACTGCATACAATCTGGGCTTGGTTATGTGATAACCAATCCATACCCAATACTACATCGAAACCAGCTAATTTGAAGGGTAGCAGGGATAGAGGAAAAGAGTGGTTCCTAATGGATATAGCACATCCATCTAATACAGTCGAAACTGTTTCTAAGGTATCATCTGCCAACTCTACCTCATAGTTAGTACTAAGGGTTTTAACAGGCAATCCTAACAGTTCACAGAACTTACTATCCACAAAAGATTTATCTGCGCCAGAATCAAATAGTATTCTTGCAAAAACGTCATTAATGAGAAACGTACCAGTTATGATGTTATCGTTCTGGATGGCCTCCTGCACGTTCATTTGAAAGACCCTGGCATTGGTCTTCTTTCCTTCTTCTGGCTTCTTAGCATTCTTCGGGCAGTTAGTCTTGATATGCCCTTTTTCATTGCAACTAAAACAAGTTGCATCTTTTATCTTCTTGCATTCAAGAGTCCGATGCTCAGAAGACTTGCATATCCCGCACTTTTTCGGCTGGGATCTCTGCTCAAATCTGCACTTCCCAAAATGGTGCTTCTGACAAGTTTTGCACTTGGGCCTATCGCCCGATCGATTTTCGCTTCTCCTGGCCTCAGAGCCCTTCTTACCATCACGGTTTCCCTTATGCCTCTTGCTTGACCTATGAGAGTCATCATCTTCCCGTCTCCTTTTGTCAGATTCCGAACCTCTTAGAGCTCTCTGTCTTGCTGCATCTTGAGTGAGAGACAGAGATAAGTCGGTGACAGATCGAAACGTAACTGGTCGCGAGGCTTTCACGCTGGCCTTTATTTCAGGGGCCAAACCCCCAATAAAACGCGCGATCCTTTTGGGTTCAGGGGTTACCAGGTAAGGTACTAATCTGGATAAGGTGTTAAAACTGGTGAGGTATGCTTGACAATCAAGGTTCTTCATAACCAAGGATAGGAATTCAGATTCAATACGCTCAACCTCGTGTTGAGGGCAGTAGTTTTCCTTGATAAGAGCAACAAACTGCTCCCAAGACATACCATACAAGGTAGCTTTCCCAGATTCCTGGATCAATGCTCCCTACCAAGCCAACGCCTCTCCTTTGAAGGACTGTGATGCAAACTTCACCATGTCCCTCTCAGCACATCCACTGATGTCTACCACTGTCTCAATCTCATCAAGCCATGTCATACAATCAACTGCCCCTTTCTCCCCTGTAAACTCTCGAGGTTTACATGACACAAAGTACTTATATGTGCAGCCTTTAGCACGTGGGGTTTCATCAACCACAAGCTTTTTAGGGTGAACACTGTTTTCATTGGAGGAATGACGATCCTCATCTTTCTTTGGTTTGGGAGAAGCAGGTGGTGGCTTGTTGCGAACCTCAGAATGGTTCTTTGGCTTAGCATGAGGTGCAGACAGGGGGGTTTCACTGAATTCACTGTACTGTCGCGCTAAGGCTTTGTCAACAGCTTCATTTACGATTGCCTTTAATTCGGCACTGGTTATTAGGAACTTTACATCATCACGGTTCTCAACCGGATGGCTATTGGCTTCCTCTGATCTAGTCATGTAGCTTCAACACTACATATAATTAATAAACAAGGCTTTACTTAAAGGCTCTTTTATAGTATTTTATGTTTTATTAACCAAGGTTTTAAATTGCCATTTTAGGTTAATTTATTAAAACATCAGGATGTTATTACCCTATAATACTCTAATCCTTGGCACATAGGCCTAGTCACAAGGACAATTAATGTAACGCCTCGCGTTTCTAAACTTTCTATTTGTAGCATTGATCACTTGTACTTTCCTTTTCAGTCAATTGTACCCTCGTTTATTTCAAATTTCACTTTGAGACTTGGATCGTAATGAAAACGTGCATCATTTTAATCATATACTTGTTAAGTACTATATTATGCTATTACACGTCGAAACACGTTAAAACAATGTTAAACACGTAAAAACAGTGAGATTCCATCTTAATTTCGGCTCTCTAATTCATCGTTGCCAAGAGATTACCCTAAACAAGACAAAATCAGAAGTTCGTACGATAATTCGTCGATTTACCAGAAAATTCGGGTAAATTAAATATTTATAACATATATTAGTTCTGATAAATTAAATAAATCAAATTAAATATATATATATATATGTGTGTGTGTGTGTGTATATATAAACATATATCAATTTATATATATAATCATATATTAAATAAATCAATGTGTATATATATATATATAAAAATATTAAATAAATCAATATATATATATTAATAAAACCAATTATAAATAATAAATAACAAATATTGTTTTTTTCCTTTTTTTTTAGTTATTGGAAGATAACTAGGTTAGTTTAAACCTAACCTAGTTATACCACCTTTACTCTCATTTATATATTTAACTTAGTTAAATATAAAGTTAAGTTTTTTGTACAAAGGTTCAAACTACAAGGGCCAGAATGTAAATTTTGTCAAAAACCGGTTAAAAAGGGGGTGTTTCTGGGTAAACCCGCCCTTTTATGCTTCGAACCGGACTCGAACTCGTGACCTTCCACACAACAAACACGCGCTTAACCAGCTGGGCTGGGTCTTGGACTGGTGATAGACTTAGAAACATATTAATCTTATGCACTAATTAAATGGAACCGAATTCAAAAGGAACCAAAAAGGGGGGGGGGGGGGGGGTTTCTGGATAAACCCGCCCCCTTATACGCGTAAATGGGGATCGAACCGGTGACCATAGACTTGTAATGCACGTAGTCCTACCGGTTGGACTACGTGACTAACCCGATTAGACTGGGATTTTAATTCCTTTTATACACAAATTACCGGTCTTTTGTTTTTTTTTAAAATCTTGTAACCGCCAACTGTTACGCGGTTCCTCCTCCAACCCCGTCAACTTTCCATTTTCCTTCTTTTGATTGATGATAAACACGGTCAAGACAACCAGGCAATCAATCCATGATTGATTGCCGGTTGCCATAAACATCACCGGTTACCATTTTTTTACCCACCTTCCATTTATTCCGACCACCCGACTCCCCTATATAAACCCGACAACCTCCATTAGAAATCGCACCCACCTCTACATCCCTCTCGTCACTTTTTACTCTCTGCTAGTACCGTCAAGATACACTCGCCGGAGACACGCACCGTTGCCGGAGAAGACAACCGGAAGCACCTCGCCGGAAACCATTTCACGAACACGGTTCGGTATAACCTTCTCCTCCGACTTTCCTTCCCGTTTCTTCTTTTTTTTAAACTGCTACTGTTATTGTTTATTATTATTATTATTATTATTATTATTATTATTATTATTATTATTATTATAAATAACATAATTCAGAATTTTATATTATATTAAAATATAAATCAGGTTTATAATTGTTAATATCTGATTCCTAATAATAAAATAAAATCAGAAATGTTTACCTATCTATTTATATATAAAATACTACATAAATCAGATTTATTTATTTTAAATCAGGATATTCTGTTTTTTTTTTTAAATCAGAATTCTCATTTGATTTATTTATAAAAATCAGATTTAATGTTTTAAAATCAGATTTATATTTTAATCAGAAAATATGATTTTCAGAAATTATATTTTTATCAGAATTTGAATAATTAATTAAAAACAGAATTTTATAAACAGAAATATTATTTTCTGGATTATTAATTTAAATCGGCAATTTAATAAATCAGATTTATTTAATTATTAAACTAATCAGATTTACAATTATTATTTTAGTATTAAAACAGATTTATTATTCCAGAATTTTTTTATTTATTTAATTCAGAAATTTTTATTATCTTCAGAATTATATATATTTCAGAATTATTATTGTTAAATCAGAATTATTATTCTTGTTATCTATATAATCAGAGTTATTTTTTAAATATCAGAATTATTGTTTATATATACATATTAAAACAGAATTTTTATATTAATAAAAAAAAAACAGAATTTATATTGCATTTATTTATTAAATTCCAGAATTTATTATTCAATTTTTCAGATTTATTATCTCATTTTATATAACTAGAATTTTTATAAATAGGTTTATTATTTATAGAATTGTTAATTAATGTTAGATTATTTATTTTAGATTGTTAATTTAAATAATTTTAAACATATTCTTGTTTATTTAATCAAATACTTTAGTAATTCTATTTGTGATACTTGGTAAAATTAATCTTCACTTTTATCTATTTAATTGTCATAAATTATTAAATATATATGGCATATAATTTATATAATTTAAAGATATTAATCCTATTATACTTGATCGCCTTGTTAATTAATAATTCCCAAAATTCCCAATAATTGATAACTCCTTCTAACTTAATAGGGTAATCTTCTTGTGCACATCTCTTGGGATTTTATCATTCTATTTATTCTATCTCATTCCAAGAAACGCAACGCACTCTAAGGTGAGTATACATGACCCATTTTCGTTTTACACTTTTGGGTACAATATGTATTACATATCAAACATCACAACACATTAAACATTTTATGCACACTCATTCCATATTGTATGTGACACACTTTATTCATGTTAGACATGTTATGCTACTGTAAACACCTAATGACTATGTGTTCATTAACTTCGTGCAAGCCTCCCCTAACAATGGTAGCGCTATAGGTTGAGAAACGCCCCTCCTGTTCTATGATCAGGTATTGTTAGGTTTAAACTATGTCAAACATACTCCAATTCGTTGGGTACACTTTAATTGCGTTAAACTTTGGTTTGGACACATAGAGTAACATCGTTTCGAGTATATACTGTTTACATGATATTGTTAATCACATTTGGAATTGAGTAAACATTTTAAACATGTATGTACTATGTATGAAAACTTGTATACTCGCCAACATGCTTTGTTGACATTTATTTTAATACATATTGCAGGTTGAAAGCTCAAGATTCAAGAAATAAGCTAGGATGGCTTTAGATACCCATTTTAGCAAATTAAACAATTGTTTGAATTTTATGTTGCTACTTGAAACTTTGTATTCTTCCATAGTTTTAATAAAATGATTAAATTTATATTGTCACATCTAGTGTTATGTTGTTTTGAGCAATTTGTACGTCTCATCCCGATGTTTCCGCCATCGGTTGGGGTGTGACAGATTGGTATCAGAGCCATAACTATAGGGAATTAGGAATGCCTTGCCTAGTCTATAGTTTAGGAGCTTTTCACTATGTGTTGCTTAAAACAACTTCCCTTCTATCCTCTTTGCTTCCCTCTACTTTCTTTTGGACTTCTAAATTATACATGCCTTTCCTAAGGCTAACACAATACACACTTGGAGCTTTGAAGACACTCTTATAACACAATCGAAATGATTCATCAAGATAGGGGTGATTCCCACACTTGGTGATGATTTTCACTCAGCTATACTTTGATGTTGCACGAAATCTACCCTCAAGTTAGGAGTGATATCCAAACCTTGATGGGAGTTTTCCATTTCATATTCTAGTGGACCCTTATCTTATGATAAGTACCAACCACATTAGGGTACGATGTTATCAAGTTAGAGGTGATACTCGCATCTTGTTAACTAGTCCCACTCCTCGATTTTCGCTCTCGCCAAAGTTTCGATTTCCCAAACGATTAAGGATGTGTAGTAACTGGAAGGACAAACATCGTTAGTCGCTCCTCGATGAGAGTGTTTGTCTATTAGGCCAAAGCACGTTTCCTTAATACGAGAAGGTCTTCGATTCACTTTGGAAGTGTCATACGTTACGTTCCGTGACAATCCATATTTTACGTTAAATCTCTTTTTATGTTATCTCAATTATTATGTGTTTTATATTGAGCGTTACGATCATTTCTCGCTAGGAGACACACTTTGCACTATTGTCGTAACCTAAAACAATTAATGATATTCTCTCGCGAACAAATTAAATTTATTACGCTTTCATTTTACATGTTGCACTATGTGAACATTCATGACATTTCATTCATTATATTCTATGTGTACAACAATGTGAAACAATGTGTTACATGTTGCATTCATAAAAACAAAAATCTTTTAAACATTATGATCAAGTCTCACTCCTATTTCATTTTGGTTTCATAGATGTCTTCCTCACGACAAATGTCTTCCAAGAAGTCCAAGGCCAACTCCCAAAAGAAGATGATGGCGTTCATGGCTAAGCAATTCGCTCGTCTTATCCCCAAAGTCGTGACGGAAATTCAAGCTTCCAACACACCCAACTCCTCCATTGACTCCAAGGTAGCCCACCCAAAGCCAGTCACCTTCAACTACAAGCACTTTGCTTCTTGCCATCCAAAGCCATTCACTGGCAAAGAGGGTGTGACAGCTATGTTCGAGTGGTTCGACAGCATAGAGGTCACATTCATAAATAGTGAATGTCCTGACGAACTAAAGACACGAAGTGCAACTGGTGTCTTTCAAGCTAGAGCTTTGGAGTGGTGGACGAATGAGAGGAATCTTCGTTCGAATGAATTGGCCTATGCCCTGTCTTGGGAAGAACTAAAGCAACTCATGATGGAGGAATTCTGCCCTCCTCATGAACAGCAAAAGCTCGAGGAAGAATTCTGGTCGCTTAAGCAAATTGGTGATGACAACTTATCCTATACCACCCGTTTCAAACAGTTGAGTTTCATTGTACCCCACCTTGTTCTCACAGTCGAGCGTATGATCAAGAAATACATCCATGGTTTGCCACCTTTCATGAGGGACACCATCGAGGCAGCTCGACTCGATAACATCGAGGATGTCTATCGCCTCGCAGCCAGCTTGAACAATAATCGCGTTCGCGATAAACAGGCTGCAGCCGCCTCTAAGTCAGCCTCCCAAAACCGATCAGCTCACCAAATTACCCAGCAGCCCAACCAAAATCGGGGCAAGAAACGTTCCCACCAAAACCCTGTTTGCAATGCCGTTGTGCCAGCCGCACCACAAACCCAAGAACACCCAGAGAAGAAACAGTATGTCGGGAACCAACCTAAGTGCAACATTTGTCAGTTTCACCACCCACCTACCAACAAATGTCGCCATTGCACCTCATGCAACCGTTATGGTCACTTCGCTACCCAATGTCGTACTCACCCACCACCTGCCCAAAACCCTAAGCCAAACAATGCTGTGAGAGCCTGCTTCAATTGTGGGGACACTACTCATCTTCGTCCTCAATGCCCTCAGCTAAGGCAAGAGCTGCGTCAACCAGATCCACGAGGTCGTGCTTTTCAAATCAATGCCAAGCAAGCTCAGAACGACAATGAAGTCGTGAATGGTACGTTCCTCGTTAACAATTTATATGCTTCAACTTTATTTGATACTGGTGCGGATAAAAGTTTTGTATCTATTGAATTTGAGTCATTGGTAAATTGCCCACGCTCGAAACTACCAACGTCATTCTCAGTCGAAGTTGCCAATGGCAATTCTATTCGCGTCACTTCAATTCTTCGAAATTGCACTCTTACCCTCAACGAGCATACCTTTTTGATCGATCTCATACCCATGGAATTGGGAAGCTTCGACGTCATAGTAGGCATGGATTGGCTTCGAAAGAACCATGCCGAAATCGCGTGTCACGAGAAATGCGTTCGTTTACCACTTCCATCTGGTGCCATCTTAAACGTCTATGGAGACAGGCCCTCTCAAGGACTAAAGTTAATGTCTTGCACCCAAGCGAATAGATACTTACGTAAACCATACCTTGCCTTTTTAGCCCACGTAGTGGAAGAAAAGGGCAAGGGAAAGGACGTAAGCGAAGTTCCAGTGGTGTGTGATTTTCCTGACGTCTTCCCAGAGGATCTACCTGGTCCTCCTCCTCCTCGATCAGTCGACTTTCGTATTGACCTCGTACCTGGTGCAACTCCAGTTGCTCGGGCTCCTTATCGTCTTGCACCCTCGGAGATGCAAGAACTCTCTAGTCAACTTCAAGAGCTTCTCGATAAAGGCTTTATTCGACCAAGTACCTCACCTTGGGGTGCTCCTGTCCTATTCGTCAAGAAGAAAGATGGTGTTAGTACATTAATGTCTATCGCCTTCGTCATTTCCGTCCGTAGCTGAAACTGTTTAATTCTAGGCTTTACATTGTTATATTAGTTAGTAAAGGCAAGGTGGCATGATTGTAAATAAGGAGAACTCTCCTTATACCTTGGCCTATAAATAGAAGCCTTAGGCTTTTAGTTTGAGACTTTTGCCATTTTGGAACTTTGGAGCTTAGAGGTTAGAGAGAGAAGCTAGAGAGAGAAAGTAGAGAGAGAAAGGCAAAAGGTGATTCGTGTTGCTTGTACATTTTCATACGTTTCTATAGAATCACAGATTGAGTACGTCTCGTGTGTTTCGGTCGTTCACGTTCACGGATTCCGCACGTCGAACGTGTCATACGCAATCGTTACGGAGTCAAACCGGTCCTAACAAGTGGTATCAGAGCAGGAGCTCGATTGCACGGATCAAACGCACGAATTTGCACAGAAATTCTTCAGATTCAGAGTCAATTTTACTCAGATTTGTCAAAATTTCTTCACTCTTCATCTTTTTCACGTTTTTAACTGAAAATTGCAAAATTAAACGACTTTTTACGGTTCAAATTGGCTGAAATTTTGATATGTTGTGCGCTTATATCTGATCTATGATCCTACAAATTTTCAGGTCAAAATTCCAAGTAGTTTGGGAGAAATCAGTGATTTTGTGCTCATTTTTGCTGAAAATGTTCGTCAAGTTCTTCATCAGGTCCTACTCGATCGAGTAGGCCAACCGTTCGGTTAGGCTACTCGAACGGCTAGCAAAGTGCTAACCGTTCGAACAGAAAAATCTCACTCGAACAGCATACTTTTCTATTCGATCGGCTAGCAACTCTTGGATCGAACAGCATATTAGTGCACTCCAATCGAACAGTTGACTATTTGACCCTGTTCGATCGAATAGTAGCTTTTATTGTTCGGCTGGTGTAGCCGATCGAATAGTCATTCCTATTCGTTCCACCGTTATGTGCAACCAATCGAACAGCAGTTAATACGTTGACCCTGGTTGACCTAGCCGAACGTCCAGCTTTTCTTATCCGATCAACCGTCTTTTATAGCCAATCGGGTAGCAACATATCATGAACGTCAAACATTAATCAGCTTTAATCAATGTCATCGGTGAAATAAATTGCACATGTGAACTGACATCATCTATTAAATCTGCATTTAGAAACAGTTGTCGGCCACAACATATTAAATGCATGTGATATATTGTCAATTGTTCACTATCATTCCAATCATATTATAAGATTAAAGGTTCAATCACATTCATTTTGTGTGAAAGTTGTCAGCCATGATTATTGATCACATGAATATAATTTGAGGTCAAATGAAATTGTATTGTTTTGATTGATTGTCGGCCATTTTTCTCGAAATTATATCAATGTGCATGTGATGATGTTTTGAAAATCGAAGTTTCATTGAAGTTTTACTAACCGATTGATCAAGATTTGTCGTTTTGTGTTTGTCACAAAAATGTTTTCATTCGGCTAGCATAGCATTGTATTCAATCGAGTAGCCAACTCAATCGGCTAGGAAGTGTCTTCAAACGAGTAGTCCACTCGATCGACTGGTGTACTCGATCGGCTAGCAGGACATTTCGCTCGATCGGCTAGCATCTCCCTCCCACTCGATCGGCTAGCATTACCTTCCCACCCGATCGGCTAGCATAACCTTCCCACCCGATCGGCTAGCATAACACTCCTACCCGATCGGCTAGCATAACTCCCACTCGATCGGCTAGCAAACCCCCATCCGATCGGCTGACATTAATCAATTGAATAAATGTTTTAAAATTGATTTGGATCATTTCATTTTTAAATCATATCAAATCAATTAACTTTCAAAATCAAGTTTCTTAAAAGTTTTTGAACTAATCGTTTGTTTACGTGTGAGATTCAGGTGATTCAAGATAATTCAAGAAGATCAAACCATGGCTGAGGAATTTTATAACACGTTTTTCAACGCATTCACATCCGAATCATCAGAAGTTACAACTGTTACACCAAAAACCATCACGAAGGCAATCAATGAGAACATCAAGCATGATAATTTCTACGGAACGCATTCTAAACCACCAACGCTTGAAAGTATTGAAGACTACACTTGGTGGAAAGAACGGTTTATCAACTGGGCGAAAGCGTATGCGCATGAAAGTTGGTTTTGTCTAGAATACGGATATGAAAAGCCAAAAGATGACAAAGGTGAAGATTTACCGTTCAAAAGATTCTCCAGAGACGACAAAGCAGAATTTGCCGCCGAACAAAGGATGATTGCATTGATACAGTCAGCGATTAGAAACGATATATTTGCATTACTTAATCATAGCGGGTCATCCAAATCGGTTTGGGAAGCTTTACGTATTAAAGCTGAGGGTGGCAAACAAATTAAAAAGAACAAAATCGCTTTACTTAAAAAGGAATTTGATCTTTTTGATGGTTTAAAAGGAGAATCAGTGAGGCAAATGATAGAGAGATTTTGTCACCTAAAAATTGAACTCGAAAGATTTGAAATTGCTAAAACAAGAGAAGAAATTATTGATAAAGTGATTGAAGCGTTACCACGAGTTGATCAGTGGCAAACGTTTGTGTTTATTTTGAAAAATGATGATTTATATGATACAATTTCTCTTGATGCATTGTTTGAAAAGATTGAGAGTCATGACCTGGAGCTACAAAAGCAAAGCAAGATGACAGAGTCTTCACGTCAACAGAATGTCGGCTTGTATTACAAAAGTAGTGTACTTTCAGAGAAAGGCGTTGGTTCACCAAAGACAGCATTCATTGGTGAGAAGATGAAAGAACCACTAACAACGTCATCAAGTCATCATTCTGGATATCATTCATCTTCGCAAACAAATTCTGAAGACACAGACGAGATTTTATGCAACATTGCTCTTAAGCTAAAGAATTCTCCAGCAATGAGCATCAATGCAGCGAAGCAGCAAATGAGTTTTCTCGCATCTGTTCTGGAGTCATATGAAGGTCTTGTAGCTGGCAAAATTGGAAACTCCGAATTGACCAAAGAAGACTACGACCAGATTGATCCGGAAGAGATGGAACTCATAGACATCCGTTGGTGTTTAGCTAGTTGTATTCGTCGCGCTCAGAGGTATATGGAGATTACAGGAAAACAATCTCTTGGTGGTCCATCAACGAAGCTCGGATTCGACAAGACAAAAGTGACCTGTTTCAAATGCAAGCAAAAGGGTCATTTCAAAAGAGAGTGTAAGAATGCAGAAGTTGCTGAGGTAAATGAACGTCCTTTCAACGATGACTATTATCGAAAGGCGATTTACCACAGAAGCAGAGAAGAACCAAAGTTGATTGAAGAGAAACCAAAAACAACTTCAAGAGCTTGTCCTGTCATTTATCCTGATGAAGGGTATGATTGGTCTCAAATTTGTCCAGAAGAAGATCGATTGGAAAATGTTCGTAAAACAGCTCATGGGAAAGCTATGACAGCACCAAGAAAGTTTGCGAATGTTGCTGAAATCAAAGAAGAAAAGGACAATGCTAAAATCCATGAAGAAAAAGTTGAGAACAAAGAGAAAACTCGAGAAGAGATCTTGAGTGAGAAAACGTATCGAGAAAGAAACGTGGTTTACGACAGAATGGATGAGATGCAGGAAGAATATGAAAATGCTGTCAGCAACAGAAGATGGGACAAGAAGAGAGAATGTTACTACAACAGAGAAGGAGAACCAGTCGTTCCAAAGAAAGATATAATCTTTGATGATGTTCTTCTCGTTGTCCCGTTGAGAGCCGAATATTACAGAAGGGTGATGAAAGATGAAGCATACGTTAAACAGTACGAAAGAGATATCCGATATGCTATGCTGTCATGCTTGAGAAAAAGAGATGAGGAGAAATTGAAGAAGAGTGTTGAAGAGATGGTAGATAATCTGAAGAAGGTTGCTGAAGAGGTTGAAATAGAAGCTGTGAAAGCTGAAGTTGAGAAGGAAGCTGTTACTGAAGAACAGCAAACTGAAGAAGGAGTGAAGAAAGAAGAAAAGAATGAGAATGTGAAAGATGGTACTGTTGGTGATGAAATCAGTGTTGAACAAACGCTGAATGATGCTGAAATGAAGCAGCCAGAAGCTACTGACAACACCAAAGTGTCAAACACTGAGGTACATTCTGATTCTGAAAACTTGAAACTGAATAATCAGTGCAAGAAATGCATGGAACCGTGCAGAGCTTGTACTGAAAAAGATGAGCAATTCAGAATAAAAGAACTTGAATTCACAAAAATCGAAAACATTTTCAAAGAAAAATGCAAAGAGATGTTAGAAAAAGAAAAGGTTTTTAACGAAAAAGATGAAAAATTTTCAGCAATAGAAAAAGAAAATGAAGTTTTAAAAGAAGATGTTTTGAAAATAAAAAATGAATATTCTCAAAAAGAAATTGTGTGTCAAGAACTGACAAAGGAATATGATTCAATGAAACTATCACATCAAGTTATGAAAGAGTCATTTGAAAAAGTGAAAGATGAAATGAAATATGCTCAATCTAAAATGAATAATATGTCTGAAACAACAAAAGAGCTAAAACGAATGTATGCTATAAAACAAGATGTTGTTAATTCCTATATTGAGGATGTTGCTAAGCTAAAGCAACAGATTGTTGATTTAGAACAGGAAAACAACAAGTTAAAAAGTTACCATGTGTCATCATATGTGCTTGAACGAATTTTCAATATAAAACCGGGAGATGGTGAGTCTGAGCAGAACAAGAAAGGCATTGGCTCAGAATATCATCAAGTTCCTCCACCGGAAAAGTTTGCATTTTATGATGAGGAAAAGGTCGAAAAAGCTTTCAACATGGTAGACCAATTGCCAGACAACATTGACATAACCTATTCCAAATCTGATGATTTTCATGATTCAGAGGTGGTAGGTAAAGTCGTTGAAAGCGTCTTGAACGAAGAGTCGGTTCATACAGGTAAATCTGAATCACATGATGAGGATGAAGGAAATCTTCATGATAGATATCTGAAGAACACAAAATCCGAGAAAAATTTGAATGATGATTCAAAAGGATTGGTTTATACCATGATTGGATCAGACAAATTATTCTTAGATGTTGTATTCCCGATTCAGAATGTGATTTTAGAAAAGATTAACAAAGTTTTCAAAATGGTTGAGATTGAGAAGTCTGAGATTTCAAAGTTTGTTGGTAAGAGTTATAATGGTTCGTATAACAAACCTAGTTTCAAAAGGAAAAACATGAAGGCTGGGTTGGGTTATAAGAAGAAACAGGATCGAAACAAAAATGAAATGCCAAATTCTCAAGCAAAAAGGAGTTTTGTTCAAGGAAACAGTTTGGATGAAGAAAAGGAACTTGGTAAATTGAGACAGTCTAATGTTGAGTTTGATGCTCAAAAGCAAAAGCAACAACCGCAGGTCAAAGATGTGTCCATGAGAACATGTTTCAAATGTGATCAAAAAGGACATCTTGCACGCAAGTGTCCAAATCTAAAACCTGTGGATGTTGATCAAACGAAGATTGATATTGAGAAACAAAAATCTGAGAATGTGAGACAAAGGTCACCCAAATTTGATTCGAAACAAACTTGGAAGTATAACACAAACAAGTTTGCTTCAAATCAAAATTGGAAATCAAACCAGAACAGGTTCGATTCAAGACAGACCTTGAATTCTCATACACCCAGATTCAGAACAACACAAAGTTGGAAAACTTCAGTTGATATGACAAAACCCAAAGAGGTTTGGAAACCAAAAGTTGTTGTTCAAAACCAAAGTGTTCAAAAAGATTCACATTTTTACAAACGTGGAACACCAAAAGGTCAAGCATGGAGTGTTAAAACACATGTTGATTTGGTTAAAAATGAAAAACAAAAACAAATCTGGAAATCGAAAACAGAAAGTTCAACTTATGAGGTGAAAAAGGCTGAGGAGTCAATTTCGATTGATTATGATGCAAATTTTCCACCACTTAAGGCTGAAAACTTTAAGATTCAGATTGCTAGAGTCAAGGTTACACCCAAGGTTGATGAGGCTTGGGTGGACACAATGTTTGATTAAACAATTTGAATTGCCGGAGCTTCCTTTATCGCGAAGCATGAATCGGCATCTTTAGTGAAAGAAAATTATTGTGTCGTATTTGATAAAAAGTTGAATGTGCAGGTGTTTATGAAGAAAACTGGATGTCAAACAAAGGAGAATCGAAGCAGCCCGGCACAGGAAGCTGCTGATCCCTGCAATGGTTAATCAGGGAGTTTGTTTGTTTTTCTGTAAATAAATAAACAATATTTTCAAAAACCCTAAAAATTGAAAAATTTGAAAAACCAAAAATATGTTTTCATTTTGTCAAAAATTTGAAAATAAAAATATATTTGTTTCTAAATTTTTCAAAAATACAAAAAAATTCAAAAATATGTTATTTGAATTAGCCGGAACTCCCAGGTTGGTAATTGAGGAGTAGGAATCGGCATCTTTCTTGAGAAATGTTTTATCAAGGACATTAAGTTGTACTTGATTTAACTTTCGTATTAGTTAATGAAAGAACAAGGTGATGAATAAACCCCGTGTGTGAATTAAACAAAACTTATTTTCCGGAAAAACCATTTTGATTAAAAGAAACTTAAATGTTTTGAAATCATAATGGGAAAAATAGTTTGTTATCAGGGGAAATTCTGATTGAATATGCCGAAACCCTCACGGCTGAACAAACATGATTAATTTCACAAGATTGAAAAACGGTTTTCAAACAGTAAAAGATCAATGTGTTGTAAATCATGGGGGTACATTATGTTTTCTGCAAATCAGTGCATGAGAAGCAGAAAATGGATGGCGAGACAAAGCTATCAGTATTAGGTTGTCAAATTTTCTTTAAATGGTTTTGAATTTTAGGGGGAGTAAGATATAGATTTTATTAGAAAATCCAAAAACATTAGAAAATTTGAAAAATACAAAAACATGATAAAATTCAAAAATTTGAATTTTGCGTAAAAAGAGGAAATGATAGTACATCAGTAGACAGTTACTGTACGCTAAAGATTTGTATAGTATAAAGTGTTAAACAGTTTTACTGATGATATGTTAATAGATTTTTACACATTTAGTAGATTTATTTGGGATATAAACCTAAAATTTCAAACTTGTGAAATTTGTGGGGAACACTACTTGGATATATAGGTAACCCCTGAAATCTCGTTTGAAAGGTTTCTTATTCTGATACACTAGGTTTTTCTACTATTTGATGTTTGGGGTATTATTCCGGGACTTCTGCTGAACGGAAGTTCTGACCTAGTCCTTGGATAATGCTTTATCTCAAATGCTTGAAACATAGCATTATAGCCCTCAGATTGATTAGACAATAAAATTGATAATCATCTGTTGTAGCTAAAAGATCCTCTAAAGGGGACATACCAAAGTCGAAACTGATATCTCTCTGCGCATACGGAAGTATCGACCTGAGATCCCTCAGTTCTCGCATGTCCTAAATTATGTACAGACATCATTTTAGTAAAATCACCTGTGTGTCTTAATATTGAGATTCTGGATACGGGAGTATATTCAAGAGGTGGGACACATGAATGATCTAAGTTCATAAGACATCTAAATAGTATCCTGAGTAAATTGAAAATTGTGAAAGAATTTAGAAACAATCTATGTGAATTGTTTAATACTGAGTATGATTTAAAGCTTAACGGTACTAGTAATTTGTCAAAAACTGATATGATCCTCTGTCGCATTCTCAAACAAAAAATATTGTCTGTAAATATGCTTGTATATATATTTCTTTAATGCTTTATATTTTTAGAAAATACAAAAAGATTTTGATTTCTGCTTTATTTTCGACAACCGATGTCTGAGTGCTAAGTTTCAAGATCTAAGTATGCTAATCGTGTTTCTGAAAATAAATCAAGTTCATTGATTTGAAACTTGAAATTTTAAAATTAAAATCAAAAACAGTTTGTGATATCTCCAAGGTCATTAATTTGGACTTGGATGATCAACCGTGAAGGATTTGGATGCTCATATTGTTAAAATCTGTTTAAAAAGGCCAGTTTTTGATTTTGGATGCTTAAATACTGCCAAATCTTTGAAGCATTTTGATAGGGGGAGAGAGTCAAGATAATCCTGGATATATTCATATTATTATATCTTAAAATCAGGATCTTGATTTAGAAAGTTTACAGAGCCAGATTACGATTTCTGGACAATTTCAAAACATTGTCACTTATAAACGTATGAGTGTTGCAGATGTTATTCCAGACTACGATCCCAACAGCCAAGTCTGAGGGGGAGTCTGAAGACGAGCTCAATACTAACGGAAGCGTGTAAGGAGCCAGGTATCGTTCCTGGAAGAGCTTGTATCTGGAAAGCCAGGTGTCGATCCCAAAGCACGGAAGCTTGACGAAAGGGGGAGCCTGAAGAGTTTACTGAAAGGGGGAGCTGAAGCTGAAGACAGATCCACCGGGATTCTGTTCAAGCAAGAGGTAGTCTGTATTTGCTGAAAACATGTTAAATCTTCAAGAAGACTCAGAAAGAGAGAGAAAGAAAAGTCGCTACGAGTTTTTACGGATTGACTGCGGCAATATCCAAGGGGGAGTCTGTTAGTACATTAATGTCTATCGCCTTCGTCATTTCCGTCCGTAGCTGAAACTGTTTAATTCTAGGCTTTACATTGTTATATTAGTTAGTAAAGGCAAGGTGGCATGATTGTAAATAAGGAGAACTCTCCTTATACCTTGGCCTATAAATAGAAGCCTTAGGCTTTTAGTTTAGACTTTTGCCATTTTGGAACTTTGGAGCTTAGAGGTTAGAGAGAGAAGCTAGAGAGAGAAAGTAGAGAGAGAAAGGCAAAAGGTGATTCGTGTTGCTTGTACATTTTCATACGTTTCTATAGAATCACAGATTGAGTACGTCTCGTGTGTTTCGGTCGTTCACGTTCACGGATTCCGCACGTCGAACGTGTCATACGCAATCGTTACGGAGTCAAACCGGTCCTAACAGATGGTTCGTTTCGTATGTGTATCGATTATCGTGAGCTTAATAAGCTCACTGTCAAGAATCGTTATCCTCTCCCTCGCATCGACGACCTCTTCGACCAATTACAAGGTGCAACTTGCTTCTCAAAGATCGACCTTCGATCAGGTTATCATCAACTTCGCGTCCTTGAAGAGGACATTCCAAAAACCGCTTTTCGTACTCGCTATGGACACTACGAGTTCGTAGTTATGCCTTTTGGCTTGACTAACGCACCCGCTGTGTTCATGGATCTAATGAATCGTGTTTGCAAACCATATTTGGATCGTTTCGTAATCGTTTTCATTGACGACATCCTCATCTACTCTAAAACTCGAGTCGATCACAAGCGTCATTTGCGTCTCATTCTAGAACTCTTGCGTGGTGAACAACTATACGCAAAGTTTTCCAAATGTGAATTTTGGATCAAGGAGGTCCAATTTCTTGGTCACGTCGTTAGCGAGAAAGGGATCCATGTTGATCCAGCCAAAATCGAAGCGGTGAAAAGTTGGATAGCACCTAAAAATCCGTCAGAAATTCGTTCATTCCTTGGATTGGCGGGTTACTATCGTCGATTCATCTCCAATTTCTCAAAGATTGCTGTTCCCCTCACCATGTTGACTCAAAAAGAAAAGCCTTTCGTTTGGGGTCGCGAACAAGAGGAATCATTTCAAACCCTCAAGAGCATGCTTTGCAATGCTCCTATTCTAGCTCTTCCTAATGGAACAGAAGACTTCGTGGTGTATTGCGATGCATCAAATCGTGGTCTTGGTTGTGTTCTCATGCAACGCGACAAGGTCATCGCATACGCTTCGCGACAGTTGAAAATCCATGAGAAGAACTACACTACCCACGATCTCGAACTTGGCGCAGTTGTTTTTGCGTTGAAGATTTGGCGACACTACCTATATGGTACTAAGTGTGTGGTTTTCACTGACCATAAGAGCCTACAACACATCTTCAACCAAAAGGAACTTAATATGCGACAACGTCGTTGGGTGGAATTGTTAAACGACTACGACTGCGAAATTCGCTATCACCCTGGTAAGGCGAACGTAGTGGCCGATGCTCTTAGTCGTAAAATTCATTCGTTTGGCATTCGTTGTTTTCAAATCACTAGTGACCTCCACACTTGCATTCGTGAGGCACAATACTCAGCGGCCAATGAAGGAAGTCTAATCGTCGAGATACGTGGTGCTTCTATAGACCAACTCACGACGAAGTCAGATGGACTTCAATACTATCTCAATCGCATTTGGGTGCCTGATCGTGATAATCTTCGAGAATTCATCTTAAACGAGGCTCATAAATCCAAGTACTCTATTCACCCTAGTGCCGATAAGATGTACCACGACCTTCGTACATCCTATTGGTGGCCAGGAATGAAGAAAGACATCGCCCTTTACGTTTCGAAATGCCTCACGTGTTCCAAAGTCAAGGCTGAGCACCAGCGCCCTTCTGGTTTGCTTGAGCAACCAAAGGTTCCAGTCTGGAAATGGGATAGCATTGCTATGGACTTCATAACCAAACTCCCTCGTACCCCTTCTGGTCACGACAGCATATGGGTCATCGTTGATCGTCTAACTAAATCAGCTCACTTCTTGCCTATTCGTGAGGATTTCAAGGTCGAAAAGCTTGCACAAATCTACACTGATAAAATCATTTGTCGTCATGGGATTCCTCACGACATTATTTCTGATCGTGATGGTCGTTTCACTTCTCGTCTTTGGCAAACTTTCCAATCCGCTATGGGCACACAACTAAACCTCAGTACGGCCTTCCATCCTCAAACAGATGGACAGACAGAGCGTACTATCCAAACGTTAGAGGATATGCTTCGTGCTTGTGTCATTGACTTTGGTGGTAGTTGGGATAAGCATTTACCATTGGCTGAATTCTCGTACAATAACAGCTATCACTCTAGTATTCGAATGGCCCCATTTGAAGCATTATATGGTCGTAAGTGCCGATCTCCTATTAGTTGGCACGAGGTTGGACACAAACAATTCACAGGTCCTGAGCTGATCCAAGAAACAACAGATCGAATCCTTCACGTTCGTGATAATCTACTCAAGGCTAGAAGTCGGCAAAAGAGCTATGCCGACAAAGGACGTAAACCCATGGAATACAATGTTGGGGATCAAGTCTTGCTCAAAGTATCCCCATGGAAAGGGGTTGTACGTTTTGGAAAGAAGGGTAAACTCGCTCCTCGTTATGTGGGCCCCTTCAAGGTTCTCGAAAGGGTCGGCAAGGTGGCTTACGTACTTGACCTACCCCAAGAGTTGAACAACGTACATCCAACGTTTCATGTTTCGAATCTAAAGAAGTGTCTTGCGGATGAAGGACTTCATGTTCCAGTCGAAGACTTGCAGGTCAATGAAACTCTCCACTTCGTGGAGAAACCAGTCGAGATCGTAGACCAAGGAACCAAGCACCTCAGGCGTAGCAAGATTCGCATAGTCAAGGTGCGATGGGAAGGCAAACGAGGTGCTGAGTTTACTTGGGAGCTCAAGAGCGATATGAAGGACAAGTACCCACATCTATTCAGTGAATCTGATTCATCATAATTTCGAGGACGAAATCTCCTAAAGTAGGGGAGACTGTAACGCCTCGCGTTTCTAAACTTTCTATTTGTAGCATTGATCACTTGTACTTTCCTTTTCAGTCAATTGTACCCTCGTTTATTTCAAATTTCACTTTGAGACTTGGATCGTAATGAAAACGTGCATCATTTTAATCATATACTTGTTAAGTACTATATTATGCTATTACACATCGAAACACGTTAAAACAATGTTAAACACGTAAAAACAGTGAGATTCCATCTTAATTTCGGCTCTCTAATTCATCGTTGCCAAGAGATTACCCTAAACAAGACAAAATCAGAAGTTCGTACGATAATTCGTCGATTTACCAGAAAATTCGGGTAAATTAAATATTTATAACATATATTAGTTCTGATAAATTAAATAAATCAAATTAAATATATATATATATATATATATATATATATATATATATATATATATATATATATATATGTGTGTGTGTGTATATATAAACATATATCAATTTATATATATAATCATATATTAAATAAATCAATGTATATATATATATATATAAAAATATTAAATAAATCAATATATATATATTAATAAAACCAATTATAAATAATAAATAACAAATATTGTTTTTTTTTCCTTTTTTTTAGTTATTGGAAGTTAACTAGGTTAGTTTAAACCTAACCTAGTTATACCACCTTTACTCTCATTTATATATTTAACTTAGTTAAATATAAAGTTAAGTTTTTTGTACAAAGGTTCAAACTACAAGGGCCAGAATGTAAATTTTGTCAAAAACCGGTTAAAAAGGGGGGTTTCTGGGTAAACCCGCCCTTTTATGCTTCGAACCGGACTCGAACTCGTGACCTTCCACACAACAAACACGCGCTTAACCAGCTGGGCTGGGTCTTGGACTGGTGATAGACTTAGAAACATATTAATCTTATGCACTAATTAAATGGAACCGAATTCAAAAGGAACCAAAAAGGGGGGGGGGGGTTTCTGGATAAACCCGCCCCCTTATACGCGTAAATGGGGATCGAACCGGTGACCATAGACTTGTAATGCACGTAGTCCTACCGGTTGGACTACGTGACTAACCCGATTAGACTGGGATTTTAATTCCTTTTATACACAAATTACCGGTCTTTTGTTTTTTTATAAAAATCTTGTAACCGCCAACTGTTACGCGGTTCCTCCTCCAACCCCGTCAACTTTCCATTTTCCTTCTTTTGATTGATGATAAACACGGTCAAGATAACCAGGCAATCAATCCATGATTGATTGCCGGTTGCCATAAACATCACCGGTTACCATTTTTTTACCCACCTTCCATTTATTCCGACCACCCGACTCCCCTATATAAACCCGACAACCTCCATTAGAAATCGCACCCACCTCTACATCCCTCTCGTCACTTTTTACTCTCTGCTAGTACCGTCAAGATACACTCGCCGGAGACACGCACCGTTGCCGGAGAAGACAACCGGAAGCACCTCGCCGGAAACCATTTCACGAACACGGTTCGGTATAACCTTCTCCTCCGACTTTCCTTCCCGTTTCTTCTTTTTTATAAACTGTTACTGTTATTGTTTATTATTATTATTATTATTATTATTATTATTATTATTATTATTATTATAAATAACATAATTCAGAATTTTATATTATATTAAAATATAAATCAGGTTTATAATTGTTAATATCTGATTCCTAATAATAAAATAAAATCAGAAATGTTTACCTATCTATTTATATATGAAATACTACATAAATCAGATTTATTTATTTTAAATCAGGATATTCTGTTTTTTTTTTTAAATCAGAATTCTCATTTGATTTATTTATAAAAATCAGATTTAATGTTTTAAAATCAGATTTATATTTTAATCAGAAAATATGATTTTCAGAAATTATATTTTTATCAGAATTTGAATAATTAATTAAAAACAGAATTTTATAAACAGAAATATTATTTTCTGGATTATTAATTTAAATCGGCAATTTAATAAATCAGATTTATTTAATTATTAAACTAATCAGATTTACAATTATTATTTTAGTATTAAAACAGATTTATTATTCCAGAATTTTTTTATTTATTTAATTCAGAAATTTTTATTATCTTCAGAATTATATATATTTCAGAATTATTATTGTTAAATCAGAATTATTATTCTTGTTATCTATATAATCAGAGTTATTATTTAAATATCAGAATTATTGTTTATATATACATATTAAAACAGAATTTTTATATTAATAAAAAAAAACAGAATTTATATTGCATTTATTTATTAAATTCCAGAATTTATTATTCAATTTTTCAGATTTATTATCTCATTTTATATAACTAGAATTTTTATAAATAGGTTTATTATTTATAGAATTGTTAATTAATGTTAGATTATTTATTTTAGATTGTTAATTTAAATAATTTTAAACATATTCTTGTTTATTTAATCAAATACTTTAGTAATTCTATTTGTGATACTTGGTAAAATTAATCTTCACTTTTATCTATTTAATTGTCATAAATTATTAAATATATATGGCATATAATTTATATAATTTAAAGATATTAATCCTATTATACTTGATCGCCTTGTTAATTAATAATTCCCAAAATTCCCAATAATTGATAAATCCTTCTAACTTAATAGGGTAATCTTCTTGTGCACATCTCTTGGGATTTTATCATTCTATTTATTCTATCTCATTCCAAGAAACGCAACGCACTCTAAGGTGAGTATACATGACCCATTTTCGTTTTACACTTTTGGGTACAATATGTATTACATATCAAACATCACAACACATTAAACATTTTATGCACACTCATTCCATATTCTATGTGACACACTTTATTCATGTTAGACATGTTATGCTACTGTAAACACCTAATGACTATGTGTTCATTAACTTCGTGCAAGCCTCCCCTAACAATGGTAGCGCTATAGGTTGAGAAACGCCCCTCCTGTTCTATGAGCAGGTATTGTTAGGTTTAAACTATGTCAAACATACTCCAATTCGTTGGGTACACTTTAATTGCGTTAAACTTTGGTTTGGACACATAGAGTAACATCGTTTCGAGTATATACTGTTTACATGATATTGTTAATCACATTTGGAATTGAGTAAACATTTTAAACATGTATGTACTATGTATGAAAACTTGTATACTCGCCAACATGCTTTGTTGACATTTATTTTAATACATATTGCAGGTTGAAAGCTCAAGATTCAAGAAATAAGCTAGGATGGCTTTAGATACCCATTTTAGCAAATTAAACAATTGTTTGAATTTTATGTTGCTACTTGAAACTTTGTATTCTTCCATAGTTTTAATAAAATGATTAAATTTATATTGTCACATCTAGTGTTATGTTGTTTTGAGCAATTTGTACGTCTCATCCCGATGTTTCCGCCATCGGTTGGGGTGTGACAATTAAGGTAATTCAATAACCAAGATTTTTAAAATATCAAGGTGTTTTAGGTAGAATTATAGTTCTATACCATTAATTGACAGGGAGTCATAAGCTACCACTGTCTTTAGTCACGGAGGACATTTAATTATTGCCCACAGGCACTTCACTTTCAAAGAAGTGGTTTAATAAATTAAGGGAATTCAGAAATTAACCCAATATATACATGGCCTGTGTGACTTTACTGATTCACAGTTTGCCAAGAGCTTTAACATACTAGGTGTTAATAATTGGAATCCATTATGTGGGTTATACCATCTTGGCCAGGTTTTAATAACACAAGGGCTAGGTTTTACCTCTAAGATTCTTTTAATAATAAACGCAGAACAGTCCTAAATTGAGATGTTAATTATGGATCTTAACCTAATTATGGAACTACCATCTTGGCTTTGTTTTACAAAGCTAGGTCTTGGTTCACTTTAGATTTTACCAATTAATTAAAATGGCAGATCCTTTTAAATATTTCATTCATGCAAGTAATAAAGAAACTTAATTAAAACATCTCACACATAGTTTAAGACAGTACGACAATTGCCCAAACAGGACTTCTACCAAAATAAATAAAAATGCCCACGCAGCGGCGGGAAACAAGAACAAACCCACGCAGGGGTTAACTAACCAAACTTGCTCACGCAGGAGCAGAATACAAACAACAAGCTCACGCAAGAGCTGAATACTGAAATAACAAGTCCACGCAGGGACTGAATTACAACACAACTAAGTAACAAGGGTTTTCAATGACCCCTCCTCTTCGACTTCCCCTTGAGCAAGTCTGACAGCCCCTTGAAGAATCCTTGCCGCTCTTTGCGGTCTTCACGAACTTCTTGTTCCACTTGGTTTAGCCTCTCAAGGACTTCCTGCTGAATCGATGGCTGTGGCGGCTGATACACCGGCGGAGGAGGTGGCTGATGTTGGTACCCATAAGTCGGGTAACCAGTAGTCCATGGCCCCCCATATGGTCCTTCCGGATGAAGGGCGTTGTAATCCCGAGCTACTAGGTATGGATCTACCTCTGCATAACCGTAGTTGTAGTTGTAGTGGGTGTGTGCCGGCTGCTCAAATGGGTTGTACGCCGTTGACCCGGCATACGCAGGAATTGGGTTATCAAATCCCAAAGGTGGCACTATAGGTACAGAGTTAACATCTGAAAGAGGGCTTGACGGACCACCGTCATATGGGTCTTCTTCCTCCTGAAGTGGCGGATAATGGCTGCCACTAGATGGTTGGGGAGTAGCAATCCGAACTCCACCTCGCACGGACATCCGTGCATTAGACCTTCTTCGCCTCGGCGGCTCCGGCGGCGGCTGCTGTTGCACTGGCGGTGGTGGCGGTGGCGTGACTGCCACAAACTGTTGACCCACTGAAGGATCCTGTTGCTGCTCATGGTGCGAGTGCTCAGACGGTGTGAAGTACCAGTCAATGTTTCGGAACCTTTCCTCGTAGCTGTCTGGACCACGATATGGCGATCCATGGAAAGACGATCCGTCGGATATCTCTATCGGGTGATTGGGCGTTCCCGTAGCGGGTTCCATAGGGTCAGTGTCCTCGTCCATGTTGTTATCCCCGGAGAAGTGGTCTTCCGGCCCAAGTGGGTTAAAACCCACGGGTTCTGGCAGAAGGTTAGCCGGATTAAATCGGCTTTGGAAAACGGGTGTCGGGTCGCCAAAAGAATGGTGAGAATTGGATCTCTGAAGGGGTATAAAAGCTGGTGGCTGGTTATTGAGCTCGTTTTCGGAATGGGGTCCAAATGAGTGTTGGTACGAAGGAGAGGAGCTAAGGGATACCGATCGCCTTCCTGGTTCGACATAGAGTCTCCATGGCTCTTGCGGGCTAGTGCTCATAGTAATGGATGGGGTTCGTCGGTGCGAAGGTCCGGCTTAGTGATCATGACCTGTCACGGGTTCTTTGCCTATACCTCGAAGGAATCTGGGTGGCATGATGACCTGCATACAATATTTAGATAACCATAACAATAAAATATAAAAGACTCAAAATAAAACAAAACAGAGTTTGTCCTATGTTCAATGTCTAGACTTGGAACTCGAAGAATGTGCAATTTGTGTACTGAGATTAAACACAAAAGGCTAGTGTTTAATTCACTCAGTGTTGGCTCTGATACCAACCTGTCACACCCCTAATTTCCACGTGTCACCGTTGGGCCCGGTGGGGGATTCATGACGTAATTGATATCATCATATGACAAGCAACACAAATTATAATGCACAGCGGAAGCAAATGAAAATAGATTTATTTCAACTATTAATTGTAATATCAAGTATCACAACCAGTCAAAATAGATCCACAGGCGGATCGAAGTAAAAAAAGGAAAGTTATTGTTCAACAGATTACGCATCCCAAAAGCTTGCGAGACTCTAAGATGCTAAGGAGAAACCAACCTATTCCGTACAGCACCTGCATTTAATCTTTTTGGGGAAAATACGTCAGTTTGCACTGGTAAATACAATTTAACTGACTCATTTTGAAAATATTTAAAATATTGGTTTTAAATGCACAAGGCACAAAACATTTTATAACTTGGGAATAATTAAGCAGAGTTAAACTTGTAAAAGATTTACATGCTTGTTGACCGTTCAGTCGCCCGAGTCGTGTCGGGTTTAAGGTTAAATGACACACCACATGGTATAAGTCCGCGGCGGGAAGCCAACGTTAATACCTTGAAATAATAGACATAAAACCGGGTGTACGCCTACACCCGACTGTCGAGGTCGTGGCCAAAAATGATGCCAAGGATATCCGGGACATGGTCATTAAGCTCCCAAAGGCACAAGAAACAAACAATACCAGGTTTTCAAACGGGTCCCATTGGTAATACCCAACTACTAATGAGTTGGAACCAACCGCCCGACCAAGCGGTATATTACATACCGTACCCCCAAGCCCGTATAGGGAAAATAAGTTAAAAGTATTTACCTGAGCAAGTATAACCACAATATCAAAAATGCACGTGTCTTTTACTGGGCTCCTATTCTGGAACGAAGGTTATAATAACCTATTAGAATCCTAACGGGTCTTTTAACATAGCCTAAGCTTAGACCGGTTAGTTTCAAAGAGTAAAATATGGTTTAATCGCGAGGAATGCGAAAACCGGGAAAAATATGATTTAGACCCTACAAGCTTGGATACTTGTATAATATGGGTAAACTAAATACATTCTGAAATTTGAGACTTAGATGTTATGGTTTGACCCGTTTCGGCTAATATGCGTGAACTAGTCACATAAGCCGATCCGAACGCGAAAGTGCGTAACGAGTAACCATATAAGTCATATGCAAGTTTCCTGAGATTATATGCACAAAATATGTTGTAACATCAGAAAGGTATGCCCACATATGCCCCAAATGTTTTTATACGCCAATTACGCCTCAAAAGGGCATTTTAGTAATTTTACATAGGCTAAAAAGGATAAAATGGGAAATCTGAGTTCCCAACTTTAGGCTACTGTTATAAGGTATATTTTTATAAAATATATCAGTAGGTATTAGGCCTTTTATATAAAATCTCATTTTGACATATACTATGTCGTAAAAATGCCTAAAAAGGCGATTTGGAGCCATTTACGGGTTTTTATAGAAAAGCTGATGTTTTTATATTTCCAGAAGGTTCAATATATCATTTTTAATATAACAAATCAGTAGAAAAAGGTTTCGGGTCAAAAGGATTTGAAAAACTCATTTTATGACCGAAAAGGGTAAAACCGGCATAAGCCGAAATAAGCTTAAAACACTAGGTTAAGCTCAGCCTAAAAATAAATAAAAATCTCCAAAAATCCTAAAATATTATTTTATAACAGAGGGTATAAAGTTTTGGTAAAAATTTCGGGTTTAAATAGGCTATGCGTTAATTACGCTAATTAACTAGTAAAGAAGCTCTTAATTACGCTAATGGGCATAACTCATGATCTAGACCTCAAATTGATACCAAATTTTGGGGACAACTTTATATTTCAGTAACTAAGGTGTCAACCCTTTTAAATTATCAAAAATTATGATTTTTGGACATTCGGGCATAATGGTCAACATATGGCATTTTAACGGAAACATGCATACGAACTAGATGTCTAATGAACCACATTGTATAATCACAGGAGGATATACTAACATGTTAATAGGTTCAAAAGAAGCTCTAAGGTATAATCAAACTTGACTAAAACGGGTCAGAACTGAAAGTCAAAGCGAAAGTCAAACTATGCGACTTTCGGTTCCGAACCGGGTCTAAACAGAAAATTGTCGAGTTGAACATGTTGGAACATGTTCTTACACTTATTACCAAGTTATATAAATTTTCAAACAGGTTACATACAACCTACATTGCTAATTATGCATTAATCTAAAGATAAGCATTCCGTTGACTTTTTCTAATTAGCTTTGACTCGACAATTAGCATGCTTAGAGTGGGAATCTGGAAATACCCTTTTAAGGGTTTGTTACCCACTTAATTACCTTCCTAAAGGTATCTTTAATTCGTGATTAGACAAAGCACATTATGCTTAATCACGAAGTCAAACCTTAATTACGACGGTTTGACTTTTGCTTAATTAACTAAGCTAGAAAGGATTAAAGAGGGTTAAGGACACTTACAAGAGTCCTAAGATGGATTAGAGAGCCTAAGAAAGTGCCTTAGTGACCAGAGGAGCTCCAGAAAAACTTATAGCCAAAGTTCCAAATGAGCATGACCAAATGATCAAGCTTGTGTTCTTATTTATAGTGAACCCAAGGTCTTTAGATCATGCCAAGCAAGTCTAATGTTGATGCAAGATCATTACATTTGTCCCTAAAGGTCTAAAAACAGCCTAGGAAGCCCATGGAATTCAAATTTTACGTTTTAAGTCGGTTACATGCTTTGGACAGGCAGCTGTCCTGAAGTTACTGCCAGCGACGGTCTTACGGACCGTAAGCTTCGGGCCTTACGGTCCGTAAGGACCCATGCGGACCAGAACCTTAAGCGCCCTGCTTACGGACCGTAAGCCTTGAGCCTTGCGGTCCGTAAGCGATGGTCAGAGACAAAAACTTACAAATTTTTAAGTCTTGACCATGCATTCCACAAAAACCGAAACATGCCTTCACTTATCAGATGTGGGGCCTTCAAGATCAGTCATTGCATGGTGAGAAGTCTCTTACATGTTCCCCATTCCAATTTCTCATACAAGTCTTGGCATTTGACGGATATTTCAAGAATGGGTCTTGCAATTTTATATGATTTGGTTAATTATACAACTATTATTAACCATGAGGATTTTATTAGATTTAGGAGTAGTAACAACCTTCACTTCCATTGTCCTTTATAAAGATGAACTTTATTTATCGAGAACAACCGGTTATTAAATGAGATGATCATAGATCGATTTAAGGATCTTGGGATTTATAAAATGTCGGGTCGCTCAGAGGTGATTTAATAACATGTCGCCCTTGGGTCGTTCAGCGGTAATTAAAATATATGACGCCCTTTTTAAATAAATCCTACCACATATCTCCTTATTAAATCCGGTTTCTCTGACATGCTGTCACAGAGGACACGTGTCTTTATTTAATTGGACAGGAATTTTCAAGGTGTCACAAAAGCGCACATTAATGAAAAAAAAATAAAATGTATTATGTATCGAAAAAGATGATAAATATGTCTTGTAGGTGTATAAAATAAACATTACTCTCTAGATACATCTATAGAACTACTGTAATTAGATATTAAAATTTAAATTATGTAGCTAGTTTCAAAAAATATTTGAACCTTTTAAGATAATCTTTGTAAAAGAAATTCTATCATATACAGACGTGTACCTGCTATAATAGTTTAAAATATTTTGAAATAAAAAATGAATTTTGTTAACTATTTGGTATCACTGTTGTGCATAGTCCCTTTCTGCAAAACAGTAGCTTTTTCTGCAACAAACACTGTTAAGGGTAGTTTTTAAGCAAGAATCTGCTCTCCTCTTCAAAACACATACTCCTCCTTTATGTAAATCACGTTGTCTTTCGTTATTTTTCTTCTCATCTTCATCAAATTTCTGCTCTCCGATGATCCATTCACAACCACTGTTCAGACGAAAAATGGCACTAGTTTGCAAAAGTTCGCCGGAAACTGGGCAGGAATCCGGCCGGAATAGTCACCGGAAAGTCGTTTTTTGGCCGGAAGCTTACCAGAAGCGCGCCTTTGACGGCACAAGGCGGTATGGTTGCGCCTCGCCTGAAAATTGCGCCTAGGCGCACCAGGCGAGCGCTTTTGATAACCATGCTGTGATATATACAATACATGATTAGATACACTTGCCCCTAAGTGTGGAATGGTCCCTAATATTTAGTGAATTTAATTTATAGCTTGGTTCTCAAACTTAGACAAGTAAACATATAGGATTTGGGGTACATAAACCTCAACTTATATTATCAAACGTTTTTCTATGATAGGGATCAAACGAGTAACTATAAACACTATAGTTTTGTGAGTTTACATGATAAGGGTAACTAAGCGTAATTAGAGGTCTAGATCACATGAAGCATGTTCAAAATTAGAGTTTTGGTATATAGGTTATTTGAGAAGCACCGTGTAATATCTTATTATAGAATAAGCGAGTGTGTATGACTAGCCAGTGGAAAAATTAATGCAAGTATCATGGTTGGGATACACTTCAAAATGATTATCTAAAAATGTTGATTATACATAAGTTATTATGTGTTAATTTGTATCTTCTGGATTGTTTTACTATATATCACATTTTGACATTTTGTTTGTATACTAAAAGGAAATAATGGGAATCCAAAACTAAGTATGAGGTGTTAACCTAGTAGAGGATGAGGTAAAGTAGCCGTTCATGAATGCAAAAAGGTTTGCTTTTTTGTGTCTTGTAATAGATAAAATTGTATACATTTATTGTAAATAGATTATGCGTTTTGAATAATCAGAATCAGATAATTAACTATTTGAGTGTTTGGATTTGATTATGCTGCTTGATATCACAATAATCAGATAATCAACTATTTGAGTGTTTGGCAAATATATATTTTAAAAAAATAAACAAGTGAAAATCCTTTTCTAAACGCAAATAATCAATTTTTGGAAAACTGCGTTTTATTGCAGTAGGGGGGAGCTGCTTTTCGAAACTGCGTTTTGTAGCTTTTTAAACGCAAATAATCAATTTATTAAGTTTTTTACCTAAACAATCAAAACTGATTATTTACGATTTCAAAACTCAATAATCTAAAAATCTTCTTTAAAACTCAACACCACCCTGCTAGAAAAGAGTAAACAAAACAAAAAGAGGAGACATGTGATATATGGTCACATGATTTTGGGAGATAAAAACTAAAAAGCCACTAATTTCGGTTTCCTTTTATCCACCCTCCATTTGTCATGCTATTCAAACAAACCATCACTTTTTGCACTCTACACCCCAATCATGCTACATTAGCAAATATAATATCCTAGTATTAAGCACACCCACTAGATATAATATCACTACTGTTAAGCACACCTACGTAGTGGATGAGGGCGTAAAACCTTACCAAATAGCATAAATACCACATCAGTCAGCTACTACTAGTACGAAAAAAGTAGTATAAAAACAAAAAAATAAAATAAAAAATAAAACCAAACAAAAAGTAGACATAAAAAGTTGAACTAGCATGCAGAGCGCAAAAGATAGAAAAACAATAATTAAGTAGATCATGGACTCGTGCATTGCGACAGGGCTATTAAACGGAAAAAATATTCTTAAAAACATGCAACCACACACGCACGTTGCGGAGTGTTAACTCGCAAAATTTAGAACCGAAGCGTAAAGCAAAAAAATTGAAAGATTAAAAGTATATGGAACCAAAGTTGAAAGTGAAACGGTGTTAGGGTTAAATTGTAAAAGATGAAAAATTAATGTGTTAAAAGCAAAAAAAAAAATTAAAGATAAAAAAATACCATATATCTTATCGGTTATACATTATGCTAAGAGTAACAAGTAGCACGTAATATATTGGTAAATATAAAGTTAAACTATATTCATTGGCGAAGGTACATAGAAGGCATCGGGGTCACCTGACATGCAACATTTTTTCGTGTTTTATGTTGAATGTGTAATAAGAACTTTTTGAATGACCCGTATTTTTTTTATAACTGAACCTGTTGATTTTATGAAGAAAAAAATTGACCTCATGCCTCATTTGTTCTATGAAAAAATCAGATAAATTTCTACTAAATAAAAAAAAATTATCAAACATTTTACCAAATAAAAAAGACTATTGTTTAGTAATTAAGCCCACTTTCCTAGTTCAAATTTACATATAGCCTATTTTAACCGGTTAAAAGCCCCACTTGGGTTATTACCCAATTCCCCCAATTCTAAACCTAGAAAAACGCCGATGATTTAAATTGAACAAGGGCACGAAGACAATGACTGTTGAAGCGTCCATGGTTGTGAACAATATAATTCTAGTGTATATGATGTTCCAAGAATACTAAGGTTGGCCATGATCTTTTCAAATGAGTTTAATTATAAAGAACGAAATGGTCTTATGCAACGGAAAGTGTTAGAGAAATGTTTTTATTCAATTAAACATGTGAAGAGGAAATTACGTAATCAGATAAGATGTTTATATAAACCATGCTTACGTATGTTATATTGAAAAAAAGTTTTTTTTTTTTTTTTTTTTTTTTTTTTTTTTTTTTTTGAACTTTCAATAGAGATTAGTATCATTCCACATGAAAAAGGGCAATTACAAAGCAATGGCAGGTAGTCGGGCAACAAGTTGCGCCGCCACCCCCCTTTTGAATAGAAAAACCAATTCTACTAAATACAAAGTTTGAAACCTTTAGTGACGAAGAATTACTATTAACGACTTTTTGAACCCGATTCAAGAGTCGTACAGCGTCAGGAGCGAGACCACCAAAGGTATCAAACGCAAACGGGACAAACACATGTTGATTCTCCCGGCAAGCTTTGTCATGTTTTGCAACTTTGCTCGCCTCTGCCTTGAGCACCGCTTGCCCTACGACAAAGCCCTTGTCCTTGAGTCCGACAAGGGGGGAGACTCCAGTTAGATCTACACAAGCGTGTTTCCCCCCTTCCCATCCAAACACACAAGAAACATATAAAAATGTATCATTTCCAAAACACACAAGAAACATATAAAAATGTACTTTTATTATGTATCATCATCATACTCAGTAAATCTCACATTCTCACCAATAGCAAAACTAAGATAGGGTTTGAGGAAGATAAGATGTAGATAACCTTACCTCTACCCTGTAGGAATAGAGATACAGCTTCCAGTAAGACCCTGCCTCGAACTTTTATTATATATGCAACACTTATTTATTTTATTTTCTTACATCAATTCATATATGATAATTTTAAAAGTGAATGAACAGTGTAATATTATTATTAAATTAAAATTAGAATTATAATTAGAATTATTTAAAATTAGAATTAAGAGATGAGTAAATGGTATCGGGTATAGGTACCGGTCTTAAATTTACCAAACCGGTGTATTTTCGGTACCGGTTCTGCACAGGTATTCACCGGTTCTTACGCTCAAATACCGGTGCCGTACCAGTACCGTCCGGTACCGAACCGTACCATACTAGGTATATTCGGTACCGGTACCCACTTATGGGGATTTCGGCAACGGTATTTTCGGTACCGGTTGGTACCGAGCTCACAAATCCTGTAGCAACGCAGCAATGCAAGTAATTGCACCGTTTAGATTACTTTTCATACACACAGTAAGTAAACTGTTTTTCGTTTGAATGAGGTTTTATATACACAACAACTTATTTTGCTTTCTTTTTTATTTTCTTCCGTAATGAATGAATTGTAGCATGTAAAATTAACTTGGATATTTAGAATATTGATGAGCAAATCGTATCAAATCCTGTAAACGAACCGGTATCGTATCAGTACCAAATCATTTTCGGTACCAATTTGGTATCCACCTTTTGGCGTTTTCAGAATCGTTACTTTAAGTTTGACACTGGTCTAGCACCATACCTGTATTTATTGATTTTTACCTTCAAATACCATACCGTATTGTACCGAGCATTTTCGGTGCCGGTACCTAATTTCGATAATTTTCCAGATCGCTACTTTCGCTGCCGTTACCGGTACCGAGCTCATCCATATTTTAACGTGTTAGCACCGTAATAACTGAACTGAAAACAACCGAATTTCCAACATGTAGGACGTGTGGGTCCTATTATTATATATTAGGTTATTTAAAATCGTTTTTTTATGACGGAGTGACTATTCTTACCACGTCATTTTATTTATGTTTTGATATTCGGTATCTGTTTGCCGTTGCTTACACGCCTTTTTATAGTCATTGTGTCCCGCCGCAACGCGCCGGTGAAAAATAACTAGTTGTTATAACTTATAAATCTGAGTTAGGGTGGAAGGGGCACCATTCAGTGACCCCTTCGTGAAGTGCTGCCACCTTGTTTTCGGTGAGTGTGTTTGTCTTTGAACGATGACTAGTCATCGATGATAGAGGGGGAGAGATAGACTAGGTTCCAACCAATCACACATTTATTTAGTTTTTTATTTTTTATTTTTAAAGAAAAAATTGTTTGAATGAAACACCTCTAATGATTAAGTGCAAAGTAAAGAGTGAAGATGAGAGTTAACATATTACGAGATTATTGGCTATAAAAAAATTTTTATAAGTCCCTATTTAAAGAGTACCCCTTCCATTCTTAAAATAAAAAAAAAGTAACATAATTGTTTGCTTCACCACTAGACATATTGCTTTGAATATGAGGCAAGTAGAAAACAATTATTTATTTCTATGGTTTAGAGAAACTATAGACAAGATATTTTTCTTCATCAAAATGACATAATTTAAGAAACAGGGATACTTACATAGTAATTCAACAATTTTCGGTTCAAGGCCTTCATCACTACTAGCTTATAATAATAATAATTTTATCATTATTAATAATCGACAATTAACATATTAGTAATAATAATTACTTAAAAATTAACATAATAATAATTACTTAAAGATAATAACATTTCTTTACATGCTCTGCTGCTTGAGAAGACTCTGCTGCTTAGAAATAAAAGCCTCAACCGCAAGCCGGAACTCTTCATTACTCAGCCTCTCCACCGTCCCATCCAACGACGTCGTTCCATCTCCATCATCAGTCCTCCGCCTCCCCGTCACCGACCGCCTCAATTCTCTACTAGACCTCGATATCTCCATACTCAACTTCGCCGACTGCGTTCTATGAAACCTCTTGATCTGCTTCACCGCCTCCTTGATTGCCATTTTTGCATCCGTTTCCGACTCTGCTACTTTCACACTCTCCTTTTCATTTCTTGTTTGAACCGGTACTACTACTTCCACCGGTACCGGTTCAGTATTTGAACCGGATGCATTAGTTTTAGTATTATCATCTCCAGATACTTCCGGTTCTGTATCTAAACCGGATTGGTTTGTTTTGTAGCAATCGGATTCAGTGTGACCAGAGAGATAATAACACACAACAACAATAACATTTCCTACTAGAAAAACAACGTGTTGATTCAACACGTAAGACGCATATGCGTAAATATACTCTCCAGATACTCTAAAAACCGAAGGAATTCGAGTTGAAGACCACGAAATCAACGCAAGAGCGACGAAAACTTCGATCGCTCTAAACGTTTTTGAAAGGTTGTTGAAACGTTTGTATCTCGCAAGCGCATTCGCTTTTTCCACTTGAATACTGTTGATAAAACCGTACGAATCCATACTTTTTTTTAAATTTGAAAATTAAGAGTTTTAAGATACTCGAAATCGGTTGACAGGTTTAACAGATTGCTAGAACGAATTGCCGTTAAAAACAAGGTGAAAGTTAAAAAAGTAATTGACATGAATATGATCACCGGGAGTTGGAACGGCCGGAAGTTAACGGCGTTAGGGTTTAAAAATTAAAAAACACAGTGGAGTGTGTGTGTTTGAAAACGGTTGGTGGTGATAGAGAGAAGGGGTGGGGTGGGGGACTATATTGGATGCATTGGGCACAAGGGAAGGTAGGCATTTATAGGGGGTATAGATACACGAATGATTATAAATAATCTCTGCCTAATAGCCACAATATAGTTTCTATATTTATTTATTTTTTTGTTAGAAATAAAATATCCTGTCTTTAGTTTTAGAATTATTCGTGTATTATTTTAAAAATCATTGTCGTTCGAATTTGTTCTTGTCACTCTTGTACCCTTAAACCAGATTGATTCGAAGTAACATGTGTAGTGGTAGGGGAAGATAATGTCTTCATCTTTGGGCGTTTTACGCTATGTGATGGTCCAGTCAGCATGTGAGCATTATGTTAAAAGGGGTGTAATAGGGCATTGTAGAATTATAAATAAAAAGTAAAAATAAAAACCATAAAAAATGTTATTGGCCAAAGATTGTGAAGGTGTGCAACATTGGCCAAAAAAAATTGAAGGAATGCGTGGAAAAAAGAACGCTCCGGACAATTTTTTTTTAAAAACGCCCAGGGGCGGTCTAGGGGCGTGGGGGGCATTTTTTTTTTTTTTTGAGGGGGGGGGGGGGGGTGGGGAATGCCAAAAAAACCCACTACGGGTGGTCTAAGTAAATATCTATGTCGCAATTACAAAAGATGTATATATATATATTTTTTTTCGGATCTTAAAAATCAAATAATTTATTTGCTAATGTGGGGCTAACTCACTTGGTAGAGACATTGCCTCTGAGAGGTTCATATCTGGGCATAGACAATTAATTTAAGATTATTGATGTAATAGAGTAGGAGCAAGATGTGTTGACATTAAAAGAATTATTTAATTTCTTGATTTGTTGTGTATCTATCTATAGCAATTCATGATTTGGTTAAGACTATAATTATGAGCACACAGCATCCCAATTGATCGAGCTGAGCAACCGCTTCGGACTAATTAAGGGTCCTTATAAATTAAGGACCAGAATCCTCATATATATCACTGGAGAAAAAAATATATTTCTAGCGCTATGACTCTGGTTCATTCGCGGAACCTCTAATTCTTTGCATATATTAGAGCATCTCCAATAAGGGAGTCCACCAGGTGGTTTGCAGAGTGGATGAGGAGTGAAACAGACAACACCATTGGAGGAGGCGGTCCGGTGTGTGTTGGTCTGCTTTAGCGGACGAACATTGTGGGGTGTAATGTGGCAATTGTAGGGGTGTGATGTAGAGGTTTGGAATGATTTATTGTTGTGGGAAAAAATAAGGTTTGGAATGGTAGTGGTTTGAAATGATGTACGTGTTGAGTAAACAGTCTGATTTTTGGACCATGTTTATTGAATTTTAGACCGTGTTTATTGTTATGGATGCTCTATAACTACCCGTAGAACCATGGCTCATGCATTGCACTCCATTGAATAAGCATATGATAAGTAATCTAAATTGCTTTTCTGGAGCATAAGCTCTTGAGATCGCGTGATAATGGGGGCGTGGTCTAGTATTAACAATGTGTACTCTCAGTGTCCACTTAAATGACATAACACATGATTCAAACCAAAAGGCTCTAAGCTTGTGATGTGGCTCGATGGTTACTTCATAATGTAGCAATGTCACATAGCACTCCAGGATAAGTATAAATATATATCCTCACAATATGTGATAGTCAAAGTCATTTACTCTACATTCCATCATTCTGGTGACACGTTGAATCTTATTTCATGGATCATCTATCCAGAACACCTCTTGAAGGACTTTTCCTTACAAAAAAAAAAAAAAAAAAAAAAAAAAAAAATTAAAGATCAGGAAAATGAGAACAATATATAAATTCCACAATATGATTAGAACTTTAACTCCAATTTATTGTTTATATCATAAAGATCACTGGCAAATTCAAACAATACATTTATATATTCATATTATTTCCTTCATCATAAAGATCACTGGCAAATTCAAACAATACATTTTTGATTTATCCTTGCAATTGTCTGCAGGGCCGTCTCTGAAAATCCTCGAAAAAATTTAGGCCCTGTGCAAGCAGAAAAAACGGGCCCTTATAAGATTAAATCAATAACTTAATTTAAAAAAAAAGATAAATACATTTGAATTAATACATATTATATATTAAAAAACATAAGAATAAATGAAAAAATAAACCGTAAATATGACTCTTTTTTATATAATAAAAGGATAAAACTATTTCAAAATTGTTTACTTATATATTTAATTTAAATAACAAACAAAGTAAATGATAAAAAATATTTCAGTTTTATATTAGAAAAGAAAACTTCAAATTGAAATAGGAAGAAAACAAAAATACAATAAGAAATAAAAAAAAGGAATTATTAAGTGACAGAATCGAAAAGAGAAAAAATGAAATGAAGCTGTATGAAAAGGGCTCCTCCTTGAATCGAACTCGGTAACACTAGCAAGCAACATATTTTAAATGTAGATGATGACCACGGAACCATGGACATCTTTGTTTAAGGTGTTTGAAACCAAATTTACATATATACACTTAATATACAAAAGAAAATTATAAAAAAAAATTCGGGCCTTCGGCGGGTTTGGGCCCTGAGCGGTCGCCCACCCCGCACACCCTCTGAGCCGGCCCTGATTGTCTGTAACTTTTTTCATTGTCTATGAGTATGAGAATGATTCTTTTTTATTGAATTTGTGTCTTTTAACATTAAGTGAATATATTTCTCTAACAAAAAGCTTTCAACTTTAGCACCTCATCTTGATGTGGTACTCACAGGACTTTGAAGTTTGTATTGGCTTTTTTAACAGAGTTCACATTTGATACTCTATGACTATGTGAGTGCGTCATCTATATCATATAGAGTTGTTGTAAGTGAGTGAACGAGAAAATGTTATTGTTCATCGGTAAATTTAGAAAAATGTTGTTCATCCTATATAATTTTTTAATATTTTTGAAAATAGTTGTGAGGGTGAAGGTAAAGAAAAAGGTAATGATAAAAGTATAAAAAAAAAAACTACTATTTATTTGAAAAGGAGAAGGAAAAAGTAATGATTTTAAATATAATTATAAAGATAGAGATGAAGAATCAACCATGAATTAATTTGAAAACTGATTGTTTATTTGACTGTGATTGTGTATTTTCTTAATATTAAATCATAAATATAATGAAAAACCTAGGTGTATTTTACACAACATCGATCGAACCATTTAAACCGAAACAAACTAGCTAGTTCGGCAAAATTTATAAGATTTAGTTTTGCAGATTTGTGGTTTGAAAACCATTGTTTTACAGCTCTGTTCACAATTTGAAACTTGGATCACTATTTACCTATTTTGATTTATTTTATTTTTGGAATTTGGAATATGTATATTATTCATTAATAAGTTTTTTTTTTAAACTATCACAAACTAACGATTTTGGAACTAAAAAAACTATTAAACGTTACAAAAGCGGTTAAAAAAGGTTTAATTTACCTATGAAATCTAGTTTTAGGAATCTAGGTATCTTTATAATAACTCGAATACAATTAAAATAATTAAAATTTACATATCTGTATACTATTAAGCAGGGACGGAGCTGAGTGGAAAGCTGGGGATGCACCCGCGCCCTTGAATGTTTCGGTTAAAAGTGTAAAATTTCTGATTTTTCGTCGGAAAATTTTAAAATTATTAAGGATCCCCCCCCCAATTATTTTGCCTAAATATTTATACAATATATAAATTGGGTTCAAGATTTTCCGCGCTCGAAACTTTTAATCAAGCTACGCCACTGCTGTTAAGTCCTAGTCATTATGTGTTTCCTCTGAAATTATATTTTTATTTGAAAAATAAAAAATTGATCAGTCAACAGTTGAAGTTCATGAGAATAAATATCTTCTTTAAAGAATTTAAAGCATTTGTCGCTTGACTAATGTACCAACATTGACGATAAAAATAACATATAATTTAAAGTTTTAACCCTTTTATTAAATACGACTTTATTTTCTTCTCTTAACATATTTAATTTGCAGAATTGATATTATTTAACTTAAAAGATAAAATAATTTATACACATAAATAAATATATATATTATTATAAAAGGGGAAGGTTCAAATGAAAACCACTAGTTATCGCAAAAACTACTAAAAAAACTTAGGGGACTAGTGGTGGTTCACTAGTGATGGAATTCCATCACTCCCACTATCCAATCAAGTAATGCCATGTCATCAATCCAATTTCCATCACTAGTGATAGAAATGTAGGAGGGGTGGAATCACTAGTGATGGAATTCTATCACTCCCTCCCAATTTTTTTAATTTTTTATTTTAAATTAGAAATTAACAATAAAACACTAAAATTAAAAATTTCATTAATTTTAAAACATACTACTTCAATTTCACATACTAGAAACATACAATTAAAAAAAAACCCTACTCGAATTTAACATACTAGAAACATACAATTTAAAAAAAAAAAACCTACTCCTCGTCCGAATCCGGAAACTCCAAACCTAGAGAACCTACTAGTTCGATTAAATCGAATCTCAACCGAAAGTGAGTTTCTTCATTACGCAATTGTAAATTGATATCTTGTGGAACTTGAACTTGTGTAGGAGGATCCGGTACCCAATCCGGGGATATTGCACGTCCGTCGTGTTTGATCAACATATTGTGCAATATGATACATGCATACACTATGCTATGTATTGCTTTCTTGGTCATCGAACGAACCGGTCGGTGTAGTATACCCCATCTACCCTTTAAAACACCAAATGCCCTCTCAACATCTTTTCTTGCCGATTCTTGCAATTTTTTGAACGCCTTTTCTTTAGCCTCGACAGGAAATGAGGGAGCTTTCACAAAAACAGACCAAGACGGGTAGATACCATCCACAAGATAAAAGCCTCGTCTGTAATGTCGACCGTTAACATAGAAAGGAGAGTAAGGTGCGGTACCATCCGTTACGCTTTGGAACAACGGCGACGTGTGCAACACATTGATGTCGTTGTTTGAACCTGGAACACCGAAATACGAATGCCAAATCCATAAATCATTCGACGCCATCGCTTCTAGTATGATGGTTGGTCTTTTGATGTCTCCCCTCACATACGCTCCTCGCAACTCTCTTGGATAATTTTTCCACTCGATATGTGTACAATCGATGCTACCGAGCATCCCGGGAAAATGCCATCTAGCCTCGTGTGCGGCGTAAATACGTGAGATGTCGTGGCTCGTCGGTTTACGTAAAAACTCGTTAGCATACAACTTAATGACCGCATTGCAAAAAAATTGCAAACACTCACGTGAAGTTCTTTCAGACATAGCTAGGTATTCATCATATTGATCGGGTGGGTTACCTGTCGCTAGTTGGCGAATGGCGGACGTGCATTTTTGTATCGGCGTGAAACTTGGTTTGCCCCTCGCATCGTAACCTTCTTGAAACCATTCCTCGCTTGCCTCGATGTCTCCAACAATCTTTAAAAATAATTCTTTGGGTAAACGAAAACGATCTCTAAACGTTTCGGCATTGTATAGCGGGTTTTCCACAAAATAATCGTTCATCAAAACTTCGTTCGCACTTATACGATCACGGTCGACCATCTTCTTCTTTGGGCGGGACGACTCGGCATCAAGCTCGTTATACACCGACACAAAATAGTTTAGCGTGTCGTTGTCGGAAGACGACTCGGTATCGGTATCACTAGACATCGGAAACGTCGAATCCGTAGGGAATTCCATTTGAGAAAGATATAAAAATTGTGTGAAATGGGTTTAAAATGGTTTAAAAGATATAGTTTGGTGTGTGAAAAAATGGTTAAAATGTGGATATATATATAGATAAATGGTTTAATATTTTTTTTTTATTAAAAGTTACCGTTCATCAACGGTCATATACATGCAACGGTCGAAACTTCAAACTTTTCAACGCGTGATCTGAACAACGCGTTGAAGATACCACGCGTGATCAAACCACCGGCGGCGGTGTGCCGTGGTAGTTCAACGCGTTATGTATCTCCATAACGTGTCCGCCCCGAGTGGCCTTAAAAAACATACCAAATATTTTTTTTGCATACCAATTTTCGCTATTTAAATTATATAAAAAATCAAAAAAAAAATTGTAGTGCACTTGTGTAATATTACACATGTGTATGTGTACTACAAATTTTTTTTTTGAAATTTTTTTATATAAAAAACTTGCAATTTTTATAAAAAAATTGAAAAATAAATTGTGTATTTTTTTGGCTTTTTTAGTTAGTTTTCGAGTTTTCGCAATAAAAGTGGTTTTCATTTAAACCATCCCTTATTACAAAATGCTAACAAAAACCTTATAGTTAATACATATTTAACATAAAAATAGTAATTAACTGATAGAAAGAAAATTAAAACAGTTGTTCATTAATACCTTTTAGATGAATCAAATATTAGTATGTGGACGAGACCATTCTCGTTGTCATGATCACAATCATATAAATAATAATCACCACACAAACACCATAAGATAACAAGTTCATACTTTAAGAACAAGCTCATAAAGACGTTAAACATGTTCTTATCATAGAATTGGAAGCATAGAGTAATATCTTGTCGCACACTTTTCACATGGGGTCACTTAACAATAAATGAAAGGAAGAAAACTTGTGGATCAACTTCATTATTCTAAAACCTATGCTAAATTCATCATATTTTATTTTACTTTTAAGGGTTTAGGCAAAGATTAATTACCTTTAGGGATTTTTTTTATTTCTATCACTTTTAAATTTATTTACGCCGCTAGGTTCTTCGTTTCGTATAATGTCTAAAAAATTGATATGTTATGCGATTAATAGTGTCTAATGATCGACAACAACTGAACCAAAAACGAACGAAATCGAACCTCAATCAACAAAAAAAACTGAATTAAACGAAAGCTGGTTGTAAGAATTTTTTTTGTACCCAAAACTTAAATTAACCAAACAAAACATTCATATTTTCATATATTTCTAGCTTTTATACATCTATGTCATGTTTATACCTTCATTTCATGTACGTATACCTTCATTTTATGTATTTATACATCTATTTCATATATTTTTATCTCTGTTTAATGTATTTCTAAGAAAAAAATTAGCCAAGGTTTAGTTTTGGTTATTAACTGAAATTAAACCGACAGAAAGCCAGCAATCTAACCAAATAAACCGAACCGATTAACTAAAAACCAATTGGTTAATAAAAATATATTAATCGATGATTCCAGTTTCGCTTGAAGCTAATAACCAAATCATGCACACACCTAATAGTGTATGTGTTTCCGCCGCATCATATAGACATCCATATATTATTATTAAAATGGCTCAGAATTCTCGTGGTGACTTATTTATGATTATGTTTTATGTAGTCATATATGTGTTGCACACTATTCTCAAATACTAGAAACACCAAAAGCAACCTTACATACAATACCGCCATATCGGGTCTTGTGGAGTTGATATAACGTATTAGGTTAAACGTAGTGGGGCGCGACTAGCAGTGGCGGACCCAGAAAAAATTTTCAAGGGGTGCGGATAAGGGGTTTAACCAACTTTTCAAGGGTTCAAGGGGTGCGAATAAGGGGTTTAACCAAATTTTCAAAGGGTGCGGGGAGAATTTTACCTTATAAAATACACTAAATTTTTTTTTTCAGGGGGTGCGTCCGCCCACCCTGGACCCTTACTAGGTCCGCCCTTGGGCGCGAGCATGGGCCATAGCGCCAACATAGCGCCGCCCACACCGCCCCCCTGGGCGCCATGACCAAAAAAAAAAAAGAAAGGCGTGAAAATTATCGCGGCGCGAGAAGGAGAAGGTTTTTAATTTTTGACCGTTGAATAACGGTCATATATAAAAAAAATCAATTTTTTATACTTTTCACACTATAAATACCCTCATATTCTTCCATTTTTTTTACAACTCAATACATTTTCATTCTCATTCTCTATATATTTTTAAAAAAGCTAGTGTCACCTTATAAAAAAAAATGGGTTCCCCGTCGGAAGACTCTTTCACCGAAATTCACCGAAGATTTTTTTCGCCCGACGAAGACGCGGCCGAGGAAGAAGCGGTTACGAGTGCATGTACTTTTGTGCTACAAGCATTTGAGCACATTCGGCCTACTCCCCCTCCACGACCCATCTTGCGACGCACCTATATCTTGCGAGATCGTGAAGCCGCGAACGAGCGTTTGATGAAAGACTATTTTGATGCGGCACCGGTTCACGGACCGAATGTTTTTAGACGACGTTTTCGGATGAGCCAAAGGTTATTTTTGCGCATTAATAATGACTTGGAAAATAGGTATGATTTCTTTAAGCAAAGAATGGACGCACGAGGATATCTAGGCTTCACCTCAATTCAAAAGGTCACATCCGCCTTACGCGTATTATCATACGGAAACACGTACGACATCAACGACGAGTATTTGAAGATAGCGGAGAAAACAACCCGAGATACCTTGGAACATTTTTGCTATGGTAATTTTTATTGTCTTTTATTTATTTACTTTTATATATTTATTTTTTGGTAGCGTATTAGTAAAACTTTTGTATATTAAATTATATTTTAGGAATATGCCAGTTATATGGAAAACGTTATTTGAGAAACCCCACTTGGAACGACCTTCAAAAAATATATGAGGTGCATCTAGAAAAGCATGGAATACCCGGCATGATTGGTAGCTTGGATTGTCGTCAATGGCGTTGGTATAATTGTCCAACCGCATGGCGAGGTCATCATACACGGGGTGATCAAAAAGGGCCAACTTTGGTATTACAAAGTGTTGCGTCATACGACCTTTGGGTTTGGTCAGCCTTCTTTGGTGTAGCCGGGTGTTTTAACGATATTAATACGTTAGAGGCTTCACCATTAATAGAGGGCTACATTTCTGGAACTATACCAAAGGCCGGTTTCCATGCAAACGGGAACGATTACGAGCATGGCTACTACTTGGCCGATGGTATCTACCCTGAGTATTCGATTATTGTTAAAACATTTTCTGAAACTTTCGATGAAAAAAGAAAGTATTTTAAAAAATTACAAGAGTCTTCGAGAAAGGACATCGAGAGGTGTTTTGGGGTTCTACAGCAACGATGGCATTTTATCAGAAATCCTTGTCGCATGTGGCATAAGGATAAAATACGAATGGCCATGTATGCTTGCATCATTTTGCATAATATGATCATTGAGGATGATGGAAAAGCGATATGCCAAAACTATATTCCCGAAGATTTGGTCGAAGTAGCCCAAGCGACAACGGAAGAGAGACTCGCAAATGCTCAACTACTGCGATCTAGAGAAATACATAACACGTTGAAGGCGGATTTGGTTGAGCATGCTTGGGCGATTCGCCCAATTCGATTCAACAATGATCACGACGAAGATTCTGAGGAAGAAGTGGTTGAGGAATTCGAAGACGGGAACTTTGACGACGTAGGTTTGGATGCTGGAGTAAACGAAGAGGAAGAAGGAGAGAACGAAGATGACACCGAAGAATAAATTTATTGTTTAGGTGTAATTTTTTTTAGTGTAACTTTTTTTTAATTTTAATGTAGTGTTTTTTATTTAATGTAATGTTTTTTTTTATTTTATAAAATTTATAAATTATTTAAAAATTGAAAATTAAATTAATTGAGTAATGATTACACAGGGGCTTTATGACTACGACCTCAAATTGCATAACGCCCCATAAAGCCCCTTGCTGACGTGGCATGCCACATGTCGCATAACGTCCCTTTGAGGGCTTTATGACTACACATGCCCTTAGCGTATTTATGGTATCAAATGGTCCACATTTTTTATGGATGCCTTATATCTCATAATCGAAGAATTGGGTTGTAGTAAGTGGCGGAGTTAGCCCATTAATTTAGGGGTATCCTGAAAAAAAATTTACAGGGTAATTATAAAAAACAATAATAAATAAAGTAAACAAATACCTAATAGATGTGTTCTCTTTCTTTTTCATAGCTTGAAATCGTTCCATCACATCGTCGTCTTTTACTTTATCAAAAGTTTATTTTTCGACCGCGCAAACCATATCATTGTTCAAATATTCTGGGCCCATTCGATTGCGTAAATCCGTCTTGACTTGCTTCAATTTAGAAAAACAAAATATATTTTAACGGTTGCAGTTGCGACCGGTAAAATCAAAGCTAGCTTCACTACCCGATAAACCAAAGGACAAGAACTATGTGTTCTGGTTTCCACCATAAGACGAGCAAGATCACTTATTCAACTATAATATCGTTCAGCGTCTTGGGTTAACTTTATTAATTATATTTAGGGACTCCTTTCAATTTTATTATTGTTAATTTGGGCTTATTTTATCATTTGGGTATAATTATTCTACAAGTTTCCGAGTTGAAAATGTCTGAGCTTATAAAAAATGGGATTTTAGTAATATCAAGTATCCTATTTTTTGTTAGAGGTATCCTCGTATTTTTTAGGGGTATATTTATATAAAATCGAAAAAAAAAAACACTATGAATACGAGGTTGAGCCGTAGCCTGTGCTACGGCTCATAATACTATGGTTCCACCCCTGGTTGTAGTCATATATTTCTAAGAGTGACTTTTAAAACTGTAAAATTGTACGTAAGAAAATTCTATTGTAATTTAAGGAGGCTTGATTACATGTTAGGACTTTGCATTTGATCTCAAAGGTGAGTTTTGTTTGAGATCGTTTGTTATTGTTTCCTCTACAAATAAACTTTGCTAGTTCAAGTCTAGTCAATGAGAATTTTAAATTATAGTGTTTATGTGTGTTAATCTTTAATTTGCGCATTCATTTTCTTTTAAAATTTATCTTTGTTCAGTTTTATCTTTAACTAGGTTAATGCTCGCGTGTATACGTGCTTTAACAAATAATAATAATCTAAATTTCTTGAAATTTAAAATACTTTAAATAAACAAATACATCAGAAGAAAAAAACACAAATAATTCAAATTTCACTAAAGATTTCTTTCTAAACCACAATGGTTATCTTATTTATAATATTTCCATCTTCATGAATCTCTTCTAAACGATAGCCCGCATCTCCGCGCCCTAATAATCACATGAAAGATAAAATGCAAAAAATAATAAATAAAATTTGTAATTAAACATAAACCAAATCATAAATTAGTAAAAAAAAATACTAATTTGCTAATTCATCAGAGTCATTTCAATATAATTCCCCTGTTATAGATAGATATAGATATATAGATTTGAAAACAATCCCAAGCCAATCCATATTTCTCACGTGCAAACACAATCCCTACTGACTCAGACCAATATAGATTTAGTACCTTTAAACAGGGTAATAAAACATAATTTTAAAAATCAATATCAATTCAAACATAGTTATGGAATCAAAATCAAATCCAAATGAAAATGCAGATTTCAAAAGTTGAATACAAACATCCATCCTTCAACCTTAACCTAACTGATCAAAACAAAATTAAATAAATAAGAACAAAAAAAGAGATGATGAAATGATTAACATACCTTTGATTTCTTCGATATTGGGTATTGTTCTGCAAAATTGACATTATATAACGACATTCAAAATGCAAAAACAAAAACCAGTAATCTTAAAAATAGAAAATAAGAAATCGAAGTGCTTACCTTTTTATTATGCGGATAGTTCTCATGCATCTTTTTCAAGTATTTGTACTTGAAAACCGAAATTACATCCAATAAGATAAAAGTCACAAAAACATATATACAAAATCAAGATCACATTAGATTCAACTAAGATTTCAAAATTAGTAAAAGTAACATATTTCATAAAATCTTAACATTATGGAATCAAAAGAAACCAATGAGTCTGCAAACAAATATCTAAACTTTAAAAGGAAAAAAAAAACAAAATATTATTTTGAAATCATTCAAACATGTTAATTTTATTTTGCAACACATGTATGTATTTATAAGTTGTATATGTTACAAACATATCATCAAAAGGAAACCTAAAAAGAAAACAAACATAAAAAATATTGATTCTTCAATTAAGACACTAACTGATGAAAACAATTTATATACTATTATTTTGCAACACATGTATGTATTTATAAGTTGTATATGTTACTTTAGTGGTTTTATATGCTAATTTATTTATTTTTATACTATTATTTAGCAATAAGTGTGTGCATTTACAAGTTGTACATGTTGCCAAGTGTGTGCATTTATAAGTTGTACATGTTGCTTAAACACGGCGCAACATGCGTGTGTGATTAAACGTTTTTACGTCGTCTATTTTTTTCCGTTTGACAGGTTCGTTGTAACGCTCGGGTCCTATATCGACTTAGTTATTTTTTTTATATGTTTTACGTTTTGGTTTAATTTCTTCGTATTAACACGCTGCAACTTTAGTGTTAGTAGTCACTGGTAGTAGTGTGCCATTAATGTTCGCCCCTGCCGCAACACGGGGTTGGTTAATACTAGTTAACATCAAAATACAATATCAATGTAATAACATACAAAATAACAAATGTTGAAACTATAAAACATACCTTTGATTTCAGAGACACCATGTAATGTTCTTCCAAATTGACACTAACCTATCAATCAAAACACACGATGTACAAAATTACAAAGAATAACATATTATCTAAACAACATAATATAAAATCGAAGTTCTTACCGTCGACCAAGAAGGTTGAAGATTGATGATGATGAACTTGAATTGTGATAAAGAGAGAGTCTACAACAATAATTGAGAGGAAAAATATGAGAGAGAAAGATGTTTATTGTATTAAAAAATTTAGATTATTACCTTATAATATAAATTAGGAAAGTAATAAAATCTGGATCGGATAATCGGATTGTGTATTGGATAATCCGAAGTTAAAAAACTTGTAAAATTGGTACAGATCTATAACAACAAGATAAAAAACACAAGATGTAATGACAAAACGGTGACCAAAAACTTTATTACTTAACCAACCCAAGAAAAGTACCCAACCAAACCCTAGATCTCACAAAATATGAGATCTTAACAAATACAAGCAAATATTCAACAGATTACAAAGATCTGTTGAATCTAACAAGATACAAACAAAATATACAAAAAAGAATGAAATAGAGATCAACACGATCTCTAATACAACCAAGATCTCTACACAGAGATCAGAGAAGAAGATCTTCAACACTAGATCATCAGATCTTCATAACCAGATGAACAAGTACAACGATGAACAAGAGAGAGAAACCAGAGAAACCCTAGGAAATATCTGGAACAACTGGACGCAACAACCTCTCTCATCTCTTATATATCAGCTCACCAAATAGTTCCAGAAACAACCTTTAACTTTGACAAACTTTACCAAACAAACCCTGGCCCATAACGGATATAACAAACTGAACTGAATAAGCCCAACTTCCATAATAAGCCCAACAACCTTAAGTCCATCTGTAACAACATATAACCCAACATAATAGAACAAATAACAATATCACAATAATATGTTTAATCATGAATTAGAGAAATATCACAACATATTTTAACACCCCCTCATAATTCATGCAGTAAACATATTATACAATCCCAACTTTTCACATAAAACTTCATATTGAACAACACTTAGTCCCTTAGTGAAAATGTCTGCAATCTGTTCTTCAGATGCAATTTTATGTGGGTCAATAATGCCACTTGCAATTTTTTCTCTTAAAAAATGCAAGTCTAATTCAAAATGTTTAGTTCTTTCATGGAACACAGGGTTTTGTGATATAGAAATAGCTGACTTGCTATCACAGAATAAAGCTACAGATAATAAACAACTTATTTGTAGTTCAGACAATACATTTTTAATCCACATAATTTCACAAGTAGCAGAACACATAGCCCTATACTCAGCTTCAGCAGTAGACCTGGATACAAACCCTTGTTTCTTGCTTTTCCAAGATACAAGAGTATTTCCCAGAAATATGCCATAACCAGTAATAGACTTTCTGGTTAATAAACACTTAGCCCAATCTGAATCTACATAAGCTGTTATATCAAAATTACCTGTTTTCCTAAACACAATACCCATACCTGGACTTTGCTTTAAATACCTTAACAGCCTTAAAGCAATGTCCAGATGTGACTGACAAGGCTTATGCATATATTGACTCAAGAATTGCACAGCATAACTAATATCAGGACGAGTCAAAGATAGGTATATTAACTTACCAACTAACTTTTGAAAACCAGTAACATTTTCTAACAAGCTTTTATCATTCTCAATTTTGTTCGTAACAACATGTGACAACTCTATTGGTGTCCCAACAGGCTTACACCCAAGATACCCAAACTCATTTAAGAGCTTAAGGCAATACTTCCTTTGAGACAAGCAAATAGACTTATCTGAATACAAAACTTCAATGCCCAGAAAATATTTAAGCAAACCTAAATCTTTTATTAAAAAACTTTCACTCAAACTTTTTTTTATTCTAGCAATTTCAACTGAACTATTACCAGTAATCACTATGTCATCAACATAGACTAACAATACAACAAGAACATCATCTTTACTCAAGATAAATAAAGAATGATCACACAAACTTTGTTTAAAACCCATATTAAGAAGCACTGAAGTAAGTTTCTCATTCCACTTTCTAGGAGCTTGTTTAAGTCCATATAGAGACTTAACAAGCTTACACACTTTGTTCTTATCATTATTAAAATATCCCAAAGGCAAAGTCATATACACATCTTCAGACAGAGACCCATATAAAAAAGCATTGTTTATATCAAGCTGATATAAAGGCCATTCATTATTCACAGCAAGTTTTAAAATAATCCTAATAGTTACCATTTTGACAACAGGAGAGAATGTTTCTCCAAAATCAACACCCTCTTTTTGGTTAAAACCTTTTGCTACTAATCTAGCCTTATATCTCTCAACTTCACCATTGGCTTTATATTTTATTTTATAAACCCATTTACAGCTTATGGGTTTTCTACCTTTAGGTAGATCAACAACAACCCAAGTATTATTTCTGTTTAAAGCTTCCATTTCACAGTTCATTGCCTCTATCCACCTAGGATCTTTAATAGCCTCATTATAAGAACTAGGTTCAACAGATTTATTAAGTGAAGAAACTAAAAACATATTATCAACAGAAAGATTTGAATAATTCACAACTTTCTCTACACCTACTACTACCTAACTGCCCACTTTCAGAATGAACATCCTCAACATTTTGAGCAGTAGCAGATGTAGAAGGTGACACTGGCTGCTGATCATCACTGCAGTGATCTTGAGCACCAGTTGTACCCTCTTCATCATTGGGAACATTAGGAACTTCAGGTATACTTGTTTCAGTAAAGTCAAAAAAATTTATATGGTTTAAATCAGTTTTATCTATTAACTCTTGACTTTTAACCAGGTAAGACTTGAAAGGGTACACATTCTCATAAAACTTTACATCTCTAGAAAAATACACTTTTCTATTATCTAAACTCAGTAGCTTGTAACCCTTTTTAAAATTAGAATAACCAACAAAAACACACTTATCAGCATGATAAGTAAACTTATCAGTTTCAGACAAGACAGTACTAAAACAAAGACACCCAAAGTTCCTTAAGTGATCAAATGAGGGCCTAAAACTATACACAATTTCATAAGGACTCTTACCACCTAACACAGAAGAGGGTAACCTGTTAATTAAGTAAACAGCAGTTAATATACAATCAGACCAGTACTTTAAAGGTAAACTGCTTTGAAACAATAAAGCTCTAGAGCTTTGAAACAATAAAGCTCTAGTACTTGATCAGATGGATGACCCAATCTACTATGCCATAAACCAGACTTAACAAAACTATTAAAACAAACATTTACTGAATTACCATATTTTCCCACAAAATACAGACCACTATCTTGATTACCAGTCATCAGGATTCTCCTTGATTTGGAATCCTGTAACACACAACTATCCTCTTTAAACACAACATTAATATTATTATCTTTAGCTAGCCTATGAACAGATAATAAGTTGACATGATACCCTGGGACATAGAAAACATCTTTTAAAATAACATCATCCATTAATTTGACATTTCCAATTTTTAAAACTTTAACATTGGTTCCATTAGGATGTCCTACTTTAAGATCAAAATCAGAAACATCAACTATGTTAAACATATCTTTATCACTATTTACCATATGTTGACTAGCCCCAGAGTCAACTATCCAACTAATTATACCTTCAAAAAACACAGAACTAGAACAACTAACACTACTAGTAACAAAACAGACTCACCTCCTACATTTGTTGATTCCACTCCAGTACTTGACACATTTGCAGACTTATCACCAACTAGGCTTAACAACTTAGCTATTTGTTCTGGTGTAAAAGGCAAACCAAATGTGGACATACTAGAAGAAGACCCAACAGCAGCATTAGATTTACCAGTAACACTTGTTTTACCAGAAGAGTTATTAGTTCTTTTTCTAAAATTAGGAGGATAGCCAATTAGTTCAAAACATCTATCAATCGTGTGACCCAACATATTACAATGTGTACATTTTAAAGCAGAATTAGGTCCTCTTTGATTAGATGTTTTCTTCCTAGATTCAAAAGACTGGTTTGACTTAGAAGCAAAAGAAACACTTTGACCTTTTGACCCACTACCACTTGACATTCTATGTGACTCCTCTCTAGACACAACCAAAAGAAACACTTTGACCTTTTGACCCACTACCACTTGACATTCTATGTGACTCCTCTCTAGACACAACAGAAAATGCAACCTTGACAGATGGAAAAGCTTCTCTGGTCAACAGATTTGTTCTTACTGGTTGATAAACATCATCCAACCCCATAAGAAATTGCATTAGTTTAATTAGCATTGAAAAATCATTATAATCTTTAGCTGCTTTACAAGAACATGTAGGCAGTTGAAGCATAGCATCAAACTGCTTCCACATTGTTGTTAATCTATTATAATATTCTGCCACTGTTGAACCATTTTGAGAAATAGAATTTATTTTTTTGAACAAATCATAAACCACAGAACCATCTATCTTGTCATAGGTCTCTTTTAAATCCTCCCAAACCTCTGAAGCTAAACTAGAAAAAACTTGACCAAGAAACAACTCCTCAGAAACAGAATTCAGAAGCCATGTTAACACCACAGAATTACATCTATCCCACTGACTAGCAAGCACAGAATCCTCAGTGGATTTTTCACATTTTCCATTTACAAAACCAAACTTATTCTTTGCTTCTAAAGCAAGTTTCATAGAAGTAGACCACACAGAGTAATTCTCAGTACCCTTCAACTTAACACTAACAATAGTAAGAGCACTAGAGTCACTGGGATGGAGATAGAGAGGATCTCCAATATCTAGTTTACTTATTAAGGTCTGAGATGTACTAGAACTTGGACCAGTATCACCCATGATAACAAGATCAAACAGTCACAACACAGAATCAAACAAAAACAAGAACACAAACAGGAAAAATAACCAACCAGATATAGAAACACAAAGAATAACAAACAATCAGATAAAGATGCCGGTCCTCACTACCCCGACTTCAACTAACCAACAAATCAAAGACAAGAGAAAGAATATTCTCACAGTGGGTGCAACAACCAAGTAATATAACACCGTAACCTTCTTGGGTTACAGCTAGCTTCCAACAACACAAACAACTGGTTAGTTTGCTCTGAAGCTTTCTAGGGTTTCAGAGACCAACGCAGCCTTCACAACGCCAAGATCTATACCGTCACAGTTCCCAAGATCGCAGATAACAACAGATCTACAACAATACCAAACAAGTCAGTAAAAAAGCCACAACACAATCAGCGGAAGACCTAGATCTGAAGTTCAGAGCCTGAGATGCTCTGATACCATGTAAAATTGGTACAAATCTATAACAACAAGATAAAAAACACAAGATGTAATGACAAAACGGTGACCAAAAACTTTATTACTTAACCAACCCAAGAAAAGTACCCAACCAAACCCTAGATCTCACAAAATATGAGATCTTAACAAATACAAACAAATATTCAACAGATTACAAAGATCTGTTGAATCTAACAAGATACAAACAAAATATACAAAAAAGAATGAAATAGAGATCAACACGATCTCTAATACAACCAAGATCTCTACACAGAGATCAGAGAAGAAGATCTTCAATACTGGATCATCAGATCTTCATAACCAGATGAACAAGTACAACGATGAACAAGAGAGAGAAACCAGAGAAACCCTAGGAAATATCTGGAACAACTGGACGCAACAACCTCTCTCATCTCTTATATATCAGCTCACCAAATAGTTCCAGAAACAACCTTTAACTTTGACAAACTTTACCAAACAAACCCTGGCCCATAACGGATATAACAAACTGAACTGAATAAGCCCAACTTCCATAATAAGCCCAACAACCTTAAGTTCATCTGTAACAACATATAACCCAACATAATAGAACACATAACAATATCACAATAATATGTTTAATCATGAATTAGAGAAATATCACAACATATTTTAACAAAACTCTATTGCTTAATTAGAGTGAAAAAAAGGGGGAAACCAATGAAATTCAACCATGGAGTGTTTTATTTCCGGACGGATCATTATTCGTTGCAAACACCTATTTCTCATGTGCAAACACAATCCCAAGCCAAATCAATTATTAAAGTCCCCTTACTAATTAGTAAGCACTATAATATAAAAATGCTGACAGCTATATATTATATTAATTGAAAATAAAATACATTTTATTTTAAATTTTAATTTAATTATCAGTCCCATATCACACGTCAACTAAGCCACACATTAGCGTAACCGATGTCACATCATCAACTTAGTTGTTTTAGAATGTTAGATCAAATCATAAATTATAAGTTTGATACATAGAAAGATAAGGGTGAGCGGGGCACTCCTCTCTTAGGGAGTCCCCTGTATTACACATACCCAATCAGGTTATGTTACGTCAACTCCCCTCTTAAACTCCACTCACACCCTCAATTTGATGGCATCACTCTACTCACACAATTATTTTTTTATAAAAAAAAGAAGAAAAAAATATGATTGGTGGAAAAAGAGTGGACCCACATTAACAACCAATCACCCCCTCTCTCTCTCCTCTCTCACGCGGTGAACCCTCCCCGATCTTGGCCACCGAATTCACTCACCGCAGGGATGGCGGCGGTGTTGCCGCTCGGGGACTTGGATCACCGCCCCACTCCCCGCATGGTGCCCCGTTCACCCTAAGTTTGATAACTAACAAAAAGATTAAAATAGATTTTTTGTCGTGTCTTTTATATAATTATCTACATGTTGCAAACATCCTATTTTTTTGTTATATTTCCTTATAACTAAATCATTTTCTAAATCAATTGCTAATTGTGATAGCCTATTGAATTCAAAAGCTATTTTTTATACTTTTAGCTAAATTTCATTAGCTAACCACTAATTACAATTCTAAATTTCAAACAATCTCCTAAGTCTTATTACAAAAGGTTCAAGTTTTTTGTGTATTTTTAGAATCTATTAACTTGAATTTTGCCTAAATACCATGTTATTAACATTCTATTAGATAGTACCTTCCTGTAACTTTTTTTGGACGGCAAGATCACTCGGTTAGGGTTTTGACCTTTGATCACCCAGATCACGAGTAGGAATCTCGCGGTTGTCATATTATTGTCAGTTTGAACCGGTGCCACAGTTCGTCCCCTGCAAGATTTGACCCTGAGACCTCTCGGGCAGGAACCCCACATTAGGGGTGTTCATCGAATCGAATATCGAATTTTAGAATTATTCGAATCGAATTGTTCGAATAATTTTTATTTTTCCTTGAATTCGTATTCGATTCGAATTCGATTAAAACCTATCGAATTCGTATTCGAATAAAAAACCCAACTCGTATTCGATTAAAATTTCGAATTCGAATAAATTCGATTTAATTCAGATTCTTTAAAACATGTAAAAAACTATCAAAATGAAACATAAATTTTAAAGCAGCCATAAAGCACGATATCCCATTAAAAAGTTTCAAATAAAGTACCACAAGTCTAAAATTCAAAACGAGAAGTCGGGAATAATCACTCCACATTACAAGTTAATATTTTTATGGTTAGAAATCTATCGATAGATACTTAGGTTTTACTTATGAGTCATGTAGTGAGTTTGGTAATTGGTAATTTTAATACATGGAAAAATTTTTGAAAATAATTTATAGTATAGCTTAATAAAAGTTATATATGTATTATATATAAAAATAATAAATAAAAATGTATAATTTTTATTCGAATTTCGAATCGAATCGAATTTGAAATTATAAAAAAATGTATAATTTTTATTCGAATTTCGAATCGAATCGAATTTGAAATTATAAATTTGTATTCGATTCGTATTTGATTTACTTGACTCGAATTGAATCGAATTCGAATTCTTATAATCGAAACGAATTCTTGATAATCGAATCGAATTTAAACGAATTTCGAATTCGAAACGAATTCTGAACACCCCTACCCCACATAAGTGGGTAAACCTTCCCACCTCCCCCAAACCAATTGGTATGCGGATTGTGTACGTATCCGAAATTTTGGATACGGATTCGGATAGTGAATCGGATAGTGAATCGGATATCCGAAAATCCAACTTTTTATTTAATTTTTATTTTTTATTATTTTTTTCATATTCGGAAACGGATATTTTGGATAGTTTCGGATATCCAAATATAAGTTTTCAGATATTTTCGGATATTTTTTGATATTTTTTCGGATATTTCGGATACTTCGGATATTTTCTGATATCCGTAAAAAATGAAAATTAAATATTTGGATATTTCGGATATCCGAAATATCCGAAAATTTTGAAAATCACTATCCGAATCCGAAAAATTCGGATATCCGAATTTCGGACATCCGATTTTTCGGATATTCCGGATATCGGATATTTCGGATCGGATTTTCGGATACGGATAGTTTTGAACACCCCTAAATTTCCCTAAATTTATATGATCATATAATGATACATCAGAAACAAAAGAAAAATAATATATATGATTTAAGTTATGTATAAGATGAATGAAATGATGGTTTCATTTATAAAGAAAAAACGAAATGTAAATAACAAATAAGTTACAACTAGGTTATAACCCCGTGTGTTACACGGGTTGAGTAAATAAATTTATATACTAAATAATAAAACATTATATCTTTAAAAACTTCCTTTATCGCACGGGTTAAATAAATATAATTTTATATATTAACTAATAAAAAGTTATATATATAAATACGGGTTAAATTAATGTAATTTTATATACCAAATAAAAAAAATATTTAAAACCACATGTATTACACGGGTTGAATAAATGTAATATTGTTTACCAAATAATAAAATAATACATCTTTAAAAAACCTCATTTATTACACGAGTTAAATAAATGTAATTTTATACACCAAATAATAAAAAAGTTGGTAATGGTAATTTTGTATTGTGAAAATAAAAATATTTAGTATATTAATACAAAGTTTGGTTTTCATGATAAATAATTTGTTTTATTTAAAATGTTTTAAATTAACAATTTACAATTTCGGATAATATTTTATTAGAAAAATAGAAGAATGGTATTCGAAATTTAAAGTAAGATAAAATTTAATATTAGCTTATTATTCATTTATTTATTTAATTAATATAAAATAAGTTTGAAAGTGAGGCGAGAAAATCATAAAATAAATACCTACAATGAACGACATATGTCACACATTAATGTTTTATTTTAGAGTATAGTATAGATAAAAAAAATTAGATTGATATAAATAGATTATTTTGTTATTTTGTTAACGAAGTCTCAATAAATTTAACCCATTATTTAAAACTTCGTAAATGTATAAATGATAAATAATATTAGTTTGAGTAAATTACGATTTTGGCCCCTGTGGTTATATCACTTTTACCCTTTTAACCCAAAAAAGAATTTTTTAACATCTGAGCCCCCAACGTATTTTTTCTAACCCTTTTGGCCCGTAACACTAACCCCATCCATTAAATGTTATGGGCCAAAAGGGTTAGAAAAAAGACGTTAGGGGCCAAAAAATTTAGAAAAAAGACGTTGGGGGCTCGGATGTTAAAAATTCTTTTTGGGCTAAAAGAGTAAAAGTGATATAACCATAGGGGCCAAAATCGTAATTTACTCTATTAGTTAAATAAATAATATTATAAATAAGAAGGAGATTAAACTAAATAATAATTATCCATAAGAAATTAAACTAAAAATATTTAGTAGGAGGATTATCTATAATTAATTAGAAAAATTAAACTAAAATAATACTTATCTATAAAACATGGTCTAATATGATGACAAGTGTCCCTAAAATGGTTTCTTTTATTATAGATTATAGATAAGGTAAAATATAGTGAAGGTAGGTTACAACACTATATATTTAATAAAAAGGTTATTCACTCTCTCTTAACTAGTTACTTTTGAAACTTCTTTAATGAATTTTAAACAAAGTGGGATATTGGTGTCTATGTTCAAATATCATGGATAGTGATGCTCAGATTAATATAATTGTGTAAGGGCATACGGAGTGGGTGCGGCAAAGGGGCGGCAATCAAGTTTGCCGCGCGGCAAACACCGCCGCCAACAAAGTTTGGTCGCGGCAAAATGTTATGAACGGTAACCCTTTACCGATTCAAGAAGCATGAGAGAGAGGGTAGTGAGAGAGAGAGAGGGGGTATTGTGGGTGGGGTCCATTCCTATCTCAACCAATCACACCTTTTTCCTTTTTTTTTAAAATAGTTTACCACTTCACCAAGTGTTTAAACCATTGCCAACATTTTTCACCAAAGTTTAAACACTTTTGCCTAATTGACATGGCGCGCTCTGATTGGTCGGTTTTTTGTTTTACCACTTTAAAGTGTTTAACCACTCCTTATACCCTAAGGTCTAAAGTGAAGAATTATTTATTAATTACCTTAAATATATGCTTACACTTTAAACTTAAACTTCAAACATTAAAATAATATATTAATTTGAGATAATAAGGCCTTTCCCTTTCTCTAGTGTAGCTAAGCCACTAGTGAGGATATAATGACCATCACCCATACTAATATGTCATCAAGTTTATTATTTTTTCTTGTGCTTTATCATGACTAATTATCAAGTAAACATCAAGAGATTGTAATAATACGAGTTGAGCAAGCTTGACATATAACAAGCTAAAGGTTAATCCCGTATCCAACTTGAGATCATCATCATCGTCATCATACTCAGTAAATCCCACCAATAGCAAAGCAAAGGTAGGGTCTGAGGAGGGTAAGATGTAGACAGTCTTACCTCTAATTCATAGGAATACAGAAACTGCTTCCAGTGAGACCCCATATCCAGCTCAAGATAAATCATGCTTAATGAGTTAGCTTTTGTTATTTAAACAAAAAATGATGATGATTTTGATAAAGTAAAACAGTAAAATCTTCTTTAAATTATTGAAATTCAATGTTTTATGTTTTAGAAGTTAATATGTACATTGTTTCAATACATAAATCACTAATATTTGTGAAAGCTAGAAAAACCAATCTAACTCATCTTTACTTTGGCTTTTGGATCTTGAGTTAATATGTTTTCAATAACATATATGTGCCTATTTCAGCTGACGACTAGCAACCGATATTTTGCGATTTGTGATGCATCGTTAAAAACATTTGTGATCCAGATATTGTGTATCGTCAACGAGAGAACCCCAAGGGACTGACCATATTATTAAAGAACATGTCAAAATCAAAGAAAAATAGTAGAGAAATTGGTTAACCAGTGTATTATGTATTTGTGCTGGACATATGTTTAGACATGTAGAATTGTTATTATTATTTTTTATAAAATAAAAAAAGGTTTTATTAATAGCCAGCCAAAATGATACCACATGAAACACTCAACCTACATAATCCCCCAACTTTAGCAACAATGGAACCCCACCCCCATACAATGGACCCCAAACCCAACCAAACCAAACCACCACAAATGAACTGCATAACTTAACATTAGATCTCAAATATCACCATCTCTTCACCAGCACCAGGGGCGGTTCCAGCGGTCAGGCCCGTCTAAGGGTGTAAGGGGTGCTCACCTAATAGGTGAGTCCCCCCTCTTACACGTAACCAACCAGAATAAGCCACGTCAACTCCCCTCTAACACTCCCCTAATACCCCTTTTTGATGGCGGCACTCCCCTATTAGGGGAGTTGGTTTCGAAAGTTGTGCCATCTCCGATAGATGGTTTCGACAGTTGTGCCATCTTCGAAAGATGGTTTCGAAAGATGGTCTCCCTCGAAAGTTGTGCCATCTTCAGCGGTGAACCCACACCCAAAACCCACCCCGATTCGGGACCCCGCGGGGATGGCGGCGGTGTTCCCGATCGGGGAAAGGCCTCACCGATGGCACTCCCCGAGAACGCCCCGTTCACCCTAACTTCATGCCCCCTTAATATTTTTCAAAGCAACTAAGTATAGGTCCATTGAGGCTGATCATCAAGTGTCATAGATAGGGCACACAAAAGGAAAAAAAACAAATTAACTTGCACGACAATGGTGCTGGAAGGGGCCCGCAAAGGGCATAACTGTCTACCTGAAACCACAATATCGTTGTCTACCCCTTCCACTGCACAACCAGGCGCAAGTTCAGGCCAAATTTTGTCCGAAACCCCTAAATAAGCACTGGAATCAACCTAAAAGGCTAAAACAGTCTAAACAAGCCTATAGCATGTCTAAAACCTCTAAAAATGGTTCTTTTTGGATTTTAAGCGCCTGTTACCTCTAAAAATGGTTCTTTTTGGATTTTAAGCGCCTGTTACGCCTACGCGCCTTGACAACATAGCACACAATCATGCGACGTATGTGTATCTCATTATGCATGACATACAACAGTCTAATCGAAAAGTCAAAACTTGAACTGGGACTACTAGGGGGGGTGTTTGGTGTTACGTTTTCAAATAGATTATGCGTTTTCAAAATAGATTTTGCGTTTTCAAAACTGCGTTTTGAAAAAGCATGTAGGTACATGATTCTCCAAAACGGCGCTTTTTTGGAGGCAGATAATCACTTTTTCATCCAAACACTTTTTTAGATTATTTACGTTTTACAAACGCAATAATCAAATTATCACTCCAAAACGTAATCCCAAACACCCTCTAGATTGTTCATGACACCTACATCTACATTCGCATATGATGTTTTTATCGCGCCAAGCACAATCTAAAACAATCAGCAACAAATTCAGAAAGTAAACTATATGTTAATATCAGTTTCTTGTAAATACCTCAAAAATCATCAACTCATTCAGACTCTGAACAGGTCTCATCCATAAAACAATACAACTCCAGTCACTAGCATAGGGGTTCATAACTCAAGATGGTGATCAATGATCTTACACATAATGCCATCATCGATAATACAACCACCACCACCATACCCAGTAAAATCTCACCCATAACAAACCAATTGGTAGGTACGGTCCGGGAAAGATGATCCGTAAGCAAACCCTGCCTCTATCCCAGAGTAAAGAAATATTACTTCCAGTGAGACCCCACCTCCAAAATCATATCCGCACATAAAAACATATTAAACACATACCGCTAAAATATAGTACCAATCAAACCATGCGACACATATTAACTTGCATCCAAAAAAGCAAAAAACAACCACCACCATACCCAGTAAAATCTCACTTATAGCAAAGCTATTGGTACGGTACAGGGAAGATAAGCCATAAGCAAACCATACCTCTGTCCCAGAGTACAGAAATATTACTTCCAGTGAGACCCCAGCTTCAAAATCATATCCGCTCATAACAACATATTAAACACATACCACTAAGATATAGTCTGGGTTTTAAAAAGCGCGCCTGAGGCGTGTCTAGGCGCGAGGCGCACTAAGGCGCAGTCTCTAAGGCTTTTTCGCTCAGTGCCTTGTGTAATTACAAGAAGCGCCCAAAAAGCGCAAATTTTAGGGTTTTTAGGGGGCTTTTTAGCCTGAGGCGCGCGCCTCATGTATCTGAGGCGTTTTACTGCTGAAAAATGTTGTACCTTGGGTTTTTTGACTTGTACATGTAAGTAAAATGGTATAAACGCCTTATTTATAGCTATATTTTGGTTAAAGAACGCTAAAAACCTATGAGATATGTATGGGATATATAAAAAAATTATATAAACATCTTGTGCCTCAGGTACGAAAAGCCCACCGCTTTTGCGCTTTGCGCTCCGCGCCTCAATTTAAAACCCCGTCGCTTTTGTGCGCCAATCGCTTTTTAAAACCAAGGATATAGTATTAGTTTGCTGCCAATCAAACCATGAAAAACATATTAACTTGCATTAAAAAAAAACATTTCATCAGAAAAACCTAAAACCATGCACCATAATCAAGCTTCCAATATGCAAAAACCCACATGTCATCAAAATCCCAATAACATAAATAACCTATTTCTTCTTGCCTTTACCAGCAGCATTCTTCCTCTTGGGTGGAATTACAATTTCACCCTTGAGAGTGGGAATCTGCATAAACTGATCCAACCCACCAACCCCACCAAACTTCTTACGAAACTTCTCAACCTGATCAGCATCAATCAGGTTTGCAGACCGGCTTCCTAAATAAAACGGGTGGTTGCCGGACCAGACATCAACAACATACTCTTTCTTGGTTCCGCCGGTGGTCAGAACATGTTCGCCGCTGCAGTAAACCTTGGCGTCCTCGAAGAATTCTGGGTGGATGTCTTTCTTCCTGCAGGTCCATTTTGGGGGTGTGAATGTGGGTTCCTGGTAAGAAGAGAAAAGTAAAAGGGTTAGTTTGGAAAGATTGGGATTTAAAGGGGGTGGGAGTGTAATTGTGGAAAGATGAGACCTTTTTGATTGATGGTTGTGCAGGAGGGTTTCTGTAGAGGAAGGTGTTGGTTAGAGTTAGCGACATTTTTGTACGATGAAGAAAGAAGATGATGTTGAGATGATGGGATTTGGGGTTAGAAAGATGAACGGATGTAGCAAAAAGACGCTTTTGACCTCGATGGGTTTTGTTAAAGTAGGCTAAGGGGTTGTTTGGTAAATTCGAAATGGGTAAGTGCTGGACCAGTTAGAGGTTGGAGTGCTGAATCAGTAAGAGGTTTAAACTATTAAGAGTCAATACAATGCTTAATTGTTCAGAGGCAAATGTCTGACCAATTCAGATAAGAGGTATTAACAATTCAGATTTAGTATAATACTTAACCAATCATTGACATTCAGGCATTTGCTCGCGAAACAAACAGTCTGAACCATTAAGTGTTGAACCAGTAAAAGATCTGAACAATTAAGAGCTAAACAAACAGCCTCTAAGTATTTTAGTGGTTCTTTGGAATTTTGGAAGGAGAGAAACGATAGAGTATTTAATAACATCGAAAACGAAAAGGGGATTGACAAAATTGTGGAGTAGATCAAGGTGTTTCCGTTGTATTGTGTTGTGTTGGGTTAGATTAGATTTAGATCGAAATCCAACTCTTTCAAGTGGAAATTTTAATATCAATATGCAACGGTTTTGGTGTTCTATTCTAGCTACTAGCTAGAATATTCCACCTTGTGCTTTTTCAATATATGCATTCTTCGTCGTAAAAAAAAAGTAGGTAAGTTAACCGATCAATCTATCAAAAATACCATCAAAGGCCGTAACAAGGGACTCATGGAGCTCCGCCCGAACGAGGGATGATCTTATAAGGCTTGTATTTATTATCACGTTGAAAGCATATCGTGGAAGACCCCCTCTTGATGTAAGACTAACTGTGCTTTACTCAGGTCTAAACGATGAAGAATCATATAAAGACCATTTATCAGCCATGTAAACCGAAAGTATCTGTCTTCTGGTAATGGTGCGAGTATATGATCAAGTGAATAAACAAGCCATGTAAATATCAGCCATGTAAACCGAAAGGCTATGCATTTATCATATGTTCGCAGCTTCAACAAACAATCATCGTTCAAAACGAAAACGAAAACTAAAATGTATGTACACTTGCACTCTTACAGTCATACAAGCTACAAACAATATCTACCAAATTTGGTAAATGACTAAAAAAATACCATAACTTCAAGAAGATTTCTATACGGTGAAATAATTCAAGATCGGTTAGGTAACAAACATTAGGCTATCTTTCTTCTGAATTAAATCGGTTCCAAGCTGCCTGTTGACAACAATTAATAATACAATGAGTAAACTTCCGTTTTGCTCCCTGTGGTTTGGTCACTTTAACGTTTTTGCCCCAAACCTTTAAAAATAGCCATTTTCCTCCAGTAGTTTGTTATGGCTTTTCCATTTTGCTCCCTGCGGGGAGCAAAATGGAAAAACATACAATTTGGATGGGGTTAGAGGCGGGGAGCAAAATGGAAAAACCATAGCAAACTATTGGAGGAAAATGGCTATTTTTAAAGGTTTGGGGCAAAACCGTTAAAGTGACCAAACCACAGGGAGCAAAACGGAAGTTTACTATAATACAATAAATATCAGATATTAAATATATACAAGTATCACAATCGGTACAAAAAGGAGGCATGATTGTCGTTGGAATACCTTTAAAAGATCGAAAACCTTTTCACATATATACTTCTGTTGAATGCTTGCACGCCTTTGTTGCAGCTTATCAGGATGCACGCATAGAGTCGCCTTTCTGTAAGCCTTCTTAACCGCAGCGGTGGTTATGATCTCCGTCAGTGACACAGGTTGCCAACCACTGTCCGCTCCAAGAATCTGCCACAAAAGGAAACAATCGATGAGCTAAAGTTTCTGTTAACGGGTGTCCCTAAAAGAAGGTTGTACATACATATTGCAGGGTTGAAAGCAATGCACGCAAGTTCCCTTCTTTCCCGGTTGACCACCTTTTGATATCAGCATCAAGATGTTCTGCTAACCGCTGCAATTAAAATGAAATACCGATACGTAAGGAACAAAAAGACTGCACCAGATAAGCGGGAAAACGGAGATTTTGATTACATTTCTCTCAGCTTGTTCTCTAAGAGCAAGCAGATCGCGCTTCTCTTTCTCCGCAAGAGCCTTGGCCTGGAAGTAAAACTTTAACATATTAACGACTAATATAAGACTACAAGTAGTGAATTTACGACAAGTAGCAAGAAGCATACCGCACGTTCCATAATCCTGTTATGTTTTTCTAACTTTGCTTTACTTCTCAAAGCCGACTCGGTATTCGTTTGACTTGTAGAATAAGTTTGCTTAGTCTCGTTAACTTGTGTTCTCGGCTGAGACGTTTTCATAACTTTTTCTAACGCGCGTTGTCTAGCCTCCGCAGTAGCTCGCTCTACTAAAGCGCGTTCGGCTTTAAGTTTGGATTGCGCGGAGGTTTTATCAATAGACGCTTTAGTGACCTTTTCTTGAGTGTCAGCAATTACTCTTTGTCTAACTTCCGCAAACGCGCGTTCCCGAGCCTCACGGATCGCTCTTTCCACAGCTAACTTTATTCTCTCCCGCTCCCTTTCTTCTTTGTCGTGTGCCGCTTTGCTTGGCTCGGATTGTCTACATGCATCCTTAGGTTCTTGTGGTGTTCCTGTATCCGTTTCTATTCTAATTTCAGGTGTTCGTTCATGAGATTGTTGGACGTTGTTGTTTTCTTCTTCTTTCTCGAAAGTCTCCTCTCTTTCTTTGTATTCTTTAACTTCTATCTCCATACCATGTATCGTGTCCGAAGAGGATGTAAATCGTACATCGTCTTGTCCAAAATCCACATCAGCAACGCCGCAGTTTTCCAGATTATCGGACTTTGCTTCGCATTCATCCTTGTTGTCTTCTGTTTCATCTGAAGAAATGTTTTCAAATTTTTCTTTTTCTACTGTTTTTTCGTATTCGACCTGGAACCGGTGACTTGAGCTGACATCATCATTATCATGACCTGATTCCACATTGTCGTAATTTTGGTCAACTTTGCGGGCCTCTTCTGTATCAACTACAATATTGCTTGCATCGATCACATTATCATTCTCTTCTGCATCATCATAATCACTTGATGAATTCTCGTAAGTTTCTTCTGCCTCGTGATTTTCATAATCCGCTTTTTGAGACGGATCATTCGTTTCTCTGCTATAAGCATACGTTTGTGCTTTTTTAATCGTTTCCGCCTCACAAACATCGTAAAACTTCTCTTCTTCGCTATGGCTTTCCGCTTCATCTTGCGTTTCCGCACTTGCTACTTTTTCTTCATGTTCTTGTTCAAGATACTCGTGCGTATTATTTTCTAATAATCCAAATGATTCTTCACTGAATTTCTTCTCATAACCGTTTCGATCGGACGTTTGGGATATTTCCTTCTTGGCTTCCACCTTTTGACACACGGTTAAGTTGTTGGATAACGAATCTCCTTGTTTCGTTTCACAACTTTCAAACGATTCTTCACTGAATTTCTTCTCGTAACCGTTTCGATCAGACGTTTGGGATATTTCCTTCTTGGCTTCCACCTTTTGACACACGGTTAAGTTGTTGGATAACGAATCTCCTTGTTTCGTTTCACAACTTTCAAACGATTCTTCACTGAATTTCTTCTCGTAACCGTTTTGATCAGACGTTTGGGATACTTCCGTCTTGGTTTCCACCTTTTGACACACGGTTAAGTTGTCGGATACGGTATCTCCGTGTTTCTTTTCACAACTTTCAAGTACAAGAAAACCATCGGGTCTCTCATCATCCTTCCGCGGATACGCATTATTCTCAACCGATTCAGTTTCTGTTTCACCAACAACTTGTTTCAAACTGCAAACCGTCTTATTATTGTTAAACACAAAAGGAGACCTTTCCGATATTTTCTCATGTAGTTCATTTATACCCTTTTTCGCACCGAAAAGCTTCTCACCGTCATCAAAGTCTGAAAATACGACCGTGCTTCCATTTTTATGATCCTTTTCTTTATGTTCTACATCTGCATTTACGTTTGCAACTCTTACTTTAGCTTTCAAGCTTTCTTTGAAACTTTTGCTTGAAAACCCTCTAAGTCCGTCTTTCTTTTTTCCGACTGATTCTTTAGCGATTCGTATACTTTCTTGAGCCTTTTCTATAGCTTTTCTCAAAGCAGCCGCTGCAGGATTGACATGAAGTTCTTCGTCAAAGCAAGTACGAGGAAATTCTTCGTTTGTAGCCGTTGATCTCTTTCGATAATCTTTATGATCATCCAAGTTAGTCGCACGTGATGATGATGATGATACTTTAGAAGGATACGATTCAGTTTCTTTCTTTGGTAGAGAAGCAGCAGGTGTTGATGACGGAACGTCAACCGTTGCAAGTGGATTTTGCTTCTTTGTTTCCTTCTTTGATTCAGGTGGTGAAGATACTTTAGAAGGATACGATTCGGTTTCCTTCTTTGGTTGAGAAGCAGCAGGTGTTGATAAAGGAATGTTATTTGTTGCAGGCGATTTTTGCTTCTCGGTTTCCGTCTTTGGTTGAGAAGCTGCAGGTGGTGATGACGGAACGTTATTTGTTGCAGACGGTTTCTGCTTCTTTGTTTCCTTCTTTGATTCAGGTGATGATGATACTTTAGCGGGATGTGATTCGAAATCGGCCTCGAAACTCTTGATATTTCTAGCATCGGATAAAGATTCCTCTTGATGTATACTAAATTCAACACGCCTTTGTGAAGTTTGTTTCTCAGAAAGATCCCGCTTGCTGGAGTTCGCATTAACGTTATTTATTGTGGTCTGTTTCTCAGGAAGATCCTGCTTGCTAGAGTTGACATTAACGTTATTCGTTGAAGATGATTTCTGCTTCACAGTTTCGTTATTCGGTTGAGAAGCTGATTCGTCAATGAAACACGTAAATCCAGGTACAGCATGTAATTGTGTGACATGTGTCGTTCCATCTAACCCGTTTTTATTCCTTTGGCTGATCTTGTGATATGACATGTTAAACTGCTTCAAAGCATCAGAAGATTGATGAGACGTATCGCCCGGATCTTCAGAGCTCTGGCTTGTTGACGAAGGAGCCCTACGAACAATATTTTAGGAAAAGATTACAGATTGCAGTTCAAATCACAAGAAGAAAGAGAAACCGATAGTTTAAGATCGTTATGCATGCAAAATATTGTCAATCAATACTCGGAAACTTTTTTACCCTAAAACGAGAATTACTAGGCTGTTCAACCCCGGGAATCAAAATTTGCTACTATAAATGCTGATTCGGAGCGCAAAAATTCTTGTTCATATTACTACACTAATGAAGTTACAAATCTAGTAAAAGATAAGATGTGCAACTCGAAACCCTAAAAGATCTAAACAAAATCGAAAACGGCTCACGCAACCCTTTGAAAGCGTACATCTTGAACATCGTCCAAATCAAATAGGCCCGAATTTACATATTCCTACAAGTTATCCCTCATGAGCATACCACTGTTACTATAAAGAAATGCTACAAAGAACAAGCACACATAATGTGATCCCTACAATTTCACGATGGCCGCAGCGTACACCACAATAGCATATTTAAAACCATCATAGTGAACAAACAACTACCTAACTTAGGGGTTGTTTGTTTACCTCTTAATGAGGCTCTAAATGGTTCAGACCTCTTACTGGTTCAGCACTTAATGGTTCAGACTGTTTGTTTCACGAGCAAATGTTTGAATGGTTCAGACATTTGCCTCTGAATGGTTAAGATTTATACAAAGTCTGAATGGTTAAGACTTAAGACCTCTAATCTGAATTGGTCAGACATTTGCCTCTGAACGGTTAAGCATTATACAGGCTCTTAATGGTTCAGACTTCTTACTGGTTCAGCACTTAATGGTTCAGACCTCTTATTGGTTCAGCACTTAACCATTCAGATGTTGCCAAACAACCCCTTACTCATACAAGTTGCATAACAACATTGAATATCTTTACCAATTCAATATATTATCAAGCTCCTTGAGGTTTAAGCCTCGAAAATAGCTAACGAACATATAAATTTACAACTTGTCGGTTTCCGAAACAATGGACCATCAAACTATTGCTTATATGTTTGTTATTAATCTTCAATTTGTCAATAAACCTAAACTCAGCACAAGAAAAGCTAATCATAAAGATCCAAAAAAATAAATTTAATTAGGGCTTATAATGCTAAAAAAAAAAAATCATATAACCTAAACTTCAAAAAATTAACATTTTTTTTAGCTAAATCACTTTCTTTTTCTCAAATAGAATCATCTACATTGCCAGAAATCAGTTCATCTTCACAGATTACAACAATAAATTACACTTCAAATAGAAAAAAATAATAATAAAAAAATAAAAATTACCTAGCTTTATCGCGAGCAACCAATTCTTCATACGAAATAGCGATATCATGCTCACGAAATCCACCAAAAATGTTACAATAATCCGGTTTTAATTTCAATTCATCAGACGATTCATCGAAATTAGAAAGATCAAGCACCGGAATCGAAGAACCAGAGGTAGAAAAAATCTCACGGTACTCATCAACGTTAACCGCCGGAGCTCCGGCGGGACGGTGGCCGGAGAAAACGCCGTCGTAAGCGTGTTTACCGGAAAATCCATTAGCATTTGAGAGTTTTCTCCGGTGAAGAGGACGTGAGAGAGACTCCATTACAGAGAAAGAAAAAAAAATAATAATAATAATAATCAAAGATGAAGCTCCACTGAGAATAATGAGAATTATCTAGGGTTTGTACTTTGTTTGTTGTTGTTAAATAATAATATTAATTAAATTAAAATAATAATAATAATAATAATATTGTTTGGTTTAGTTTAGTTTTTTGAATTTAAAAAATGGGTTGAGTGAGAAAGTGGAGGAAAGCAAAGGTGTTTTGTTTGTTAGGGTGCAGGGGCTGCTGCATAAACAGGACAAAGGGGTGGTGGAAGAGATGGTGAGAGTACTAGTTTGGTGAAAGTTGATGGTAATTGTCTACTTTTATAAATTTGAATTTATAGAGTTTATAAAATTTAATGTGATCTTGCTTTTTTGTGGTTAGAATGTGAATTGTGGGATTTAATTTAATTTGAGTTGAGTTGTTTTAATAAAAATCTTTGACTAGCATTTAATTAGAAATAATAATTTTAATAGTAATAAAAAGTAGTTTATGTAAAAAGGTTATTTAATGCTACAAATATTAGTTGATGATTTGAATAAAAAGGTTATTTAATTTAATCTCCATGGTTTTATAGTCTAGTGGCATCTTGGTGGTGGGATACGTCTTTTGGACCAATGGAGATGGATATGATCGGGTGATTTTACTGGTGACACGATGATACTTTAGTAGACTGTCAATGATCCAAATTTGCTTATCAAAAAAAGGGTTATTTAATGCTACAAATATTAGTTGATGATTTGAATAGATATGATAAAGATTAAAGAGTAATTTATCATTTAATAAATTTACTTTAGTCTTGGACAAATTAATTAAAAACTTTTGATAAAGAATAGAAAATAAGTAGGGAGTTACATAAATAGGGTAAAGATATCAAACAAAGTCTCTTAAATCTATGAATGATACAAAGATAAAATGAATTGCAAAGTATAATACAATGTCGAGGAAAAAGTACAAAACGACGCAGGTAAAGAAAAGATACAATACTAAATAAAAAGACACAATGATCTACACAAAATTTTAAAATTTACAAGCTAAAAAACCAAAAGCGAAAAATCTAAATTTTCATATCGTAGAGTTCGACAAGACGGTTCTAATGTTGCTTGAATAAGTTCAAACAGAGTTTGTTTGATACCCTTCTTACGACTTCTTATTTTACACAATTATATATGTGAACCTTATCCTAAAAAAAATAATAAACACTTTTATTTTGACATGCATATCTTACTCTTTTTCTCTCTTTGGCAAAAATGTGTTATGTTGTTCTGGTATTTTTCTTTTAAAATTGGTTGTGTATTTGACGTTCCCCTATTTTATATAGTCATGTTGCTCGGTATTAACAAACATTTATATATTATTCTTTTTACTCAAAGTAAGAGAACTATTATTTATATTTTATAAAAAGAATAGCATATACATCATTTTTTTTCTTTTCAAAAAGGGTGGAAAGATTATAATATTATTGGGTGTTTTAGTATAATGGATTAGTGGGAATAAATTGTTGGTGTACCAGGTCCAAAATCAAATAATGTTATTAATATAGTGACAAATGTGTTTTTGACAATTTTTAATTGAATTTAATAACTAATAAATACCGTCGTACCAAAGGGGCTAACTTTGACTTTTATGTACCAATTTTGCTTTCCAAATTGTTTTTAAACTAATAATTATTTTTGCTAACATTTAAATATTTTGACATGCATGATATTGTACAAAGTTAATTATTTTTAAACGTATTCAATTTGAAGTTTCTATGCCTAAAACATGTTTAATACAAATTGATGTCACCTTTTGTTTATTGTTTTTGTAGAAAACTGAAAATTTCTACTTGAATTTATTTTTACCTATTCTTGAAAATAAACAATGTGTTTTTATATTAAAACAAAATTAATACAGTATTAATTTGTTTAAAAAAGAATTAAATACACTGTTAGTCCCTGTGGTTTACACAAAGTAACAAGCTAAGGTACTAATGTTTTAAAATCACATTTCAGGGTATTAACTTTTGATTTATTAACACAACCAGATATTAACGTCAATGTGATGTTAATAAGTAACTGAGACACCCTCACGTGCCCTAAACTTGAGGGTATAATTGTCATTCACACCCACCTAATTCCTATTAAAAGAAAATAATAATTTTTATACACATAACACTTTGAAAATCCATCAGTCTCTGTTTTATATCATCCCCAATTCCAACATCAAAACCCCCAATTTCACCGTCGAATGAGTTGTAGGATTTGAACACGATGAACCGTTTTAGAGCAGAGAATCAACCGTTTGGTTACAAGGCAAAATATGGTATGTTGTGCACAATAGATTTGAACACATTTAAATATTTTGACATGCATGATATTGTACAAAGTTAATTATTTTTAAACATATTCAATTTGAAGTTTCTATGCCTAAAACATGTTTACTACAAATTGATGTCACCTTTTGTTTATTGTTTTTTTAGAAAACTGAAAATTTCTACTTGAATTTATTTTTACCTATTCTTGAAAATAAACAATGTATTTTTATATTAAAAAAAAATTAATACAGTATTAATTTGTTTAAAAAAACATAAAGTTTGTGTATATGTCATTAAACGTACAATAATTGTATTTTTGGAGTTTAAGTTAGTGGATTATCGTAAGAAATTATACTATTGTCGGATAATGTAAATAGCGCTTACTGATTTTTTAAGTATATGTTATAAAGAGGGAATACATAAATTAAGTGGACAAACAACTCACTATCATCTTTCTTCTATTTCTTATAATATACTTCTAGAGAAACAACCTGAAAAAACCTAATTTTGAAAGTTATAAAAAGGATGAATAATAGTAGGTCTTTCCTAGCTAATGAATAATGGAGTCATCCGCATTATAAAGTTTCATTGGCTTATCATTACTTTTTCTTCTACTTTAGTGGAGATTGGATCTCAATTTCCCTTTTGTAAAACATCTTGCATGGATCCTACTTGGATTTCTTTTTCATTGCTTGTGTTTCTTTATTTATTTTTGGGTGGGTCTATTCGCACACGTATGTTGTCTTTTTGCACATCCAAAGCGCCCCGCTTTGGCCATAGCGAGACGCTTTGGATGTTTTTTTTAAACAGATTGGTTGGGGTTGATTTGGGGTTGATATGGGTTAGTTTGGTAGGGATTTTTGGTTGAATTAGTTTGGTATAGATTTTTGGAGGAAAAAATTTTTATTTTAGTTTTATTACATATAATTCATAGTTGTTTTATAATTACGTCATTACGTCATTATTTTTATAGATTGTGTATAATATAAGTTCTTAATGTTCTTTATTTTGTTAAATTAAACGAACACGTTAAATAAAATGTACAGAAAGCCACAAGAATTAAACGTAAACAATCCAGAACCAACGTGATGTAAATAGAAGATTAACTGCAATATATATATATATATATATATATATATATATATATATATATATATATATATATATATATATATAGGATTAGGTTCAAACGTGAACAAAATCCCAAGAGTGAACTGCGTGAACTGATCTGGGCCCTTGATTTTTATGATCTTGAGATTAAAGTGAGTGGCATGATGGTAATTATTTGGTTAATTTTTTCCATTTAATTAAATACAAAAAGGATATATGTGTAATTTCAATCTTAAATTGATTGCATAAATCTCTCACAAATCAAGTAATCAATTATCCTCTTAAATTGATTGCATAAATCTTTCCCAAATCAAATCAAGGATTAGGAAAGATGTAACTTAATTCAATTATTAAAATAATTATTTGTTTAAATGCAATGTACACATGTGTATTCTGATTTTGCCCTCTTTTTAATGCGATGTACACATGTGTATATCGTCTGTTTTTGTGATATCTCAGAATTTTTTTGTATTGAATGTTGATGTACACCTGTGAATTACTGTACACATATGTACGATGCTGAGTACACATGTGTACTGTTCTATTTATATACAAGTACACATGTGTATACCGTTGAAATATGAAAGTTACGTTTATCTTAAAAATCAAAATTTGAATTCTGGTGATGAAATTTGAAATAAAATTAAAATTGAAATCTGGTGATTTGTTGTTTGTTTTGATAATTATCTTATTAATAAATAAACATAATGTGGATAATGAATTTAAATTAGGAAAGATGTAACTTAATTCAATTATTAAAATAATAATTTAAATCTAATTTTTTTATATAATTACAATCCTACCCTTAACAACTAAAAAGGAAATCAAGGGTCCATATCTGTTCACACAGTTCACTCTTGGGAGGTTGTTCACGCTGGAACCCTACCCTATATATATATATATATATATATATATCAGTTTGTACATACAATACACAACAAAAAGGTACAACTGAGTACATAATACATAACAAAACACTAAACAAACAAAGTAATGTACTAATCCTCGTGCGGTGGGGACGGTGGGAGGGGAAGTGGAGGCAACGCAGCGAGCTCTCGTAGATCAACGAGCGTCTGGACGATCCAGTCAATGCGTGCGCCCTGACGTCTAAGGCGCCGGTCGAAGTCCCGAGCCACCTCACGCGTTGCCGGAGGCAGGTCAGCGTAAACGTGCTGCGGGTACTGTGGCGGCTCAGGAGCTGGCTGAACTGGTGGTACCGGGATCTCCTCGACCCGCTCCTCCTGCGCCGGATCCTCGAATATAGGTTGAGCCTGAGCCTGAGCCTCAGGCTGATCGATGCCCAGAGCCTGTAGCTGAGCCTGCCGAGCGGCCCGCTGAACATCAGGAGGGGCTAACAATCCAGGCCTCACCTCAATAACAACCGGGATGACCTCCGGCAACACCTCAAGTTGCCAAATCAGCCCGTCAGCACCCCTGAACCTCAGACCGACATCAAAGGTACGGGTGATCTGCATAGCGGATACTGACGCGCGGCCCAACCTGGATGACGGGACCGGATCGGACAGCAGCGGATCATGCTCGGGCACGATCCCTAGCGAGCGTGCAGTGGCGGTGATAAATGAGCCGGTGTGCAGCTGCCCGCGGAGCTGCCGGTGGTATGCAGTAGAAAAGTAATCTGCCAGGCTGGCGGCGTAGTAGGCAGTATAGAAAGAAAAGGTCACTAGGGTTAACCTTCTCCTTGCTGGAACCCCGCGGCACGATAGTCGACGCGATAACATGGTGCAGGTATCGGTGCAAGGGGTCTCTAATGGTGGTGGCCTTTTGCCAGGATTTCCCAAAGGGAGCCCTGGAAATGACACTCCAGAAACTGATAAGCGTCTGCCTGTCCATCATCGTAACCGCCTGCGTATATAAATCAGTATCAAGCTCAGGCTCAGTATACAAACCTGTATGGACAGCAAACTCCCGCACACTCATCTCAAACTCCTGACCGGCGAAACGGAATGTAACCTCGTGGACTGGAAAATGAGGGTCCTCCACGTAATCCGCCGGATGCGGCGCGTATGTAAACGTAGAAAGAAACTCGACCGTAAGCTCAGGGTACGAGTCCTCCATCGCTAACTCAAATAGGCGCGACCAAGGAGTATCTAGTCCAACTATATCACGCGCCCGCTCGACCTCTCCCAAGGTAGTCAGCAGCTCCCAGTCTATCCCTACATGCTCCCCAATCTCTATGGTGCGCAACCTAGCGCATCTCCCCCTCGCCCGTGACCCCTGCGGAAACTGCAGGTACGGACATGCCGGCTCTTCCTCGTCCCCCACCTCTCCCTCAGCCTCCATATGCTCAATCTCCTCATCGGATAAATCCATCCCTGCACGTTGATCAAATAATAATATTAATTAAACAAATAATAATATTAAACAAATATTAATAAACAAATAATATTAAACAATTAATAATAATTAAACAAATAATATTAAATAAATAATAATATTAAACAAATATTAATAAACAAATAATATTAAACAATTAATAATAATTAAACAAATAATATTAAACAAATAATATTAAATAAACAAATAATAATATTAAATAAATAATAATATTAAACAAATAATATTAAACAAATATTAATATTAAACAAATATTAATAAAAAAATAATAATATTAAACAAATATTAATAAACAAATAATATTAAACAATTAATAATAATTAAACAAATAATATTAAACAAATAATATTAAATAAAAAAATAATAATATTAAATAAATAATAATATTAAACAAATATTAATAAACAAATAATAATATTAAACAAATATTAATAAACAAATAATATTAAACAATTAATAATAATTAAACAAATAATAATAATTAAACAAATAATATTAAATAAGCAAATAATAATATTAAATAAATAATAATATTAAACAAATATTAATAAACAAATAATAATATTAAACAAATATTAATAAACAAATAATAATTAAACAATTAATAATAATTAAACAAATAATAATAATTAAACAAATAACAAATAAAAAAAATAAACATGAACCAAAGCGCCCCGCTTTGGCCTCGACGCCGCGCTTTGGTTCTTCATTCTGAAGAACAGATCCAGCAACAATCGATCTTACCGAACAAGCATAACAACAATCAACAAGTATAGTTTAAAGAAACGACTAAGGGTTTGAGATCGCACCTTTTAGCGGTTGAAATCACGAAAAATCTCCGAATCCGGCTCGACTGTGTGAGATCGCACCTTAGTGTGTATTTTTGTGTTTGGGTGAAGTGGGGGAGAAGATGCCCCGCTTCAGTGTATAACGAGGGACCGAAGCGCCCCGCTATGGCCATAGCGCGGCGCTTTGGTTCCAAAACGCAGCGTTATGACCATAGCGGGGCGTTTTGGGCATTTTTTAAAATTTTTTAAAATTGTTTTTAATTCACAAACGCGTCGATAAATAGTCTAAATTTTCCGTTTTTTCCATTATACATCATTTTTTAATATATATAGACTATACTGCAAGTTCCGGATCAAATCGGTTAAGTGTGATGTCTTATTCCGTTATCTCGTATCATTTAGGTTTGAAAGCACAAGTACTCCTGTGAGAAGTGTTATGTGTATCAGCCGCCTACCGTACATGAACATGAAGTATTTTTTCATTAATTGTAGTATTATGATGTATATTGTCATTTCGGGTCGTACAAGTGCGTATTGAATATGATTGGGTCGTGTCGGTGACATTCGGTTTTTAACGTGATGTAACGCGTATATTGAACAAACACAAACGTGATTATTATTAAACACATTTAAGATACATCGTGAACATATGGGGTTACACTAAGGTCAGGGGCACGATACGTAAGCATTTCGTACACGTTGATCTGATCCCTGTATAATGTATGCCAGGCTGCTGCGCGCTCTGTTTTGTTCGCTGTCCAGAGTAGGTTTGGGGGAGGCATTGGATAACAACCTCCAAGCTCTACATGTATGAAATGCCCATCGTCGACGAACACAACCACAACCACCAGGTGAGGTTCCTCAGCTTCGTTTGGCCCGCCCAGCAGAGGGAAAATTGTATCGCTCCCACGAATGTCGAAGGTGTGAACAATCACACCGTATCGTGGGCAATAAGAAACCCCGTCTCAGGCATCGACATGTAATTTTCGATACCTGCTCGTCCCACCCCCTTGAAATCGATCCGTGTAACCAGCGCATCATAATGTCCTATGTTTTCCGGATCGAAAACTTGCCTCCAAAGCGATTCGTTCATACGTAACTCCTTTAGAAGTTGTTCCCGGATCATCAAATATGAATTTTGTCTCACTCCTAACCCAACAGCCACCGATCGAAACCCACAATGACCATCTGGTTTCACGTCCTTTATTCCAACGATGTATGGATGGATCACTTTGGGAATCTGAGATGCGTAGTTGCGGATCGCTATATCTGTCTCAGGACCGAGCTTGATATTCGGGAAATCGGGGTGTAGGTTGAGCGGTTTGGTATTCTTTTCTCTTCTAGAATCTTCGGCTGATATGTACGAGCTATGACGGGGAAGATCGTCTGAGGCCTCGGCCCAAGTTTCTTCTGACGGAATGTAAGAGCTTTTTCTAGCGGTTTCAACCTTTCTTTCTTCCTGCGTTTTCAATGTTGGGCGACCACGAGTTTTCTTCAGAACAGCAGGAGGTTTTTTGTTATTGTTCCCTGGATTGAGGATTTGCTGAAACTTTTCAAAGAAGCTCCTTTTCACTTGAGTGGGTGTTGGATCGATCTGTTTTTTCAATTTTTCAAATTCCGCGTCTACATCGATATCCTCTATGTTATTCCTTACAGGCTTGAAGTCAAGCTTCTTCCAAAGCACGTCTATGTGTGTGATCCGGATTTGCTGACCTGTGGATGAAAACAAATTAGGTGGCAAAATCATAACGAGAAAGGTCAAAAATATTAATTACCTTTATTTTCCAACTTTTCCAAACGACAGGCACATGGCAAACCACAGCTGGTAAAAAGTTGGCAACCACAGCTTGCACCGTAGGCTCTCAACCCGTCTTCCTTACGTTTTAGTTCCATACTCAAAAGCTCAATCGCATATATTGAAACCTTTCTGAGAATATATGCAAGCATGGGCTGATTCTTGTGGTGCATCATCACTTTTCGGAGGCTTGTTTCAAAGCTACTTCTAATCTCGGCGTATTATCTATCAACAACATGATCAACATACAGTACAAGTTTATCCAGTGTGTTGCGATGACTTGGAAAGTGACTTTTTACTGTTGCATGCATGCCCTCAACCCTGTTGGTCGTAGTTTGGTGAAAGTTGATAGTTTGGTTAATCCAGCAAGATACAAACTTTTCACGGTACGGATCCAACCAGGATTTCTTCAAATAATCAAAAACCTCTAAAATTAAAAAACGTAAATAGTCAGTTTTTGTTATTATATAAAATTTGAACATAATTATGTAAGAAATACTCACGTTCACGGTCAGCTTCTTTCAACTGTGCTTCAAGGTTTTCCAAGTTATACCTGTATATTTCCTCGGTCGTAGACTCGCACAATGTCCAAAATGTACGTACGAATTCTTTCCACTCCTTGTCAGAGAATTTCTTCTTGCTGTTCTTATTAATATTTTGTTGAATATGGAACCGACAAAGATACTTATGCGCTTTTGGAAAAACTTGTTCACACACGTTCATTAGCGCAAAATCCCTGTCTGTTAAAATCACGCGCGGTTCCATACATCCTGCCAGCATAGACTTGATCCTCTGCAACACCCATAGGTAGTTCTCTGACTTCTCAGCGGAAATTACCGCACAAGCAGCCGTAAACGATTTGTTTGTCGACGTCATGCCTACGACCTGAACAAATGGCAGGTTGTACATGTTCGTTTTGTAGGTGGTGATGTGCGTGTAGTGTAATATATTTTTGATGTATATTTAAGCCCCTTTTTACACTTTTAGCCAAGTTTTAAATTTATAAAACACGATATTCACTAACACTAAACACACATATGGGCAAGTGCACCCATCGTGGACGTAGTATAGTGTTGGTAAGATACCGAGGTCGTCCAAGGACACAAGAGCTTTTAATACCGGTTTATCTTCAACGTCTAATCAAATCAAAAAGTGAGAAAAAATGTTTTAATCTAAGAAAATAAAAACTAACTAAATGCTGAAAAATAAAATAAAATAAAAACAGATAGACAAGATGAATCACTTGGATCCGACACGTGTATTAGTATAACCTTTGATTATTTTCGCACTTTTGCACTTGTTTAAGAGATTATCTTAGTTATTGTAGTAGGCCCCTCTTTTGAAGGCGACGTTACCCTCAACCCAGTAGTTTGAGTCAGCAAGGATACAATCCTAAAGGGTCGGATTATTGAAAGATAATGAATTAAGTTATTAATGCAAATTGTGGTAGGCCCCGCTTTTGGCGGTGACGTTACCCTCGGCTAAGTAGTCTGAGTCAGCAGGGATACAGTCCTAAATAGCCGGGTTATAGTATTAATAGTAGTTAACTTATGAGGGGGTCAAAGAGTTTGGATCCCCGCCATCCAATACCTATGGGAATTGAAGGAGATCCTACTAAATTTAACCCAGGTCCCAAGCAGGACCTCTAAACGCTGAACAAGGGCAAGACCCTTACCAAACCGTTCCCTTAACCCCCGACCAGGTAGCCAACATACCTCCATATAGACCGTGGAGATATGAATGGTGAAAATCTTTTATTTTATATAGACAGTAAAATAATGCCAAGACACCACGGACAAACGATAAGGAAAGATCACCTTCAACATAAGTAACTAGTTATTAAAGTCATTAATACAAAACCAAATAAAAAGTGCAAAAGATTAAAAATAAAAAGTATTATACTAAACACTTGTCTTCACCAAGTGATGTAAGAGACTTAGGCAAACATGACCTTGATTGTCAAGAACTCTTACGATCAATCTTGGATCCCGAGACGACTCACACACTCTATGATGGACAATGGATGATGGTGGTGGATGATGGTGTTATGGTGGTGGTGGGTGGTGGATGAAGTGTGAGAGAGGTGGTGTGCCAAGGGATGAGATGGAATGAAACCAAGCACTCCTATTTATAGGCTGAACAGAAGGCTGGGCACGCCCCCGTGCCCGTCTGACACTCTCTCTCCTCATTAATTGTAATTCGCAATTACAATTAATGCGCCTGCTGTACTTTCACCACGCCCCCGTGCCCGCTGGACACGGCCCCGTGGTGGGCAATAGAAGCTTCTATAGGTTTGTCTTTTATGCTGCTTCTTGGGCACGGCCCCGTGTCCGCTGGACACGGGGCGTGTTCAGTCTTCTGCTTTCTCTTCTTTGCCTTGGAGGATGCCGTTGAGGGTCCGGGCAGTCTACTTTTATTCCTTTTCTTGTATTTATGCTAGAATTAGTTGTCTTTTTGCTTCTTTTGTGAATTTGAGCTCATTTCATCCTGAAAATACAAAAGAAAGACAAAAACACTCTTTTTCCAACATTAGTACTTAAAAAGGGTTAGGTTTATGCCTTAATTGATGTGATTTATATGTTGCATTTTACACACATCAGTGGCGTCAATCATTAGCACATGCGGGAAGGCACACCACATAGTGAATGATTTTTCGTGAACAAAGAAGACGTCTTCAACTTCGTTCGATATCTCATTCGTGCGCATGTAATAAGTGTAATTTTTTTCGATAAGAATGTTTTCAAGTTTTTGCATCGGAGACTTACCGACATTTTTTTCGGCGTTGATCTTCTAAACAGCGTTGTGTATATCTTTCGGAATAAGCTTTCTAGCCGGATTGTTTTTTGTCAGCGTTCGCCAGATACTTTGGTTGGGAATATCTTGCTCTGCCAACTCCTTAACCAGTTTTTTGTCCTCCGAAGAAAGCCTTCTCCCATACGCGTGACCCTCGAAGTTTTCAATAGGAGTGTGGTTATGCTTCGCCTTTGTCACCTCGATCCTCCAAACACTTCCGGATGATTCCGAAAACCCGATCATCTCGAACGGGCAGCCTATTTTCTTGCTACCCGTTTTCCTCTGTGTAGCTATACTCTTATGCTCCCCACCAAAAGTACATTGAAACCAAATCTTGTAATTCTCTCCTCTTTTATTCGACCTCTTAGTCACAATGAGGTAACCATTGTCTTTTTCCGTGTCTTGTACCCAACGCACCAACTCTTTACGTGACGAAAAGGTCTGCGTTGTATCAAACGAAAATGTAACCGGGTAACAACCTTCCTCGTCAACAGACACATTCTCCGGCTCACCATCGTCACCGAGGTTCGAATAGACTTGATGTTCAAAGCACTGTTCACAACCGTAACTCTGGTTTGGATAACACTCCTGCTGTACAAAGCTTTGCTCGCCACCGTAACCGAAATTCGAATAACCTTGTAAGCTCTGTTGACAACCGTAACTGTCGTTTGGATAACACTCCTGCTGTACAAAGCTATAGTCGCCACCGTAACCGAAATTCGAATAACCTTGTTGTGTGTAAGGGTCCTCCACAGGGGTATTCAAATCCAGCTGCACCGTGTTATCACGATAATAAATGCCAGATACAACCTCTGTCTCCCTCAAGTTGGACGACACCGGTTTCTCAAACGAGTCAGAAATAGCGGTCCCCTCGTAAGAATCAGGAACAACTGACTCGTCAGAATATTGACCGAAAATATAATTACTTAACCACGACATCGTTTTTTCAAAACATGTAACTAATAGAGCAAAGAAGATCGACAAAAAACAATCCGAATTATGAATGTCGAGTCTGTCCAGGGATTTAAAGGCAGCATTTGGGGTCGAAGCGCCGTGCTATGGCCAAAGCGCGACGCTTAGGGTTTACGGGGCGACTGAAACCTCGTATCACCTTTATATCTCTGTGTCAGTCAGTCAGTCAGTCATTCGAAACCTCGTATCAACTTTTGTCGCCCTAAGCGCCCCGCTTTGACCATAGCGCGGCGCTTAGGGGTGTGAAAATTATTTTTGGCGTGTGTAATTAGCATGACCCTTAATTTTTGCTATAGAAAAAAAAAAAGAGTTGAGACTTCATCTCAAAGTGCAATCACTGCCTATAATAGAGGGAGATTCAAACCTAGAAGTTAGGAATTAATTTTTAGGATTTGATTATAAAATAATTGTCATAGATCATGAAGTGAAATAGACATAAAAGAGATGGAAAACTAAGTTATCTTTTAAAATATGGTCCATATGATAAAAGAATGTATTTATTTTTTTTTTCTTTTCTTGAACTGACAAAGTGTTTATTTTGATAATCGTTAATATTATAATTTTTATTTGAACCTCAATCTATTACATACGTTATAGATATACTTTTTACTATTATATGGCATGTATTATGTAAACAGCTCCTTTTTGGTATTTTGAGGTGGTTTGTATGTACCATGTTTTGGTTCATGCATCGGGCATGTTTAGCAAAAGTAATGGTTTCATAATCGGATCAATCGTACATCAAAGTGCAATCAATGTATATGACACCGGATGTGTACCAATATATACATACACACACGCCATGTAATAGAAGGAGATTTAAACCTAGAAATTAAAGGAACTTGTTCTTAGGATTTGATTATGGAAAAAAAATATAAGATAATTGTCATAGTTCATGAAGTGACAGATAAATAAAATCCTAAGAACAAGTTCCTTTAAGGCGGGGTAGGTGGGGTTGTTTACCATGGGGGAAAGGGTAGGTGGGGTTGTTTACCATGGGGGAAAGGGTAGGTGGGGTTGTTTACCGGTAAACCGTCGGTACAAAGGTTGCTGGCTCAATTTGGTTAAGGCGGTGGAGAAACGTATGATTGACGGGAAGACGTTTATGGATCTATTATCGGTCAAGGTTGGGAATGGCTTGTCCGTGAAATTTTGGTCAGATAAATGGGTAGGTTTGACGGTTTTAAAAGATAGATGGCCTAATCTATATGGGTTGGAAAGAAATAAGCAGTGTGTTGTGGCGGACAGGTTGGGTTGGGACGGTTCCACGTGGAGGTTCTTGCCGATGTGGAAACATAAATTATCTACGGTAGCGGAGTTATCGGAGATGCAAGACGTGGAATTTCTTCTTAATATGGTGTCGTTATCTAGCAATGTTGATCGCTGGTCTTGGGGTGTGGATGGGACGGATCCGATGTCGGTCTCGGCTGTGAAATCTTGGATAAGGGAGGGTTCTGAAATTCGGAGAGAGCACGCGATGAGATGGGAGTCTTGGGTTCCGAATAAAGTTAAAATTTTTATTTGGCGGGCGGAGATGGGTCGCATCCCGACTAAGGAAGCTCTTATCCGGCGCAATGTTAATATTCTGGATGATCAGTGCCCTTTATGTAGCTCTCAAGTTGAAAGTATGATGCATCTTTTTACGGGTTGTATCTTTGCCTGTGGTGTTTGGTCGCCGGTTGGGGTTTGGTGCGATATTGGTCCGATTTTGGCTTTCGATTTCAGAGATCTATTACTCTTGCAGGATGGTGTGCAGAAAGGGAAATGGGCTAAAAAAATTATCAGGGGTATTGTTTATACCACATGTTGGGTGGTTTGGAAGTTGAGGAACGAAAGAGTTTTTAAAGGGACGAATCCAAAAGTGGTCGAAGCGGTTGCGCTTGTGAAGTCTTGGTCTTTCTTATGGTTAAAATATAGATCTAAATTCTCTTGTATTATTTGGAAGGATTGGTGTCGTAGTCCCCTGTATATGTTGTAATCGTGTTTTTGTGTGGCGGTCCTTGCTTTGAGGGCTCGCCGGTTTTTCTATTGAAGTTTTCGTTTCAAAAAAAAAAAAAATAAAAGAAATGAAAAACTTAGTTATACTTTTATAGTGAGATTCAAGTGATAAAAAGTAATTGTTTTTTTTTTTCTCTTTTTGAAGTGCAAATGTGTTTATTTTGATAACTGTTTATTTAATGATTCCTATTTAAACCTCTATATATGATATAAGTTATAGATATACTTTTACGTATTTTGTGGCATGTATAGTAACATTAGTTATATATAAACACATTCTTGTTGTAAATTTGATTCTTATTTAAACCTCTATATGTGACATACGTTATAGATATACTTTTACGTATTTTGTGGCATGTATAGTAACATTAGTTATATATAAACACCTTCTTGTTGTAAATTTGATGTGATTTGTATACACCATCTTGGCAAACCTGTAGAGTTGTGTAACATCATATGTGAGTCCGTAATTTTCAAAACACTTTGGACTCACATATAATATGTGTTTTGCCCCTTCCTAGGTTTTAACAATTTCACAATTTGCGATTACAAGTGTGTTTGGTATGCCAGTCTATATAAAACAAACAAACAGAAAAGATTCACATTTTACATCCAAACATATCAAGAAAAAAGACAACATTTAATATCAAAATTTCAGTTTATTATTCATGTTTCACCAGCTATTGGAACTGATATTCAATATTCATTAATCCTAAAAGATGTTTAGTAACTTAGTTTCGGTTTGTTAGAAGATCCTACAAAACTAACGGATTTGGTTTTATACATTGTGAGATGACAACGATTGTTTGAAATAAACAATAAATAAATCATTTACACTGAGGTTGCTTTACCACCAACTCATAAGATTAAAACAAATGGTATAAATAATCAATCGTTGATTTTACCATATGAAGCCTTATTCCTGCTTTTGATGGTAACTGTTTAATTTGATTCACTCTTTTCACTTAAAATTCATTATGGTCATCTTTATCAAAGTATAATAATGATACATTATTATAAACGTTATGCACATCTGAGATTTCTAATGGATTGACATTTCTAGATTTACTCTCTAATTATATTAACATATTTTTTTTTAAATTGTTACTCTGCCTCCTACCATTTCGATGATTTTATAGTACATTTATGTTCAATCCAAAATTTAAATCTAGAGTTTTGTATGTATAGTCTTTGGATATAAATTACTGATGCAATGTTCCTCTGCTTATGATGAATGATGTTGACACACACCATGAGACTTTGAAGGTAACTAAATATTCTTAATTCCCATTTTTTTTTTGCATTTACATGTCTAATAAATTTGTGTTTTTTTTGTTATGGAGATTGTCTCAATACAATCTTACAAAACATAATTTGTTTAGTCAACGTTTGTTATCTTTGAATATCATGGTTTTTATATGAGCCTTTAGATGTTAAAGTTAAACGCTTTCTCTCACAAGGAGATTTGGATGTTCTAATTCAACTCATGTATGTTACACAATTGCAGTCATATACCTTTATTATCCCAAATATTATGTTATGTGAATTCTCTGCAGATTGGTTTAGATACTTGATGTTCACGTCGTCGATGATCTAAATCTATTAAATTTTCCTTTTGAATGATTGCATACGGGTACCAAATCTACAAGATTCAAATATAATTTCTTATATGATAAGTGGTGGTGGCTTCCAGGACTCAGGAGGTATAATACGACAAATTCCATGTTCAAAGTGTTTTAGGGGGTGTTTGTTTTTTTGAAAAGCACTTCATGACCTCTTATGTCTGCCCCACGCAGACCACGCACAGACGTTTGAGTTTGTGGTGTGTTAGTTTTTTGGAAGTGATTTCATTAAAAAGGTCTTCTAGACCTCTTCCTCGCGCAGATCTGGACTCACATCTTCAAGGCTCTTCAAGGCTTTGCTCTTTCAAAACACAATCTCAAAACCCTAGCATCCTTTTCCCAGCCGACACCTCCACCTCCTCTGCCACCACCTCCACCTCCTCCGCCACCACCACATCTCCATCACCTCCACCTCCTCTGCCACCTGCTGCCATCGTCGTCGACCCCTGCTGCCATTGCCGTCGACCCCTACTGCCGTTCGCCATCACCTCGTCACCCTCCCACCTCCTGAGCAGCTCACTCTGGATTTCAAACCCACTTTTCTCCCCAAAACAATCTCCCATTTTCTCAAACAATTTTCCACAATCGATGATCATCGCAACAAGATTTTCAAACTCGATGATTTCGTTTCCCGATTAGAATCCGAAATGCGCAAAATCGATGCCTTCAAATGCGAACTCCCTATTTGCATGCTCCTCATTAACAACGGTTCGTTCTTTCTTTCTTTCTTGTTTCACTTTTTTATGCTCTTTCTATTTACAAATGACTGTTTTACTCTTTAGTATATGTTGGTGTGATCTTTCTGCAAATGGGGTTATGTATATGATGATAATGATGATGATGAGTTTGAGAACAATGTTTGAATGTTTAGAACAATGGTAATACAGTGATCACCAACTGTTTAATAAAATGCACACTAGTTGTTTGACGATTTGTTTGCTAATTGATTGCTAAATTTGCTGCTATTGAACATGATTTGTTAATTTTGGTGTTACTCATGCCTGTTATGTTGTTTGCTTATGGTATTCATTGTGTTAAAATGGTAATTAGAATTTGTATGATGTTCAGCAGTTTGCAGAGGCTAAAAAACAAACAGTCTTCTTCAGGCAGATTGGAGAGGTTTGGTCCACCTTTTCTGCTGCAGATGTCTGCAAATGTGGCCCGTAGACTGCAGACATTTTACCTCTGAAAAAGAAATAGCACCTTAGTCAATTTAGACTTTTTAAGCTATTTTGACCTTTTGATGATCAATTATTTTTTTCTGACACTGGCTGACTTTTCTAGTCATACAAGACTTTTCTGGTCATACAGGACCAAAGCAAAAAACCCTAGGTAACCGAATTTTTGACTTATGTTTACTTTCAAAGTAAATAATCATTAAATCATATTAATATCATGTTTATACAATGTATTTGAAAACTGTATACTTTAACTTTAGAATGATTGTTATAAATTACATTTAACTAGTATTAAGTACCATCGCGTTGCGGTGGGGGCGAACACCAATGCCACACTACTGCCAGCAACCACCAACATTAAAGTTGCGGCGTGTTAATGTTAAAAAATTAAACCGAAACGTAAAACATATAAAAGAATAACTAAGTCGATCTAAGACCCGCACGTGACGATGAACCTGTCAAACGGGAAAAAATAGACGACGTAAAAACGTTTAACCACACACGCACGTTGCGTCGTGTTAACTCGCAAACTTTAGAACGGAACGTAAAACGAAAATTTTACGAAAAATGAAAAGTACAGAGGACCAAATCTGAAAGTAAAAAAGTTATGAGATTAAATTGTAAAAGATGAAAAGTTTTAGGGTTAAAAGAAAAAAATTAAATAGTTTTGGGTTAAAAGTAAAAGATAAAAAATTTTGGGTTTAAAAGTAAAAAAAAATCAAATAGTTTTAAGTTAAAAGTAAGAGTAAACTGCCATTTTGGTCCCTGTGGTTTGGCCAGTTTTGCCATTTTAGTCCGAATCTCAAACTTATTACATCTGGGTCCCTGTGGTTTGCATTTTGTTGCCATTTTAGTCCAAAACTCAAAATCCCTCATTTTTGACTGATTTACTGACCCTTTTTTGTCCTGTTGTGGAGGGGTAGTTTGGGCATTAAATTTTCATTAAATGAATTTATCTATTAAAAAACACACAATATAAAAACCCCTTTATTATCTCAAACAATCAGTTCATCATCTTCATCGTTCCTATCAAAACCCTAACCTAACCAGAGATCAAACCCCAGAAAAACCCTAATCCATAAGAGATCGAAGAACGACAATGGTGGTTTGCACTTGTGGAGCCTCAACATCACTGAGAACCTCATGGACAACACAAACCCAGGTCGTCGTTTTCACCGGTGCAACAAACAATCAAGCTGTGGATTCGTTGCTTGGGCTGAGCCACCGAAGATTGAGAATCTGGCTGTGATGATTCCTGCACTGTTGGACACCATCAAGCGGCATGAAGAGAATGCAAGACAGATGTTTGCTCGGAACATGAAGCTTGAAGAAGAAGCTAAAAAATTGGCACAGGAGAAGAAGATGCTTAAAGTTATCTTAGGTTTCAGTTTTTTGTTGTTCATGTTTTACTATCTTAAGTCTGGTTAGGGTTTGAGCTGTGTTTGGATTTTGTAAGTTTGGTCTGTAGTATCGACCTGCTAGTATGGTTGGGGCTTTTTGTATGATGGATTTTGTAATGCCAATCTTGGGGCTTTTTGTAATGAATTATCTAATGTGCAGTTTTGTGCATCTAATCTGTTATGATGGATTTTGTAATGCCAATGTTGGGGCTTTTTGTAATGAATTACCAAATGTGCAGTTTTCCAAATGTGCCGACATGTGCGTCTAATGTCTTATGACACTATGTGCAGTTTACCAAATGTCCAGTTTACCAAATGTGCACCAAACGAGCAGTTTTCCAAATGTGCAGTTACCAAAATGTGCAGTTTACCAATTTGCACCAAACGTGCAGCAAATCTGCACCAAATGTGCAACCAATATGCAACAAATGTGCAGCAAATCTGCAACAAATGTGCAGCAAATCTGCAACAAATGTGCAGCCAATCTGCAGCAAATGTGCATGCAATTTGCACCAAATGTGCAGCAAATCTGCACCAAATGTGCAGCCAAACAGATCTGCAAATATGCAACATTTAACCTAAGAATTGTGCACCCAAATACCAAATATGCATCATTTAACATACCAAAATAGATCTGCAAAGTGCAGTCTTTAACATTACATAAACAGTTTCATGATCTAACATACCAAACATACATAAACAGTTTCATGAACATAATGTACCAAAACATAAGCACCATACAACCATTAAAACTAAAAGTTAAGCAGTTTGACATGATCTAATGTACTAAAACAGTTTGTTGCAAACTGTAAACATCACAGTTTGAAACAAACTGCAAAAATGTCAACTGTAGTCAACTGTAGTCCATCTAAGCCTGTGCCCCTTCCTGACCTTGTCCCCCTGGCTGTGCTTGTGCCCCTTTCCTTTTACAAGTTCTTTTGTTATGCCCAACACCCTTGCAGATTTTACATGTCACTGAGCCTCCCTTCCTTGGCAACTTACCAGTTGCAGGGATGATGTTGCTGACATTGACCACAGATTCTGCAACTTTAGCCTTCTTTTTTTCCTTTGAAGCTGCAACTTTAGCCTCTGCAATCCCCTGGAACCCTAAAATGGTAAACCACAACATCCTTTTCTGAATAACCAAATGCTAACAAGATATCATTCAGCACTATGATTGAAAACATATCAGCACTCACATTATCAACGTAGTCTACCTTACCCCCGACGTATTGAAAATCATCCTCATCAGTGAAATCACCACCATGGTTCACTTTCAGGGTGAATAAATCAGGATGATTTGCTGTAGAATAAGAAAATAGCTTTCAATCAGAAACATGGGTTTTCAAATCCAGTTAATCAACTACAAATACGTACCGTATTTTACTTCTGGGTCAAAATGGACGCCTTCTTTTCGAACACAGCAGCTAAAATCATCCCCATCGTCGTCCATCAGAATCGCCTTGGCAAGAATGAAGATCGTCGGTTGAAGATGATGATGAATCGCCTGAGATGAGATGAGACTAGGGTTTGAAGATGATGATGATCTAATGCGATTAATAAGGGGTACTTATATTATGTGTTTTTTTAATAAATAAATTCATTTAATGAACATTAAATGACCAAACTACCCCTGCAGATAAAGACAAAAAAAAGGGAGTTCAAACAGTCAAAAATGAGGGATTTTGAGTTTTGGACTAAAATGGCAACAAAATGCAAACCACAGGGACCCAGATGTAATAAGTTTGAGATTTGGACTAAAATAACAAAACTGGCCAAACTACAGGGACCAAAATGACAGTTTACTCTAAAAGTAAAGAAATGTTTTGGGTTAAAAGAAAAAAAATCAATTTTTTTTTAAATCTCGCAAAGCACAAGGCACAACACCTATGTGCCTAAAAATGTTATAAATTATACTGATGGGTAATGGGTAATATGTTACAATTCAACTACAAGGTTGCTTATACCAATAGTTCAACTACAAAATCATTAGTGTTGCAACATCATGGGGGAAAACTCGGAACTACAACATATACAAAACAAACAATTGATTAGCTGTACAAGGTTTGGATAAAGGCGTTTTTTTTCCAAAGTCACAAGAGTTCAAGTCCAATGGGAAACAAAATGATATAAGATATTTATCAATAGAAATATTTTCATTATATAGTAATAAAATATATAAAACGTATTTTCATGTTATATGTATTTTTTTAAATATTTATTCATTATTTTTATTTTTGTTTTATTACTACTCGTGTACTAACCTAATATATGAATAAAATAAAATTAATAACATACAAATCAGTTATCACTGTAAATTAGCTTTTTAAAATATCTATTTAACCTTTTTGCCTTTTATCCATTAAATAAATAGTCATGATAACAAGAATACAAATTACACGGTTTTCAGTCTTTTGTTTGCTTTTGTATTGTGAGTGGTTGACTGAAATTTTGATGGCAACCTTTCGAACTAGAAAACATGTGTTCTCCGTCAACGTATATAATCTTCTACAAAAACACATGTGTTCATCAAAGTGGGTTTTTAACTTCTTTTTTTATCTAGTTTAATCAACTAAAAAATATTCCAGGGTGAATCTATTAATTCTATCACCACAAAAATATTTGTTTGTGTTATATAGTGGTGTATAATCGTTTTTGTGTTATATACTAGTATTAAGCCCCTGTGTTGCAGCAGTTGTCATAAAACTATGTTAAGTAGTAGTAATACTATACCAATGTCAGCGACCACCAACACCGGAAGGCTCGTAAAAACAAAATAAATAAAAACGGGAAAAAAATAACACCAAGCGAAAAGCAGACGTAAAATCTTTGAATCACACACGCTCGTTGCTGATAAATTAAACCGACACGTAAAACATAGAAAAAATAACTAAGTCCATCCAGGACCCGCATGTTGGACGAACTTGTCACATGCAGAAAAATAGACGTGACGCGACGGGCCAGTTAAATGGAAAAAATTATACGAAAAAATCTTGAAGCCCACACGCATGTTGCGGTGCGTTAATTTACAAAATTTAGAACGAAACGGAAAACTTGGGAAAGATGAAAAGTACGGTGGATCAAAACTGAAAATAAAAAGGAGTTGGGATTAAATTGCAAAAGATGAAAAACTTTAGGTTTAAAAGTAAAAAAACAAAGGGTCTAAATTGTAAAATTGAAGTTATTTATTAATTTTAGATTAAGTGATATCTATATATTGATTATTAATTAATATTAATATTAAAAGAAATTTATTATACAAATATAAATAAAATTTATGAGGTTGAATAAGAGAATGGCATGTGACATTATTTGAAGTCTTTTATTATAAGTTAAATGTATCTGATAAATGAGAAACACCGATTCATTTAAACATTTATGAAAATCACCGGTAATTTATCACCGAAAGAAATGTGTTAAGTGATTACTTTTATCTAGGGGTGTTCAAAAGTATCCGTATCCGAAAATCCGATCCGAAGTATCCGATATCCGAATCCGAAATATCCGAAAAATCGGATATCCGAAATTTCGGATATCCAAAATTCGGATATCCGAATTTTTCGGATTCGGATTCGGATAGTGATTTTCAAAATTTTCGGATATTTCGGATATCCGAAATATCCGAAAATTTAATTTTCATTTTTTTCGGATATCCGAATATCCGAAAATATCCGAAGTATCCGAAAATATCCGAAATATCCGAAAGATATCCGAAAATATCCGAAAAATATCCGAAATATCCGAAAAATATCCGAAATATCCGAAAAATATCCGAAAACTTATATTCGGATATCCGAAACTATCCAAAATATCCGTTTCCAAATATGAAAAAAATAATAAAAAAATAAAAATTAAATAAAAAGTTGGATTTTCGGATATCCGATTCACTATCCGAATCCGTATCCGAAATTTCGGATATCCGAATTTCGGATATCCGAAATTTCGGATACGGATTCGGATAGTGAAATCTGGTATCCGAAAATTTCGGATATCCGAAATTCGGATATCCGAATTTTCGGATATCCGGTTTTGAACACCCCTACTTTTATCTATAATAAATTAATAATGTCATAAGTTTATGGATCTAAGTCTCGTTAGCTTGGTACCCAAGGGTAACCAAAGTGCAGATCAAAAATAGTATATGGTCATCATAAAGCTTATGTTCCACCACCGGTAGATCACTACTTTTGCTTTATTTTCTTTTCGGGACATAGATTGGATCTAAATTTGCCTTTCATGTATATTTTACATTTTTCTTAAATAATTGTATGGAAAAGAAATAAAGTTGATCATGGTTTTCGTATCTTTCTTTGTCAAAAATCTTGGTTCGAGTCATTGGTGGAGCTTTACTGAGGTCAGGAGGTGCCCAGTCCCCACCGATTTTTCGTTCATAGTGTTAAATTTACCGAAAATTTCCAAATTTTTTTTTCTTGTAGCGTAAAAGATTGGATTTTTAAGAGTCCAGCCCCTAGCGATTTGAATTTTGAGAGTCCAGCCCCTACCGAGTTTTCGTTCGAACTACACCACTGGTTCCAGGCCCTATACTTTTTTACCTACGACCTTTTGTGGTTTCCAATTTTCCATTCTTTATTATTTCAGTCTATTAGATAGTGTTTTTTTACACAATCGAATAAATTTTATATAATATAATAAAAAAGTCCGGAAAACTTGTTAAGTTACATCAAAATAGAAGGTAGACGAGCAACAAGCTGCGCCGCCAATCCTTTCTGAAGAAACAAGTTTGGTTATAAGTGGTAGTGAAATGAAGCATTCCACAAGAAATGTAACTACTTCCAAATATTATAATTTATTCCTTGGTAACGGATGTTTTTTTCATTCATTTAAGGAATGGAAATTAATTTTTTATTATTATTAATATAAATTAGTATTTTTATTATTAATTTTTTACCATTATTATTATTACTTAGACAATTATATTCTTGTCATTTTCAATAAATTGTGTTTCGTTACTTTGTTTTTTTTTTGTCTATCAAACTGTACAAAATAAAGATTCATTTTATTTACATATGAGTAACTAAACATCACAATGGATTTCATTCCGTTTTCCATTCCATTATTTTGTTTATTTCATTTTCTCATCCATTTCATTATCTCATACCAAACAGAGACTCTTAGAGTAACACTAGCACATTCTGATATTACGTGGGATGGTATAATAGTCTTTTGACTTATGTAACAAGTACACAAATTCCAAGTATATGAACTACTTATGTAACTTACTACAACATAATTCATCAAATTAAATTAAAATATAATAATAAAGAAACACCCTTTGATGTCGCCTCCCTCCTTCCCTAAAATTGACGTTCGTTACCCATCTTAGTAGGAAATTGCATCCAAGACTTTAAATTTGCCAATAAGGTCCAACCCAATCCAGTTAACTTAAGTGGGTCGTTTTTATTCTCTAAAATATGAAACAAAACCATCCAAACTATACTCAAAGGGTATGAACTCTAACCAAATTATAGCAAGTTAGATCGGTTTTGCAATTTCCTTTCTTCATCCAAGCCACTCGCTTCGACATTGATATATTCATCCAAGATACCCGGGATAGACCGCTTTGCTTGCTTCATAACGGGGGTATGAACGGGGAGGAAGAATGAATGGCGTGGGCCAGGTTACATTTGAACGTGGTTGAGTGTGGGTCTTGTGAATGAATTCGATTTCGGCCCAAACAGATCCAAATTTTTTTGGATGGTTCTATACTGCCTAAAATCAGTCTAATGGTCAAGTTGAATAATTCGATTTTGGCCCAAACAGATCCAAAAAAAATAAAACCCAAACGAAACGGCCTGATTTTAGTATGCTTGTGGCCCAGTTTGAGTATAGGTCCATCACGCTAATCACCGGCTAGTTTTTCAGATAAATTTTGAGGATTTTTTTTTTTTTTTTAATTCCAGAAGTTATTTTTTTCTGTATTAAAATTATCGAGTGTAGAATTTCATTCAAATACGATTTTTCTAGAAATAATTTCTATAAAAATAAAGTGAGTGAGTGTTTAGTTTTACAAGACAATTTTAATCAATAATTATTTTGACTCATCGCGTGGCGGCATCGAAACTTAAAGTAACTCGAATTTTTACCGTCATATATTTGACCCAAATTGTTCCGTAACAAAATTTACACCAAAACGTAAAAACAACTGAAAATACACATAAACATAAACATGAAAACGTATTATATTTGATCTGAGTCACTACGGATAAAATTTACATCGAAATGTAAACCAACTTGAATTTATACAAAAACGTACTTAAAAATAAGCACGTAAGTAGATAGTGTTTTTTTAAGCTAAAGAATGGTCCCGCACGTTGCAACAACTTTGAAACGTAAACTAGCTCGAATTTATACCGCCTAGTAAAAACATATTATTTGACCCGACTCGTTTTCAAACAAAATACATGTCAAAACATAGATCAACCGAAAACGTACTTAAAAATAAGAACGGAAACGTATTAATGTATTATAATTGATCAACGTACATAAAATAAGCACGTAAAACTCGAGGGAGTCGAAATGGCATTTCAAAGTTTTTAGAAAGCTAACGGGATGTAAGTGACAGTGCTGAAAGTTGAGGGGTCGAGGTAAACAAAAATACACAAAAAGGGCTTTTTTTGTAAATTGTAGTAATCGTGCATACCGTTGTCGCCGAAACGACAAGGCTGTAAAATAGTTTACTTAACAATACCACAAGAATACGGGAGATGCGTTAATCCTATAGTGCTATAATTGTTAAGGTAGGCTTGCAAAGTTAATGAGCATATAGAACACAAGTATAACATAGCATGCGATAACAAGAACAATACAAGTATCATGTTATTAACGGATAGAGTATGTGCGTAAACAAGTTTAATCGTGATATGTGATTTGTATAAAGTGTACATGTTGCACCCAAAGTGTAAAAAAGGAAAATGGGATCGAGTATACTCACAGTTTGCGTAGTAATCCCGCGTACGTGAGTTAAAGTGTGTTGAGAACTGAGAAAACCGAAGTCAACCTACATTGGGGAAACGAAGGTGTATGAGTATATGGAATTTGTAGGAAGGTTGGATTCGGAATTGATATGAAAAGTATATATGTAACGAAAATATATCTTGTCTAAGTACCCGTTTGGACACTAAGTTTTATGTGTTTTCATGGGCCCTAACTTGCCTCATGAGAATCTCAAATGAGAAGTTTAGAACGAAGATAACATAACCCAAGTTCATGACATCTAACCATAATTCGGTTAGTATCAAGAATTCGGTTAAGTATATCTTTTATATTATATAATATAGTCCATCATGTATAATCATATAGATCATGTAAGTCAAGCATGGAGATAAGATTAACCTCATTGTATGTTTCACCAAAGCACAAAGTCATCAACTTAGTTGATGACCCGGTTGGTCATGAATAAAAATAAAATATAACTAACTAGTTCGTCAAGTAGCCAAGTAAGATCAACCCCGTTGTTCCATACCCATCATGGCAAATGTTGGAGGTGCAGCGGGGTTATGTTACTTTGATTCTTGGAAGCTACTTGGTGTATGAAAAGTGTGAACAAGTGAGGTTTTGTGGAACTTATTTGGATACCCAAAGCTTCCATGGTTCACACACAACTCATGCACAAGACTTTCAATATAGAAGGTTGAAGCTTGGATGGTTTTCAATTACTTACAACATTTGGACAGAAATTTAAAGTAAGTTTAAGCTTGTTTATTGGTGGAAATCAACCACAACACAAACCGACAACTATGAACCTAGTTGGGAGTTTGGTGGGTACAATATTACACCAAGTTTTTAGTAAAATAACCAAGAAATAGGAAATGTAAATGCAAACCAGAAAGTTTATAACTTCTTGGACCTCCATGTGGTGAGTTTCCACCTTAGTTTGCCATGGTAAACTTGTGGAAACCTTCCTATAGGTTATCCAAGAAGTTTAGAACATAAAAGAAAGAAGAAAAGAGAAGGATTAGTGAGTAAAACTCACTATGAACACTTAAGAGTTCACTGTTTTGCTTGAGAGTCTTGAGAGAAAGAGAGAGCTTTGAGAGTGTTTGGGGTGAGTGGAAAGGATTTAGAGTGAAGGGAGGCTTGTATTTATAAGCTAAAATCAGGGTTTAAGCATTTAATAAGGTCGGTGGTTGATAGGAGTTGAGTTAATAGTGAAACAACACTTAAAACAACTTACTGAGAAGTTGCACGCCACTGCAGCATGTTCACGCGAAGGTGAGGCTCCTCGCAGGAAGGAGACTCCTTCGTGTGAGTGGAAGGTGGTTCGTGCGGCATAGGGAGACACGAAGGCTTTGGCCTTCATGTGGATGTGGTTCGCAAAAGAAAGAGAGGCCACGAAGGCCCATGTGGTTCGTGGGTGTGGGACGTGAAAAAGAAGGAAAGGGGCGAAGGCCCAAGTTGGCACGGATGCCCATTAGCTTGGGTTCTTTTGCTTCGCGCGGATAAGCAAAAAGAAAAGGGCAAGGCCCATTTTGGTTGGCTTGTGGTTCGCATGAGGGGTCGGGCCTCCTTCGTGTGGGCTTTGGCCCAAAGTGTGGCTTTGGGTTAAGTTGGGTTGTATTAGTTTACGTATTATAACCCGTTAGGTACGTAGGAATAACCATGTATTTAACAAGTATTGAGCACACATATAAATATAAGTATTTTGAGTATCAATGCACGTATAATTATGCATGTAAGTTGTAACGTGTAACACAAGTATATGTATAAAATGGAATTTCATTACGGTCAAAGCCTCAGATTACAAATTGGGAATAAGATGCGAATGCGGTATCGTTACAAGTTTCCAAAAAAAATAGAAAATACAAATACATTTTCTAAATAAGGAAAGTATCAAAAATGCGAAGCGTTACAAACGAGTCTCGTTAAAGAGTGATTTTGTTAATGTGTTGGCGATGGTGCAAATCGTTAAGAGAGAGAGAGAGAGAGAGAGAGAGAGAGAGAGAGAGAGAGAGAGAGAGAGAGAGAGAGAGAGACGTTGTGGGGTGGGTTGGGTGGGAACTTGGGTTGGATTTTTAATTAAAAAAAAAAAGATAAACTCACTTGTGAAGTTGCAGGTTTTAAATTATAGAAGAGAAATTATAGGTTTTCAAATTAATAAAGAAGATGATGTTTGAAGTTAAAAAAAAAAAGCTCTTTCTGTACTTTGGTTATATTTAAAAAAAAGTTTTAAACTTTAAACATTTATTTCAAGGTTCAAATATGCTATTTCAATCCCTGATGTTTTGATTGTTAGATATCTAATTTGGATCTTTTATAAAACCTAAATTTTGTAATATTTTAGTTTTTATTTTTTTAAATGTATTTTTATTAATATTTTATTAAATACAAAATAATAATTGAATAATGGTTGTTAAATGGTTGCGACTTAGTTAACCTACAACGCCCAGTTAACAAAAAACCTAGTTAATAGAACGGAGTTGAGTTGGCACTGACGTGACTGCACCTTTTCTTAGTTAATGGAAAATTCAGTTAACGGACAACACATATTCTCATAAGAATAAGAAATGATTTTCTCTATTTTTAAGTCATATTTAAGAAAAAGTAAAGTACACGAATGGTCCTTGCAGTTTACCAAAATTTAGGATTTGGTCCCTAGCTTTTCAAAAGTATACGGATGATCCGTGTGGTTTGCATTTTGTAACACATTTAATCCTCATCTAACAAATCTAAAGGTTTTAATAAGTCCAAGTTAGGGATTAAATGCATTACAAAATGCAAACCGTAGGGACCATCTATGTACTTAAAAAGACTAAGGACTAAATGCGTTACAAATTACAAACTACATAATCCATCCATCCATCGGGAGTTTACATCCCAATGGTTTAGTTAAATTCTGCACAGTACACGGTTTTAGTGTATTTCACTATTTGCTATTATTTTTTTGGACAACAGAAAATAGAAAAATAAGAACAAGTTTCTTTTGAAACGGCGATTTTCTTGTGTTTTGGCTATCGTACTTCCTAAATTGGAGGCTCTTGTTGCTCTACTCCGGCCAGACTATGTTATCATAATCAGGCCCACACTGGCTTCAGAGCTTGGCTTGGACATCCCCGAAAAACCATATCGTCAACTATCACTTGACAGTCGTTGTGCCACCACAAGAGCAGAACTCTCTGGCGCAACACACGATGGGACAAAAAACTCGGGTGAGCTCAGGATTCGAACTGAAAACCTCACACATGACCTAGCTGAAAACCTTCATTGCATCCACCGAAAATGAAACAAATTCTTCATTTCCTTCAATCAGTATTGAAGTAATCGCTAGTCGCTAGTCGAACGGTGAGGTGAAGACTAGCGATTAATCAAGACTAATCAGGAATTAATTAGAATTAATTTTGATTAACTAGGAATTAATCAGTAACGACGTCTAGTATGGATTTTTACAACCATGTATAAAAAAAAAAAAAAAAAAAAAAAAAAAAAAAAACTTGGCTTGACACCGTTTTCTTTATTTAAAAAAAAAAAAGAAGAAAAAAAAAACACCAAAACTTGGCTTGATGAAAAAGAAAAGCCCATAGTTAACCCTCACCAGACTCATCGTCCCAAACAAATCACCACACTCTAACCCTAAACAACCAATCTTCTTCTTCATCAATCATTCCACCATGTTCAGAAACCAATACGACACCGACGTCACCACATGGTCACCACAAGGCCGTTTATTCCAGGTAGAATACGCCATGGAAGCCGTTAAGCAAGGATCTGCAGCCATAGGCCTCCGATCCAACACTCACGCCGTTCTCGCCTGCGTCAACAAGGCCAACTCCGAGCTTTCCTCCCACCAGCGGAAGATCTTCAAGGTTGATGACCATATCGGTGTCGCTATCGCCGGTTTAACCGCCGACGGTCGTGTTTTGTCGCGGTATATGCGATCCGAGTGTATTAATTATGGCTATACTTATGAATCTCCGCTTCCTGTTGGCCGCTTAGTTGTTCAATTGGCTGATAAAGCTCAGGTTGTCCTTTCTTACCAATAGATTTATATGTATTCAACTGTTAGGGTTTTGTTTGGGGAGATTGTTAGATAGTTTATATTTGTTGTTCTAATTAGTTATTGGATTGGTTATGGGAACTAGGTTATGGTATGCTAGGAGGTTTTTTAGTTAATAATATATGAATAGTGTGTGTGAGGTGAAATATTGGACATTATGTTAGCTATGTGTATGAAACTAGAGTTTACTGAAATGCTTTGGGAGATTAATGATACATGCTAATGTGAGTGGTAAGTTTGAGGTTAATGCCTTGATGGTTTTAAGTTTGAAAACCGTTGGAGCGTAACTGTCTACGGAAAAACGCATTTGAGATGTACAGGATAGATGTTTTGTTGCGTTGGAAATGTTGTAAATGCGACATCTTGATTTAGTTGTTTTGTTAATTGTTGGTTTGGTCGATCGGTGGTCGTGTTATTCACTTATTCGTGAATTATTTGTTGATGGTTATTGTTTGGATGGTAACAAGAAGATGTATACAATGGTAAATTTACAGTATGTGTTAAAACTTTTATTGTGGTTAAGTTATTGTTCATTCAGCCCCTTTCCTTTTTACTTCTTTTCAGCAACTGTGTGTGAATAGTTATGTTTGGTACTTTATATGAACAAATGAACTACTCATTTAAGGTTATAGGTGCATGAAGTTGTGTCTATTCGCGTTTTTGTGTGTGGCATTTGTGCCGTTTTTAGCTGCTCAATATTCTATGCAGATTGTTCGTAAGGAGTCTCGGTAAATATGAGTACGCCCACCCTGAGTATTTGTTGCAGATTGTTTTTTGCAATTTTTATTGTACATTCTATTACATATTTTAATTATGTAAAATATAAATGGCCTGTGCTTTTTTTTCTCTAGTTTCTCACACATGGTTATATTAACATATTCTTTGTCTACGGAAGTTACTGTTAAGTAATGCTATGCTGAATCAAGATGACAATTGTTATGCATTTCCATAACTGTTGAATACAATATAAAAAAGTACTATAATCATGCTTGGAAATGTGAAATGACATATTCAGAGTAGTCAGTAGTGAAGGTGCAGTGATGAAGTTTGATGTTTAGACTTTAGACTTGTAGATAACTTGAGGGGATAGAAAGATAACAGAGTTCAGTGTGGAAACACGCATTCTTGTTATAAGTTAATCAATTCACTGTTCAATTACCGGGATTACCAAAATAGATGCATCTCTTGTTAACATAGAGTAATTTTATAATACTTTTAAGAGTAAATTACAAAAATCGTCCTTTATGTATGTCACTTATTGCAAAATGTGTCCTTTGTCTTCAATAATTACAGAAAACGTACTCGATGTTTGCAAACCCTTGCAAGTTATGTCCTTTAGCCCTAATTCAGTTAATTTTTTGTGGTTAAATCTGACCAAATGGACCCCACATGAGGGTATTTTGGTCATTTTACTCTCACGTGGGGTCCATTTGGTCAAATTTAACCACAACAATACCCTCATGTGGGGTCCATTTGTTCAGATTTAACCACAAAAATTAACTGAGTAAGGGCTAAAGGACATAACTTGCAAGGGTTTGCAAACATCAAATACGTTTTCTGTAATTATTGAAGACAAAGGACACATTTTGCAATAAGTGACATACATAAAGGACGATTTTTGTAATTTACTCTACTTTTAATACTAGATAGATTAGTGTTTTAATAACATACATATTTTTCTTCAAACACAAATAACTGCTAGTTAGCGGCATCAATACATTAGTGTTTTAATAACATACATATTTTTCTTGGGATGACAGGTGTGCACCCAGCGGTCATGGAAACGTCCATATGGTGTGGGTCTGTTAGTTGCTGGATTAGACGAATCCGGGGCCCATCTCTACTACAACTGCCCTAGTGGAAACTACTTCGAATATCAAGCCTTCGCCATCGGGTCCCGTTCACAAGCTGCTAAAACGTACTTGGAACGTAAGTTTGAGAATTTCCCACAATCTTCCCGAGACGAGCTCATCAAGGACGCGCTATTTGCCATCAGAGAGACCCTGCAAGGAGAAAAACTCACCAGCAGTGTGTGCACGGTTTCTGTGGTTGGAGTAGGAGAAGCGTTTAATATACTGGATCAAGCAACTGTACAAGCATTGATTAACGAGTTTGAGATTTCTGGGGAAGAAGCCCCTGCAGCTGCTGGTGGTGCAGAGGAAGCTGCTGGTGGTGCCGCTGCTGACCAGGGAGGAGCTGCTGCGGAGGAAGAGACCGCTCCGATGGATATCTGAGGGCTGCAGATGGTTCGTTGATCGTACTTATTGTTCTAGAATTTTAAATGGACATGATGTGTTGGAATTGCAAATTTTATTTTGAGCTTTTATTTCAATGATGGGAACCTTTTCAACTCTTAATTAAGCAAGTTACAGGAAGTGTGGTATCTACTAATTCTTGGTTTTCGTTATTAGTTTTAACGTTGTGTCATATATAGTCTTTGCAGTTATTATCGCCGATATATCAGTGATATATTGGCTATCAGTCCCTTGGTGAGATATCGGTACAAAGTATTGATCAGAGAATATTGGTACCGACATTATCGGCAGTATTGACCGATAAATCACCGATTTTCCCGATATTAGTACTTTTCTTCTTAGTTCTACCTTTCATCTTTCTTCTTATTGCTGTCATTAGTGTTTTAAGTCTTAATTGTTAAATGTTAGTGTTATAAGTTTTAATTTGTTACTACTTGCTACAATTGTGAATTGTTAGTGTTAAATTGCTATATATATAAATTCAGCATGAACTAAAATTACCGATATCCCACCGCGATTACTGATATCTCAAATATCGGTCCTTGACCGAATCCGATTTTTTACCGCATTAACTGCTTAGTATATAGTTTGTGATCAAATTTCCGACCGTGGGAGTGTGAGATCAACTGCCGTGTATTAGTTTGCTAGATGGCTTCTTGCAGCCTTGATGCAATATTATTAGTTTCCGATCAATTTTTTTAAAACTTGAAAGCTTGGAAAATGACAAGCTTTCATGTTCAAGGTAAGGTTATCAAAGGTTGCTTTTATTCATACCTTAAACTGGTCGATTCAGGTAGCGTATTGCGACAGCTATGGATTAAACCAGCCCTTCGGTATTCTGTTAAAACATGATGCGACGCACGTATATCCATTAGGTCCTGGCGCAAAGGATGGTTGCGTTAATTTAGTTACATTTGATTTTGGTGGTAATATACGTAAGTGGGAAACTCTTCAACTGAATAACGCACCATTGTAGCGGGGCATGTTATTTGCGCTATATATGACTTAAAACAACTGGAAGCATTGTGATGCTTGGCGCCTAGTTGTAATGAACACACCATTAAAAGTCACTAAAATTAAAACTAACAATAAAAAGTTTGGATGCACATTGTAATGAGGGTCGGGCCGGTTCTGAGAATTCAATAGCTCTGGACGAGCCGGAAAAACGGCCCTTAGGACCTAATGAGTTAAATTATATAAACTAATTTCTATTATGTTGTTTAAGGATCAATATTGCCAATAAGTTTTAACAAAAACAGTTTATTATTATATACAGAAAAAATTAAAGTTTTATGCAATGCATGGCTAGTGGCGTGGCCCACACGAGAAAACTTCAAATGTTCACATTTTATAGTCATGGATATATAATTAGCCCATTTAGATAATCTATTTTACCTGAAACGTGAACTGATAAAGATTTTCTTTGATATTGTAGGGCCGTAGGAGTTATCTTAAAATCTTTTGAACTAATTTTCTATACTTTGTCAATTGAGTAAAATATGCATTGTCACTTGTCAGGGATGGTCGAGAAGATTCAAGTGCCTTAGATGAGCCAAAAAAAAAGGCTCTTAGGAGTTAAATTATATAAACTATTTTTTTAATGTTGTTTATGGATCAACATTGCCAATAAGTATTTAGGCATTCAGCCAATAAGTTTTTAGGTATTATATTGGGATAGATTTAATTTTTAAGTATTAAGCAAATAAGTTTTTAGGTTTTATAATTAAAAAAAGCATGTATACATATGTAATAAAATATATATAGAAAATGTAAAATTTCGCTTTCAGAAGAAACGGGCCCAAGCCAGGTGTGCTCACCCCTGGTTTGGGCCGGCCCTGGTAATAAGCTAGCATGTAACTTATATACCAAGTTAGACGGATTGTTATAGTATTAAACCTTTTTAGATGCATCGTTATAACGAGCTTCAAAACACAGTTAAAGTCAACAGGCACATTGTTTTTTTTATACAGTTGGACTATCATCATATTAAAAGGAATACAAAATTGAATTTTATAGTATAACTATTTTTTAAAAGTCAAGTATATAAAAGTTATTAGAGATATAAAAAATTGATTACAGCTAAATTTAAATAAAACAATTAAACTTGCTGCATTACATTTTTTGCTCATCTCAACTGCATTACATATTTTGGTCATCTCAACCATATTTAACTTTTCATTAATTATATCTTTGTCATTAAATTCTTTCTAAGACCATGCGTAGTGGTAAGGGTGAATAATGCCCCCACCTTGAGCGTTTTCCACCATGTGGCAGTACAATCAGCAAGGGGCATTATTGAGCGTTTTTCTAAAATGGGTGTAGTGAGGATGTGGACATTATGTTAAAGGGTGTAGAGAATTAAATAAAAATAAAAAAAAACCAACAAAAAAAGCTATTGGCAAAAAAAAGGAAGATTAAATGTGATTGGCCCTTCAAATTTGCTCCAAGTGTGATTTTAAACACGCCAAAACACAAAAACCAGCCAAACACGCCCAGGGGGTGGTTCCCCGGCGTGTTTGGGCGGGATTGGGGGCAAAAAAACGCCCATTACGCTTACGCTTGGTCTAAGCTTCTTTAAAAAATACTTTTTATTTGATTCTTACCGTCTCTATATGTACATGCCCAACTGAATCCAAAAGACGATAAACGGTCACCCAACTAACCTATCTCTAAAGCCACGGGTCGTGTGATAGCGGGACATACATACATACTTCATTACTCGCATCCGACAATAAAGACTAGTTAATATAGAACAGTAAGATTGATGTTAAATGGATCAAAGACCCGCATGGTTCAAATAACTTTAATTCCGATTCAACCCACATCGACTGGGGCACAAAATACATCAGATCCATTCAAATGCATGAATGGTAAACAAGCAATACAACAAATCATAACCTTTCTAACACTGATATGTTCATTCTTTATTAAAAAAAAAAAAAAAAAAAAAAAAAAAAAAAAAAAAACTCACCAGGAGAAAAGTACCTTGATGACAAATTTATTAACGAGATAACCTCTTTCGTGCTTTTGCCAACAATTATTGGATTAGAGTCTTGGCTTCATTCGCCTTTTTTTGTACCACTTTTAAAAAGTCCGTTTGGTCAAGTGGCTCGGCATTCTGGGTGGCATGAACTTGGGCTAGGCTCTTGTAGTTGGCTGCTGACTCAGCAATGAAAGCTATCTCTTCGTCTGTAAGCTTTCTTAGGAACTTAGCAGGATTACCTCCCCATACCTGTTACCGTATTCCCAAATGTTACGTGTTTTGGCCCATTTATGTTCAATCTCTAATGGGTTTGGCCCATTAATGTTTGACCTCTAACGGGTCAACAGGGTTAAGTTAAGAAGTGTATATTCAACAGAAAACAGGTAGTTAAGGTGTATTCACATACTATCACTTTATTAAAAAGTTATTGAGGTTTGGCCAGTTTTGCGACTTTTGTCCAAAGGTTTGTTTTTTCCGCATCTGAACCCAAAAGGTTTGAAATCTTGCCATTTTCATCTGGCTTGTTAACTCCATCCATTTTCCCCCGTTAAAGTCGGGGGTATTTTCTTCTTTTTTTCTTAACTTAAAGGGCGGCAATTCGATCCTTTTCACTTTATGTTAAAAGACCGAATACCGCTAAAAAGACCGAATTGCCCTTTAAGTTAACAAAAAATACGGAAATACCCCTGACTTAACGGAGAAAAATGGATGGAGTTAACGAGCCAGATGAAATTGGCAAGATTTCAAACCTTTTGGATCCGAATGCGGGAAAACAAATCTTTGGACGAAAGTCACATAACTGGCCATACCTCAGGGACGAAATGGCATTTTACAATGAGATTTTAGTTTTACATGTTAATTTACTAGAAAATTAAAACCACAAATAAGAAACTTGTTTGGGTTCGCTAACCCGACCCGCCCAGTTGAACATCAAGAAATCTATATTGGTAGATAAAATAATAAAAGATTGCTAATGAGATAAAAAAAAAAAAAATTGGTACCTCGCCACTGGGAATTCTAGTATCTTGTCGAACAAGGGCTCCGGCAGCAACCATCGCATGTTTCTCTACAACAACTCCGTCAAGAAGTGTCGCTTTCATACCAACAAAAGCTTCATCCTCAACCGTGCATCCATGTAAAACAGCACTATGACCTGCATAATATATATTAGAGTTAAGTGCCATTTTAGTCCCTGTGGTTTGGCCATTTTGCTAGTTTAGTCCAAAGGTTTGAAACGTTGCCATTTTAGTCCAAATAGTTTCAAACGTTGTCATTTTAGTCCACTGGGTTAACTCCATCCATTTTTCCTGTTAACTAGAAGGGCAATTTGGTCATTTCATATGTAATTTTGTTAACTAGAAGGGCAATTCAGTCATATAAAATGACCGAATTGCCCTTTTAGTTAACATAAAAAATGGATGGAGTTAACCCAGTGGACTAAAATGGCAACGTTTGAAACTATTTGGACTAAAATGGCAATGTTCCAAACCTTTGGACTAAACTGACAAAATGGCCCAAACCACAAGGACTAAAATGGCATTTAACTCATAATTTAAATCACTTCATGAAAACAAGAAACGTTTAAAAACATTACAAAACAGATTGCTCACCGACGGTCACATTGTCACCAATCACCGTAGGATGCACCTTTCCCGGTAGATTAGATTTTGCAACATGAACAAGTGAATGGTCCTGTATGTTAGTGCCCGATCCGATACTAATGCTGTTCACATCACCTATATAATTAAAAAAACATATTTTTCAGCATCGATTCTCGTTTATCAATTACTGTCACATACCAAATGATCAAGATAACAGTTAACGCAATATTTTTTTGTTGCATAAATACGATCATGGTTGTAAAACAAGGTTTCCAAGGCCGAGTACTCCCCGAGTAGTCGCTACAAGGTAGGCTGCCGAGACGACTTTCTCTGACTCCGCCTAATTACTTGGAATCGGTCAAACGTGGTCAACTTCAGCCAAAATCGTATCTCGTAGGTCAACTCGGGCCAAGTTTGAGTTAAAAAATAACAAAACATAATTTCTATGCCTATCATATTAAAGAATGAATATCATTTTCACGTCTTTTTTATAGATATTAGTAAATTTATGTTATATGACATATATTTGTTTCCAAAAACTAATTTCTTTATAATTTAACATGTCCGAGTAGGCGAGTACTCCCCGAGTACTCTCAACTCCCCGGTCGACCGACTAGGGAGCGCCTAGCGACTTTTGCAACCAGGAATATGATTGTAGCTAAAGGATGTACGAGACTATTGAAATCCGTTAATACAAACCAAAATGGTTAAACCTTACCTCTCAAAACACATCCATACCAAATAGACGATCCTGATCCTACTTGAATATCCCCAATGACGGACGCACTCGGGGCCACAAATGCATCTTTAGCAACCACAGGGGCTTTATCGAATACATTCATAAGAGTTCGGTGCCTGGACACTGACAAAAAGAAAGATAGTTTCAAAGAAAGATTAATTACATGATAGTATTGAATACCCTACACCTGCAAGAATTGATATGAAATTTCTGCTTTGAGAGAAGAAAGGATGATTGTGGAATTTTATTATAACGGATACCGAACACGAATCTGATCCAACTGAAACCGTCCTACTTCATTTTCCTAGAGTGTTGTTAATGGTTCAGATCTTTTACTGGTTCAGACTGTTTGTTTCGGGAACAGATGTCTGAATGGTTCAGACATTTGCTTCTGAATGGTTAAGCATTATACTGGCTGTTTGGCAACATCTGAATGGTTAAGTGCTGAACCAGTAAGAGGTGTGAACCATTAAGTGTTGAACCAGTAAGAGGTCTGAACCATTAAGAGCTTGTATAATGCTTAATCGTTCAGAGGCAAATGTCTGACCAATTCAGATTAGAGGTCTTAACCATCCAGACTCTGTATAAATCTTAACCATTCAGAGGCAAATGTCTGAACCATTCAGACATCTGCTCATGAAACAAACAGTCTGAACCATTAAGATGTCTGAACCATTAAGAGCCTCATTAAGAGGTAAACAAACAGCCCCTAATTCTGAATGGTTAAGACCTTTAACCTGAATTGGTCAGACATTTGCCTCTAAACGGCTAAGCATTATACTAGCTCTTAATGGTTCAGACCTCTTACTGATTCAACACTTAATGGTTCAGACCTCTTATTAGTTCAGCACTTAACCATTCAGAAGTTGTCAAACAGCCCCTAAGACACAATGTTAACTGAGTCAAAACTAATACCTACAATAACAAACTAACAATACAAATTAAATGTAAATCACAATCAACTATTCACAAACAATAACATAAATTCCCAGCACAAAAAAAAAAAAAAAAACACAATTTTTCAGCATATGAGCTATCAAAATCTCAACTTTTTTGAGTTGTATGTTAAATCTAATGATGGGTCACAAAACCCACAATCCAAAAAGTGAAATGAAGGGGATTTGAAAGTAAGAAATGAGAAGTTGGGATTTGAATACGTTGTTCTTTGAAGAAATTGTTGCCCTGAAGGCGTGAGCCGAGACGATCCATGGCTTGACCCGTTTCCCGGATCCAAAATCCGACGGTGTAGGCAGCTCTTCCTAGGGTTCCCATCGCCGATCACTGTTTGACTCTCTTCAACCTTTTGCCCCTTGTTTACACCAGCCTGCCTGCCTGCCTCAACAGCTTATTTGTGTGCGTACAAATACTTCTTACAAAATATGGTTGAAAACGGGATGTAAACGAACCAAACTTTCGGCGAATAGTTTGTGAACCCGTTCGATGGAAAGCAAGGGCGCAGCTTAAGTGGGCGGGAGGGGGTGGCCGACCACCCGAACTTTTCGCTCAGAGAGCATTTAGTTTTCGTATAGAAATTTTTTGGTATATATGTTTTTGACCCTCCGGTTCTACAAATTTTTTTGGGTATATGCGTTTTCGACCCCCCGTCGGAAATCTCAAGCTTCGCCACTGGCGGGAAGTTCGTTTATTAAATAAACGAACACGAACAAGAAATTTCGTTCGTTCAGTTAAATGAACAAACATGAACAGAGGTCGTGTTTGTTCGTTTATGTTCGTGAACGTTCGGTAACGTGTTCATTTGTGTTCGATAGTTAATCAGTGTTTATATTTATTTAAATACTTCAAAATTCTGACAAATTAAATATCTAATAAGTGTCGGTGAATTATATATTCTGTTCATGAACGATTGTTTGTGTTTTTTGTTTCCATTTGTGTTCATGAACATTTGTTTATGCTCGTTTGTGTTCGTCAACGTTTGTTTTTGTTCGTTTCCTAAAATTAACAAACAAACACGAACAAGTTCATTTCCTTAACAAGCGAACACAAACATAAAATCTCGTTCGATAAGTGTTCGTGAACGGTTCGCGAACACATATATCTCTTAACAGACAAACACTAACAAGGTCTTGTTTGTGTTCGTTCAGTTCGTTTGCAGCCCTTTGGTTGAATAGTGAAAAATTTGTAATATATATATTTATATATGGTAGAGTTCATGCGAGAATCACCTTTATTGCGAGAACCAATGTGAACACAACAAAATAGCCTAAAAAAATCTAACACCCCCTCCCAAAAAAACAAACTAACCCCCCCCCCCCCCAATCCCCTCCCCCCCCCACAAAAAAAAAAAAAAAAAAAATACTAAACCCCACCCCCCATCCAAGCTAAATGCTAAAAACAAAACCCCCCAAAAAACCTAAAAAAATCTAAAAAAAATATAAAAAACACACAATTTTTTTTTAATATTTTTTATGTAAAAAACACTACTTTTAGTAGCCAAAATTTTTAATGTTTTTAATAACGAAATCCAGCTATTTTTCATTAAAAAAATATAAAAAAATGTGTGTGTTTTTTAGGTATTTTTGGTTATGTTCACATTGGTTCTCGCAATAAAGGGTGGTTCCTAAATGATCCTTCTCCAATATATATATATATATATATATATATATATATATATATATATATATATATGAAGTGTAGAATACAAATACCCTAATCCTACATTACATACGTTATATCCACAGCCGTACACGTGTCCCTGATTCATTTTTCTTTCGTAAGGGTATATCAGACAATTCATTCAATCAGCGGAGGGCAAATTAGTCTATTTATTCAATAAGCAGATCGCGAGAAGTTCGTTGCAACACAATCCCGGTAATTATGAATCGTATCAGTTTCAAATTTTGTAATTCTCAAAACAATACACTGCAGTTTTCGTTTTTGTGTGTTAGGGTTTGAATCGATTGTTGTTTTCAATGGATCCACAGAGCAGTACCGGACGGAACACAGATGTCGAGTTTGAAAATGCTCGATTGGTCGGTGATCACGTTCAATTGTCTGCTTATCAGAGAGTTATGACTGATGAAGTAATAAATCTTAATTATGCAAATGCAAATGCAAATACAAGTGGTGTAAATGAGTGTTCCAATAGTAAGTTTGTTAATTTAGATGTTTAAATTGTTCAATGTCAGTTGTTTTATGTACTCGGTGTAATGATTTTTGTATGATTATAATTGATTGGAAGGTTTTCAATGTTATTAGAGGATAATTAATATGGAATCAAAGTGTTTAAGTTCGCATGTTATGAGTCTAACAATTCGCATGCGAAGTTAGACCTGAATGCTGGGTTCGCATGTTATGATATCATAAATCGCATGTATAAAACATCTAATCAAAATGTCAAGTTTGCATGTTATGAGTCCAACAATTCGCACGTTCATAACATGAAAGTTTGGAGTTTCAATAAATCGCATGTTACGAGTCCGATAAATCGCATGTAGTTTTCATTAGAGTAAACTGCCATTTTGATCCTGTGGTTTGGCCAGTTTTGCCACTTTAGTCCAAATCTCAAACTTGTTACATCTGGGTCCCTGTGGTTTGCATTTTGTTGCCATTTTAGTCCAAAATCCAAAAACCCTAGTTTTTTGACTGTTGCAACCTCCTATTTTGTCCTGTAGTGCAGGGGCATTTTGGTCCATGTTAATTTATTATAACATTTCAATAATTAATAACATCATCTTCAAGAACATCATCAAACTTCATCATCAAAACCCAGAAAATCAAGAACATCTTCAAGAAAATCAAGAAACCAGAACAAAACCCAGAATAAAAATACAATTTCATTAAAGTTAAATCAAAACAAAAACCGATTTGTAAAAAGAAACGAGGCTTAGATCTGTATCTTCAAGAACATCATCAAACATCATCATCAAAACCTGGAAAAACCAGCAAATCAAGAACATCATCTTCAAGAAAATCAAAAACCGATTTGTAAAAAGAAACAAGGCTCAGATCTGTATCTTCAAGAACATCATCAAACATCATCATCACAGCCTGCACATATGTATAATTGATTATACGAAATTCAGATCTGAAGTTACAAAACAAAAAACCGACTCAAAACACAACATCAGAACCGATCAAAATTCAAATTGAACACTCATCACCTTCAACATCAAAAGTATACAAAATGTATCATTGATTATATGAGATCCAGATCTGGAGGACTCAAAAACTCAACATCAAAACTGATCAAAATTCAAATCGAACACTCATCCGATCTACAAATGTCAAACAAACAATAACAAAATCAAATCAAATGAATTTGCAGTGACCAATATGAAAACACAAAGATCCAGATCTGGAGGACTCACGAACCGAAAGAAATAAGTATAAATAAATCAAGGACTCTGAATCAAGTATAAATACCAACCACCACCATTTCTATTTTCAGATAACCTCCACCTCCATTCTCCGGCCACCACCACCAACATAACCTGAAACCTCTGAAATCTTTTCCGACGACCACCACAACACCCCTACTACCTCTGATTCACTTCAACAGTGAAAATCCCACCAAATGCAGCCACCATCACCACCCTTTTCAACAGTGAAAATGGCACGAAGACAGCGGTGGTGTGATCCGGTGCTTCTTCGGTGCCGGATTTTTGGGGATTTAGGGTTTGAGGGGTGAGGTCGAGGAGAGTGAGAGTGGAGTAGTGGAAGCCGTAGTGGGGGTGGGGTCGAGGTGGAGGACGGATTTTCTGGCAGACCGACGATGGATTTAGGGTTTAAGGGGTGAGGAAGGAGGTGAGGTCTGGTAGGGTTTGAGGGGTGGGGAAGGAGGTGGCGGTTGTGGTACTATAGAGAGAGAGAAGAGAGAGAGAGAAGAGAGAGAGAGAGTAAACTGCCATTTTGATCATCATCATCCCCAATATCATCATCATCATCATCCTCATATATTTTTTCTAAAAAAAACTAAAACAAATTAAATTTAAAAAATGACCAAAATGCCCCTGCACTACAGGACAAAATAGGAGGTTGCAACAGTCAAAAAACTAGGGTTTTTGGATTTTGGACTAAAATGGCAACAAAATGCAAACCACAGGGACCCAGATGTAATAAGTTTGAGATTTGGACTAAAGTGGCAAAACTGACCAAACCACAGGGACTAAAATGGCAGTTTACTCTTTTCATTATATATAAAACATGTTGGTGTCTCTTTTTATTTAATTCTGTAGATGAAAGGCTTTATATTCTGGAGGTTGAAGCATCAGCTACCTCTGTGGTTGGAATGCAATTTAATTCTGTCGAACAAGCATACGTGTTTTACCAAACATATGCTAAGTTAACTGTTTTTTCTTCCCGCAAAGGTGGTGAAGTCCACAGTGGTGGTATGATCAAAACTAAGTATTTTGTTTGCTCTAAAGATGGACATAAGCCATTGTTTATTGACGATGCTTATTCGAAGTCAAGAAAGCCATACAAAACAAGGAATAGAGGAACCACTAGAACTGGGTGCAAAGCTCAACTTATGATTTGTTCAGTGGATGAGAGATCATTTACAGTCAATAAATTTGTTGATGGTCATAATCATAAGTTTGTATGTCCACAAGATATTCATATGTTGCCAGCTTACAGGCAATTTTCAGAAGTCCAAGATGAATTGATATGGGAACTAGGTACTCTAAACCTTGGCCTTGTCAAAGTTTTTCATATAATGAGAAAACGAGATGGTGGTTTCGAGAAAGTTGGCGCAATGGTCGACGATTTCAAAAACTTTAGAACTCGAATTAATAGCTATATAGGAGAATATGACGCAGACATGTTGATCAATAGGCTGACTGATAAAAAATAATATTTAGTTGATTTTTCTTTTGAATATTCTGTTGATGAGGACAAACGGTTAACTGGTTTGTTCTGGGCCGATAGGTTATGCAAGCGTAACTTTATGGAGTTCGGGGATGTGATATCGTTTGATGCTACTTTCAAAACAAACAAGTAAGTGTTACATTAACGTTTTTTAATATTTTCGCATGTTATATGATTTCGCAAACTGGGAATATCTCATGTTAATAAACATGAAAGTTAGGTGTTGAATATATCGCATATTATACTGTCGATTTCGCATGTTACTAAAACATGAACCAAAGCGATTTGATCTTTTTACAATAATTTTTAATTATATTGAATTTAATTATTTTTAGGTATAAAATGGTGTTTGTACAAATAACCGAAACACTATATGTTATGAAACTTAGAGATATCTGGCTTAGTGCCCCGTAACGTAGACGGGGGCATAAAACCAGTAAAAAACAAAGAATCACTAGTTTTTAAGATCTATCTATCAAAGTGTAACCCTAAAACCCAAATAAAAATCTACTCGGTGGAAATCTGAAAACTTATCGGACCAAATAACACGCAAAGAACCCTAAAAATCAAGAAAATTTCATCTCGGTAAGCTCTTCAACTCTCACTTTTTCTATTTTTCGATCCATTTACATGTTTATCTTTCAATAATCACAATTGATTCGCACTCAACAATTTCTTGATACATACACATCTGTAAATTAGGTCAAATATTATCTGTATAACACCTCCATTCATGATCGTCTCAACACAGTCATTCCCCTTGACCTAGATCCATTGTACTGAAACCCTAGTGTAATTCTACATCTTAACTGCTTAATTTGACCGATTCATTGTACTAATTTTGTTGTTTTAGATGCTGCAAAATTGAAACTAGGGCTGTAACCGAACCGAGCCGAGCGGAGCCTTGTTCATGTTCGTTCATTTAGCGTTAAACTTGTTCACGCTAAACGTGTCAAACGAAAATCCTTGTTTGACAGTTCACATAAACAAACATATATCATTTTTTAAATTGAGTTAAATGCCATTTTAGTCCCTGTGGTTTGGGTCATTTTGCCAGCTTAGTCCAAAGGTTTCATTTTTAACCTGTGGGTCCAAAAAGGTTTCACAGTTGCCATTTTAGTCCATTTGGTTAACTTCATCCATTTTTTCTGTTAACGAGAAGGCCAATTTGGTCATTTTGTATGTAATTCCGTTAACTAAAAGGGCAATTCAGCCATATAAAATGACCGAATTGGCCTTCTCGTTAACAGAAAACATGGATGAAGTTAACCCAGTGGACTAAAATGGCAAATGTGAAACATTTCTGGACCCACATGTTAAAAATGAAACCTTTGGACTAAACTGGCAAAATGGCCCAAACCACAGGGACTAAAATGGCATTTAACTCTTTTAAATTAAAAAACAACATTTTTAATTTCAAACATTTCATAAACATAATTATTTCAAAAGAAAGGTAAAGCATAAAATAAGAGTCAAATGCCATTTTAGTCCCTGTGATTTGGACCATTTTGCCAATTTAGTCCATCGGTTTCATTTTTTGCGTGTGGGTCTAAAAAGGTTTCATTGTTGCCATTTTAGTCCACTGGGTTAACTTCATCCGTTTTTTCTGTTAACGAGAAGGGCAATTCAGTCATTTTATATGTAATTCTGTTAACTAGAAGGGCAATTCGGCCATATAAAATGACCAAATTGCCCTTCTTGTTAACAGAAAAAATGGATGAAGTTAACCCAGTGGACTAAAATGGCAACGGTGAAATCTTTTCAGACCCACAGGCGAAAAATGAAACCTTTGGACTAAACTGGCAAAATGGCCTAAACCACAGGACTAAAATGGCATACTCATAAAATAATTATCCCAAAATAATGTTTTAACGATCTAAGTTTCTAATGACTGGACATAAACTATACAAAACAAACGACCATGAATGGACGTAAACGAACAAATTACCAACGTTCACGAACACGACCTTTGTTTATGTTCGTTAATTTAGTTAATCGAATGGAATTTCTTGTTCATGTTCGTTCACGAACTTCCTGCCGAACGGTTCAACGAATGTTCGGGTCGTTAACAGCCATAACTGGAATAGTTATGTTACAGTTATTGTTGTTAATTTTGTCCTTCACTTATGTTATCATCTAATTAAGCAATGATGTGCAGAAAGGTTTAAAAGTTTGTTGAAATGGAAGGATTAGGGGGTGATGCTGCGTCCCCAATGGCATCACTAGCCAAGTGGAAGACTGAATTCTCAAGGGCATTTCAGTTTTATCTAGATAAATCGACACCGCTTCTTGTTCATAGGTGGATCGGGACGCTTGCTGTTGCGGCGATTTACGTGTTGCGGGTGTATTATCTTGCAGGATTTTACGTCATCTCTTATGGTCTCGGGATTTACATCTTGAATTTGCTGATTGGATTTCTCTCTCCAAAAGTTGATCCTGAGTTGGAAGCTTTGGATGGGGCTTCACTTCCTACAAAAGAATCTGACGAGTTTAGGCCTTTCATTCGCCGCCTTCCGGAGTTTAAGTTTTGGTGAGTTTAGCATCTATCGCATTTCGTGATGATGTGAAAGTATTCAGTTTTTTGATAATTGAAAAGTATACATATATTATTTGTTTACTTTTTCTAAAATGTATGCAATACAAATACAAAAAACTCTATGCACTAATAAGCCTATTAAGGATATCGTAATGTTTTCTTAATCATTTGTAGTTAGTAACTAAACAGACTAGGCTATTTGACAACATCTGAATGGTTAAGTGCTGAACCAGTAAGAAGTCTGAACCATTAAGAGTCTATATAATGCTTAACCGTTCAGAGGCAAATGTCTGACCAATTCAGATTAGAGGTCTTAACCATTCAGACTCTGTATAATGCTTAACCACTCAGAGGCAAATGTCTGAACCATTCAGACATCTGCTCGTGAAACAAACAGTCTGAACCATTAAGTGTTGAACCAGTAAGAGGGTCTGAACCATTAAGAGCCTCATTAAGAGGTAAACAAACAGCCCCTAAACTAGTTCATCTGTTTCATATTTTCAGGTATGCCATCACAAAGGCTTTTATCGTAGCCTTCTTGATGACATTCTTTTCTCTATTCGATGTCCCCGTTTTCTGGCCAATACTGCTCTGCTATTGGATTGTTCTTTTCGCTCTCACCATGAAGCGCCAAATCATGCACATGATTAAATACAAATACGTCCCATTTAGCTTCGGAAAGCAGGTAAGACCACCGTATTATTATACAAAGAGTAAACTGCCATTTTGGTCCCTGAGGTTTGGTCACTTTTGCCACTTTAGTCCAAAACTCAAATCTTTTGCATCTGGGTCCCTGTGGTTTCAGTTTTATTGCCATTTTGGTCCAAAAATGAAATCAGGTCATATTTGTATTATAAAATCCTGCAATTTTGACCTTTTCCTCAGGGGCGAATCAGGTCATATTTGTCTTATAAAATCTGGTATTTATTTATAAAAAAGAAATGACCATTTTTGCCCCTGAGGAAAAAGACAAAATAGCAGGATTTTATAAGAAAAATGTGATCTGATTTCATTTTTGGACCAAAATGGCAATAAAACTGAAACCAGAGGGACCCAGATGCAAAAGGTTTGAGTTTTGGACTAAAGTGGCAAAAGTGACCAAAGCACAGGGACCAAAACGGCAGTTTACTCTTATACAAATATTAAAGTTTAAAATTTCAGCCAAGAAGACCAACTCATATTTTCTCGTGACTCAGAAATACGGCGGAAGGAAGACACCTGCAGCTGGCGGTTCACCAAATCACCGAGGTTGACTAGGATTCAGATTTCAGGATGATAGTGTAGCAGTAAACGAGTTCTGATATTTTGCTATTATAACACAGTAGAAACAACTCTGATTGCCGATTAAGCGTAAATGATTCTCTAAGAATAATACTGTCTGCTGGTTTTATTACAATATATGCATCAGTTAACACTTAACAGGTGGCCCTTTTTGTTTGAGAACCTTATAATTGCATAAGGTATGTATAATTACAGTTTTGACCCCACCAAATGGAATATTTGTCATATCTGTATGTACCTGATTGGTACAACCACTTCTCAACTACCACCTAGAGAGACTCTCCAAGTTCATTGTTAAGTACTTTCTGACCTTTTCATGTCCAAATAATATGGTTATTTGAAGTGGTGGTGGTTATAATAATCTTATATTCTTAACAACACTATCTTTCTTAATCATATTCATCTCTTACAGCTCATTTATAAATATATATGTATATATGTGTGTGTTGTTGTATAAATTACATTCTCTGACAAAGTTTCCAAGCTTTGTGAGTTTGTGCTACCAATCATTTCTTGAAGAAATGCTGGGGAGAACCTTTGTCGTGATACTGTTCTTCTGGGCGGCTCTCACTGTCGTCACACCTATCCTCATTCGGTTGTCTGCATCTGCAAACGTCTTGGATCACAATGGTATGTAATCGTATAACATGATTGTTCATGACATTTGTATGTTCTTTTATCGTCTAAATGATCATTCAACTTTTGTCATCTTGGTCGTTGATTCTTGTTTTACGTTCAAGAAAGAAACGTTAAATCTTTGAAATAACTTTTGTTATGTGTTATGTAGGTGGGATAAAGAACGAGGGCATTGTCCAAAGTAGCAAAGAGGTCAGTTTATTGTCTAGACGAGCTCTTGGATCTATCGGACGCCCCAAGAAAGAAATACACGCGTCACCATCATTATCACCTTCACCATCTCCATCTCCATCACCATCATCAAAACTTATCTGAAATTTGGTCAATATTCTTGATTTACTTGGTTCATCTTGTATAGTTACGTACCGAACCAAGTTGACCATTTTTTTTTATAAAACGCCACTCTTACTCGTATACAAGACAGACCGAGAAAGGCGGTTATCTCGAATGAAAAAAAATATATATATAATCCTAATGATGGCATCTTAAAGCTAAAGGTTGTTGCTTCAAGGTGAATCAACCATCATTGAACAATAATGAATCTTATCTTGTGTGTTTGTGAACACCTCTTTATGAGTAGGTTATCATTTAGTGCTTGTAGAGTTGTACAAAATAATTTATATACTTAATAATATAATTTTATTTTTCAATGATATAAACTAATCCATTAAATGTATTCTTCTTCTTTTTCACATGTAGACCATTTATGAATAGCAAATGGTCGGTTTGTGTTGGTTTATGTAACTAGAGGTGCACAAAACCAGTTCTGGGTATGGTTAACACGAGTTAAAATCGGTTCCAAGTGGAACCCGTTTTGGGTCACTAACCGTTTATTGTGTATAAAATCCAATAACTCTTATAATAATTTTAAAAACATTAAATATGTATTCAATGTAAATTATTATAAACGATAAATCTAACAAAATTACATATTATATAGTTTTTATATTTTTTTGCGTTTATAAAATTTAAACTAAAGAAATAAAGTTAACATAAATTAAAATTCGTTTTGGCTAGTTTAATGGCTATAAATGACTAGATTTATTTATTTATTTTTTTTAATTTTTTTTAGAGTTAATTATTGTTTTCGTCCATGTGGTTTGTCAAAAATCACTATTTCAGTCCATTAGTTTAAAAATTGCGATTCCAGTCTCTATGGTTTCAATTCCGTAACCATTTCAGTCCCTGTACTAACAGAATAAATGGATTGAAATGGTTACGAGAGTGAAACCACAGGGACTGAAATGGTTACAAAAGTGAAACCACAGGGACTGAAATGGTTACAAAAGTGAAACCACAGGGACTGAAATCGCAATTTTTAAACTAATGGACTGAAGTAGTGATTTTTGACAAACCACATGGACAAAAACAGTAATTAACTCTTTTTTTAATGGTAATAGTCGGTTAATGGGTTTTGAGAACCAATTCATGGATTAGAATACAATAACCGGTTAAGAACTAGTGGGTTGATCTAGAACTGAACCGGGTCCTATATGGATCGCTTTTGCAAACGGGTCAGGTTGGGTTTTGAAGTCGGCTTAGGTTCTTGGAACCATTTTTTGTGCACCTCAAGTGTAGTAGATTGAAATGAGCATCTTTAAGAAAAAACGTGACAATTGAGTTTGGGTCAAAGATGGTTTGGCCATGCTTGGCTCGCCCACCATATCTTTTTATGATGACTAGCGTCAATGGTGATGGCAACGACTGTGGTGGCGCCAATAGCAACTGGTTAGCGGTGTTGGTGTCGGCTTGGTTTTAAATAAGCACGTCTAGACGCGAAGCACAATCAGGCGCAAGCCCCAACGTTTCTCAGTGCTTGCGGGGACTATTGTACATTAGGCGCATACATCAGGAGCGCCTCTTTACACGTGACATATTGTTTGTACATTAGGATGTGGTATAGATAGCTTTTTAGGTTGCGTATATAGGTTATTTGTATGCTAAAATCAACTTTTGTTTTCTATCACCACTAGTGGTAAAAAGTAACTTGAGCCCAGGTTTTATTTTTTATTTTTTTATTTTTAAATTACATAATTTTATAATGCAAGTACAAATATTTGTCTTAAAAACAGAGACGATTACAGACTAATGGCAGCTAGACGAGCAACAAGTTGCGACGCTACCCCTTTCTGAATAGCAAACCCTACCATGCTAAACACAAAATTCTGCCCCATAACATGCGCGGTGTTACTGCTTACCACCTGCTGAACCCGCTTGAGGAACCACACCGCCTCAAGGGCGAGAGCGCCAAAAGTATCGAAAGCGAATGGGACGAACACATGCTGATTCTCTATGTAAGCTTTTTCGTGATTAGCTACTTTGCTCGCTTCTGCCTTGGCTATCGCCTGTCTCGCCACAAACCCGTGGTTCCTTAGCTCAACGAGGGGGGACACACCTGTCAAATCGACGCACACATGTTTCCCTCCTTCCCACCCAAAAACAAGAATGTCAGTGGACCGTAGGGTAGATCTCCCTTCTAATGGATCGGTCAAAAAGTTCACCGGAGCTTCCTTTTTTGCCGAGATCCCTACCCGCTTAAGGACATCATAAAGCACATCTCAACTCAAACTAAATCATGTGAATTGAGTTTCAAACTTGATAATTTTATTAATGACAATTTGCTTTAAATAATTGGAGGGTACAAAGATTCCTTGTTGTACAATATTATTAAAAGAATTTAAAAACTTATCATATAGTTCATATGTCACTTTCTTGATGAAATGAACGGTTGTCATGAACATCGACATCTTTTTCAATCGTGTCATTATCTTTCAATCTAGTCGTGCTAGCAACGTAAACACAACATACCAAAATGATGGTCGAACGCTATAACATACTATACAAAACACCATAACATATATAAAACGACATGATACGTTTAATAAATGTACACTTCAAGACCCAAACACACACAATTTACACGTTTACAACGATATTACAAATTCCAGTTTTGGACTATGATATCATCGTTATATAAATAAGATAATGACTTAATGTAACAAACCAACAATTTTTTTTATAAATATTGTGGTCTTTAAGCAGTAGGGTGGGGTTCTAGAGTGAACACTAGTGTATTTACGAGCCGAGTGAACAAATTCTGACCATTGATCTACACACGTGTATGCCAGGATCTCATCATCAAATCGTAAAATACACTAGTGTATTTCAACATCAAATATTGGCCATTGATCTACAAACGTGTATGGCCAGGATTAGTTCACTCAGTTCGCAAGCTACACTAGTGTTCACTCTTGAACCTAATCCTTAAACAGTAATGCCTTTAGAAGCTGGCTGGAGATCAAAGGTATCAATGTGTTTAGTAGCAATGTGAAATTGTGCAACATAATTGGATGTTGCTTTCCATGACATGTTTGGTGGTTCATTCAAAAAAGCCCACTTGCTACTAATCCACCTGCATAAAGCACAATTTAAATTTAAAATGTATTAAATTTGTAATTAAATAAATAAATATAATAAAATTATAATAATAAAAAAAACCATACCAGCCATGTTTCTTTAGAAGTGGTTCCATACTATCTTCTTCCTTTACAAGACTTGGAGAAAGAGGCTCACTCTATTATCCATGAAAAAACCCAAAATTAAATACGTGTAGTCTTTGATATATATTAACTTATAAATAAATAAATAAATAAAAAATATATATTTATGATTGTTTGTACCTTATCTTCCTTTGAGAGTCTATGAGAAGCTTTAAGAAAGAAAAGTTCTTCCTCTTCCATCTTCTTCAATCTCCAAAAACTAGCGATCTCTTCTTTGGTTAGTGACCTATTCCTCTCTACAAACAAAAACCCATTAGAGAAACTTAAACACATACTTGATCGATATATTGAGCTTGTGTTTGTGACACCAGCGGACCCAGTTCCCAGTAACCCCTCCGTTTGGAAAAAAATAGAAAAAAGTTAGTAGAAACCTTGAATGATTTCGAAAAAATTAGTGAGAATATACCAAAAGGAACCCCTTGGAAAATATTTCTGGATCCGCCACTGGTCTGTGATCGGGATTCCATGAGAAATCTTGAATTCAAATCAATAAAAGAAGAGAAGAAAACATACCATATTGAAGATCATGAACATGTGATCCCCAACCTGCCATTAGAGAACCCATTTTCTAAGTTCTTTAGAACAATTTCAAATAATTTGATCTTTTGAGGGGTAGTTGTATGTATATATAGTGTCACTTGATGATAGTCTATATATGCACACTAACAATTTTTATATAAAAATTGGTGGTAAATGCCAAATAGTTGACTAATGGATGTTGACAAGTAATGAATTATATATGGTTGTTTTAGATTGTTATGTTACGTGAACGCTTGCATATGTATACGTATTTTATAGTTATATGATAAGTAAAGAATCATGAATATTCAAATTGGCCTACTTGTGATAAAAAAAGGAATTATTATTCAAGATTTAAAACAAGATGACATCCACATAAATAAACTCATGAAAAGGTAAAAGATTGTTTGGCTATGGATAATTGGATAGGTTGAACCAAGAAGGAGATACATCGGGCACCAAATGGTCTGGTCCTGGTCAAGGGAACCATTTTCGGATGTGGAGGTAAATGAACTCTGATGACGGGGGTAGCTCAAACCTTAACAACCTGATTAGAGACACAACAGTTTAAAATGTTGAAAGGTTAAAAGGTTCGGAAGTAGTCCAACGGTCATGAACAGTAAAAAGGACAAGCACAGTATCCGGTCACATCAACACTTAACGTGTGAACCATTTCTACACAGACAGAACATGTGCACAGAGAACCCCCTTTTGTCCGCAGGTCCAAACCCTTTAACCCCTAAAAGGGTAAGCCCCTCACTGCAAGCCAGGTTTACTAGTTAAAAGTTTCCCCTTTGAGAAACCTCTTCCCCTATAAATTGCAGCCCATGTTAAGCATATGGGACACTCCAGAATCAGCAGAAAACTATCTTAACTCTCTGATTCTCCTTCTCCCTCTCGAGAACAAGCTTCATGCTTGCTTCTCTTCTTCTTCTCCCATGAGAACTAGCTTTATGCTTCTCTTCTTCACACTAGATAACTCATCTTCTCCCACGATTACGTTCTGGGCTGGTTTCATATCGGTCTAGAATTCAAGGAGAACAACAATAACACTAATGAACCTCTCTCCACGTCTTGCAAACGTGGGGGGACCCCACGACCTGCGTTAGGCTAACTGAAACCCTGAACCCTTTTACCCGGAGATATCGCTACAGGCCTTGGTCTTGTATTTGTTGCGTCAACAAGTTGGCGCCCACCGTGGGGCTACGCCGCTTACTTTATCTTAAAGACCAGTTGTGTAGCTCCATTTTCTTTTTACATCATGTCTGAAAGCGAGTCTCTTGGCAAGGTAAATCAGGTGCCTAACAACACCGATTTAACACAATATCCTGGTCGGATCTCACCGGTTAGATCTACACCTCTTTCTACTCCCGGAAGAACTCCAACGGGAACTATGTTCCCGGAGTTCACTTCTTTTCAAACACCAACCCCCATCTCGATCAGGGATTGCACCTACTCAAATCGATGCAATGCATACACCGGAACGCATAGATCTAGCACCCGAGGGAGTAGCTAGAAATTTCTTACAAAGATTTCTTTTCAACTAGCATGTGAGCTTAGAAAGGGAAAAAAGGGTGAGAATAAGACTAAATTATGAGGAGTCTTAACCCTCATTGTCACCTGGTCCTCCATCTCTTCCTTTTAGCAGCTCACGTTCAGCCACATCTTACCTTGAAGCTGGTCCCAGTATGACAGAACAACCACTCAAGCCCTTTAGCTTTTGGGGAGGCCGAGTCCAACCGCTTTTCCCTTATTTACCTCCCAACCCGTTACAACTGGTGCACCTATGGGGCATAAAACCACTCTTGATCAATTATGACAGTCACCAGCTTCAAGTGTTCCCCCTCCCATTGCTACTTCGTGAAAACAAGCCATGGTCACCCCGCCTTTGGCTCGAGGTGCGGTCATGAGCACATCCATGGGAATGCCTTATACAGTAAGCCTGTAAGGCTTTAACCTTATGACACAGATAATGGCATCTTTTATTAGTACCATCAGAAAGCCTTTAAGGATTTAACCTTATGCCCTAGCTGATGACACAAATGATGGCACAATTTCCTTTGTAGCACGTGAAAGTTGGTTGATGACACAGAAAGCCTTCAAGGCTTTAACCTTAATTTCATCAACCAATGCCAACCACTCACCAGGGTACCTCAAGCGGTAACCCAGCTTCAAGGGTAGTAAAATACCTCTCAAAACCTTACAAGCCCAACAACTTGTCTTGCTTCTTCCAAACAAATTGTCGAGTACGAGTTTCAAACCCAGATAAAGATACTATTACGGTGCTGAAAACCACCTCCAATTCTTCGTCGGGGCAACAAGAATTGAAAAATGGCCCAACCCTGGATGTCTCATGTTCATACGAACCCTTGAAGGGTCTCCACGCATATGGTTTAATGACCTTCCTGAACAAAGCATTCAGACCTTTGACGATTTTAGCAAAGGTTTCCCATAACGACATGACGATGAAAGGCTCAGAGACTTCACCGAAAGGTACCAGAAGGAAGGTTTAACTTACGCCAATGAAAAGATTAGGGTTACAGGGTTCATGAATGCTATAAATTTCAAATGTCTCACAAGAGACTTTAATAAATGCCTGTCCAAAACCCTTGAAGAAACACTCAAAAGGGCTGAGGCCCACATTCAAGGAGAATAAGCTGTAGACATCAAAGAACAAAAAAAAAAAAATAAAAAAAAATAAACTCTTAACCGGAGCTTCCAGTATGGCTCTTATGACAAATGGTTCAAAGGATCGGATTCCAGAAGGCCTGAAGGCCGGAACCCTCCAAGCCGAGAAAAAACCATAAAGTTTACAGCCTTAACCAATACTCCGCAAGAGATCTTGGCAACCGAAGAAGTAAAACACAGCTTCCACCCTCCTCAAACTTTGCCAAAAAACAAAAGATCGAAAAAATCAAGCCAATATAGTGAGTTTCACGAATAGAAAGGTCACCATACCAATGATTTCTTCCAACCCAAAAATAGGATCGAAGAAGCCGTCAAGTCCGAACTGGCTCACTTGGTTAACGGGGTCAAGGACAAGATGGTTTAAATAATAATAATAATAATAATAATAATAATAATAATAATAATAATAATAATAATAATAATAATAATAATAATAATAATAATAATAATAATAATAATAATAATAATCATAATAATAATAATAATAATAATAGTGAACATGGTCGACCTTGGAAACAAAGCTTCCCACAAACGCCATCATTTCGAGGCATGGGAACATCAACATAAGGAGAGTTGCTTTCAAACCCTCTGGTGATGGAATCCAACATAGGAACCATCAAGACACACAAGGCCTACATTGACACCGGTGCAACCACCAAAATCATGTTTGAGAAATGCTTTAACCCTCTCAGCGACGATGAACGTTCAAAGCTTCAACAGTCTGAATCCTCCATCGAAGGTATCGCAAACATACCTATCAAGCCTTTAGGCCAAATAACCCATAATGTTTGTTCAACGAGAAACCAAAGGGACGAACCGAACAACTCACTTTTGCGGTGATCAATATCCCTTCCAACTATGATACCATCATAGGAAGGCCAGGGCAAAGTGTGTTCGGAATGGTAGTTTTAGTTGGTTAAGGTACTGTGAAGTTTGCCACTGAAAAAGGAATAGCAACCCTTCAACCTACCCAAGAAGCTTTTGTAGTTGAAGGGGAAAGCTCAAGAAAGGACGAAGACGATGAACAAGGGTTGGACATAAACCTAAAATATCCTCAACAGGGGATAAGGGTAAACACTAACCTTTCCAAAGAAACCATCTCATACCTTAAAAAGCTGCTCTTGCACTATGTCTTTGCTTGGTGCCCGGAAGATATGACCGACACCCCTCGTAGCATTGTTGAAACATGAAGTTATGGATTCCACCTGATGTTAAGCCCATTATACAAAAGAAACGGAGTCAAGCCCCTAACAGAAGCCTTGTATAACGCCAAGAGATGGAAAAGCTTGTTCTAGACGGAATCCTTCGAGAGGTTAAGTATCAATCATGGGTAGCCAATCCGGTAATGGTTCAAAAACCCGACAAGGCTGGGAGAATGTGTATCGATTTTAAAGAGTTGAACAAAGCACGCCCAAAGGATTGCTACCTGCTACCCGAGATAGACCTCAAGGATAACTCGCTCACAGGCTTCCCATTCAAGTGTTTTCTTGACGCCTAAAAGGGTTACCATCAGATCCTAATAATGAAAAAAAAAAGATGAAGAAAAAACCACATTTCACACTGATGAAGGTATATCTTGCTATCAAAAAATATCTTTTGGTTTAATAAATGCATGTGCCACTTATCAACGTCTGGTTGACAAAACGTTTGCCGGACAAATCGGCAAAAACATTAAAGCTTATTTTGACGATTTGGTGATCAAGAGCAAAACGGGATACCAAATGCTCGATAACATACAAGAAACCTTCCAAAACTCGAGAAAGATCAACATGAAGCTTAATCCAGTCAAGTGCTCGTTTGTAGGGCATATCATGGGGAAACAAAGCATAAAAGCCAACCCTCAAGGGATGTGCTAACAAGAAAGACTTCAATAGAAAGCTTACAGCTTTGAAGCGTTTTACCTCAAAAGGAAGCCTTCAACCAAATGAAGCAACACTTGGCTTCACTCCCAGCCATTTTAGCCACGGAAACAGGAGGAACAACCTCTATCTACCTTTCGATTGCTGAAAAGACCATAAGTACGGATCTGATCTTTGAACGAAACAAAGTTCAGATACCCGTGTGCTTTTCCAAAACTTCAAAATTAGCAGAAATCAAATATTCTTCTTCAGAAAAACTTGCTCTAGCCCTAGTCCAAACGGCTAGAAGGCTTCGAAGGTACTTTCAGTCACACCCGATACAAGTAGTCACTGACTAACCTATTAAGAATGTACTTGAAAAATCACCTATGTCCTGAAAAAAGCTGTCAAAGCCCAAGTCTCAGCTAACTTCATCATAGAAGTCCCTAAAAAAGTCACAACGGAAGTCAATACAACCTCCACTGAACCCTCCGACCCCCATACCTGGAAGCTCTTTACCGACGAAGCTTCCAGCATTGAAGGGTCAGGAACAGGGCTAGTTCTAATTGATCCTAACGAATTGGAATTCACGTATGCCCTTCGTCTTGAATTTTAGAATACAAACAACGAAGCTGAGTATGAAGCATTGATTGTCGGGCTCAAGCTTGCAAAAATATGGGTGTTAAAAGGCTTCAAGTCTTCACAAACTCGTTGCTTGCTTCAAACCAAGTAAGTGACAACTACATAGCCAAAGAAATAGGGGTTCAAAAGCTTCAAGTCCTTACAGACTCTCTCAAGCTAAGACAATAACAGCTACATAGCAAAAGAACCCAACATGTATTAGTATCGAGAGAAATCAAAGGAATTGATGAACATATTTCAAACATGTTCCATCAAAAACGTTCCAAGATCTTAAAACAAGAGAACTAATGCACTAAGCAAACTTGTATCTCCTACTACGTTTGCCCACCTCACCAAGAAGGTACTAATTGAGGTATTAAAAACCCCATCCATCCAAAAACTTGTGGTTCAAGATGTGATCACTAAAAAATGGCCAAATTGGATGACTCCCATTGAAAGGTTCCTCAAAATGGTGAATTACCTAATGACCAGACTGAGGCTAAAAGGGTTCGTATCAAGTCAAGGCAATATGTGTTACAAGGAGATATCCTTTACAAAAAAAGGATACCTTGCACCACTACTTCGATGCATTGGCCCAAAACAAAGCCAATATCTGATCAAAGAGGTTCACGAAGGGATATATGGAGCTCATTGTGGCCCAAAATCGGTAGTGTCAAAGTTGATGAACCTCGGACACTTTTGGCCTTCCATGCATCGAGATACCTCCGAACAACTGCGAAAGTATGAAGCTTGTCAGTTACATGCTCCGGTACCCAAAAACCCCCAAACATGACCCCGTTCCCATCTCCTCGGCTTGGCCATTTCACAAGTAGGGAATAAACATCGTTGGTCCATCCCCACTAGCCAAATGAGGAGTCAAGCTCTTATTGGTAACTGTGAATTACTTCACCAAGTTACCAGAAGTAAAACCATTGGCAAAAATCTCAGGGAAACATGTCATTGATTTCGAAAGCATAATCTATCATTTTGGGTTCCCAGGGGTACTAGTCATGGATAACGGGAAATAGTTTGCCGAGAAACCTTCTACCTCCTGGTGTGTTGAGACAACAAATAACAGACCAAACGTAGTAGCGAGGGTCGTTAGGCAGAAGGGTTAAAGGGATTAACCTTGCCTAACGCAGGTCGTGGGGTCCCCCCACGTTTGCAAGACGTGGAAGGAGGTTCACTAGTTTGTTTTTCTTGTTTGTAGATCCAATTCTGAAGTGTTGTCCAGAAAAGGATGGAGGAACAAAAAGAATAAGTGTGAATTGAATGTGAGTGAGGGACACTTGCGTGAAGCAAGTGTACGATGTGAAGGACCAGAGTTTAAGGAAGCAAATCTGATCGGAATGTCCCAACTCAGTAAATGAAGTGTCTCTTATATAGGAGAAAACATCTCCCAAAGAGGCATTCATTTGACTAGTGAACTAGCTTGCAGCGAGGGGCTTACCCTTTCGGGGGTTGAAGCCTTTTGACCCCTGGATAATAGCATGTGCTCTGTGGACCTGCGTTGCTTTTACGGCTGTGGTTGGTGAGACTGTTTGGGGACGTGACTTGTTTACTGTTCCCGTATTACTTTACTCTATCTTCTCAGCTTTTTCAACCATTGAACCTTTTAACCTTTTGGGCGTTTACATATTTGGTCATTTTATTTAGTCTCGGGCTACCCCCGTCATCAGCCCCCCAAGTCAGAGGTTTTTGGGAGTAGCTCAAAGACTTCTGACTTTTATGCATTTATCTTATTGCCTTGAAGGCTTGGAAGGTTGTCAACGGTTAATGTTTCAATTTTGAATATCTGACAACTGATTTGATTGATGTATGGCAGTTCGTAGGGTGGCGGTTTTGCAGGGTTTATTGTTTTACATTATTACCCCTATATTAGATTATTACATTTACATTTTCTCATTTGCTTTCCTCATAATTCCATCAAGTTTCTCTCTGCAACTCCTTTCCTTTTTCTCAAGGTTAGTTCCGGTTCCCTTTATTTCGTTACATTCTTCATATTTTCTTTGTAAAAAATGGGTGCTCTTAAGGATTTAGCAAAATCCTTTTCCCGATTAACCCAGGAAGAAGTAGAGTTGTTTTGCATGGAATATGGTATTGGGACTAAATTTAAACCTACTGCCCCTGCGTGTGATGCTTCGATTGACAAATGTCCGGTTGGTTTTGTCGCTTTTTATTGTCGTTATTTCGAGTTTTCAAACCTTCGTTATCCGTTTTCCTTGTTTGTATTGAACTTATTGGAGTATTATCGAGTCTCCTTCGGTCAGATTCATCCGAAGGGCATGGCTAGGGTTTTACATTTTGAGGTTTTGTGCCGTGCCCTCGGATATGATCCTTCGTTATTGCTTTTTCGCCGTTTTTTCCGTTTGGCCAAAAATGGCGATTGGTTTACCTTTGAAACATCCAAGGTTGATTCCTGCCTTATTTCATCTATGGTTACAACACTTGGGACTTGGAAGAATCGTTTTTTCTGGGTTTCCGATACTATTGTTCCATTTAAAATGGTGTGGAGGCACCCGGATGCTGTTCTCAATGAACCGGAACCCCTTGAATCTGACTTGAATGATGCTTTTCTGAAAGCCATCCGGGAATGCCCTTCAAGGGTTCGTCCCTTTCCTGAGCATTTGCTAGTCTTGTTAGGGGTTAGTAAGTTGTGGGAAAAAGCTAATCGGGATCCGGTTCTGATGAGAGATGGCACGGGTATGCATTTTCTTTGCCACTTTTCTCGTGTTTTTCTTAATTTATGTCTTATGTTCTGTCTGTTTGTTTCTTGCAGTTATGTCTGCCTTGGATTTCATTAAGAGTGACGACACTTCTGATGTTGTTTTTGGGGACGTTTCTGTTATCCCTGATGAGAATGTTGTGGTGAAAGGTGCTGAACAAAGGTTTGAGGGTACTGGGTATGTTAGTGTTTCCAACGTGAAAAGTTTTTCTAAACCTCTTGTCCCCAAGACTTTGACCCGGCGATCTACTCGTCATTTAAAAGGTGTTCCTCAATCCACCTCTACTGAACCGATGGAGTTGAGTGATGATGTCGAAGTGTCTGGGGATCAAGGTGTTGAAGCGGGTTCTGAGAAAGAGAAGAAACTAGTTGTTCATGGCAAAAAGGCTTCGGCCAAGAAGGTTGCTGCTGCTCCTGTTCAGGGTTCTTCGAGCATGGATGTTGAAGGGTTGGATCCGGATGCGGTTTATGTACCAGGTTGGTCTGTGAAAATTGACGACAGTTTTAAAGACGCTGCTGTTTGTGAAGATGCCTTGAGTCATATTGCTCCTCCTTCTGTTCATAATACTATCTCCGAAATGGATGATGATGTGATCATATCTCGTATGATTCTAAGCACTTGCAATCTTGCTGCCATGCTTCCTCAGGGCGTTGCCCGTTTTCGTCAGAGGATGCAAGAGTACGAAAAGTTTTCTAAGAAGAAAGACAAAATGAAGTCTTCGATGGCAGCGATGAAGAAGGAGATAAGTGGTTTTGCTGAGAAGGAGGAAGCTTGGTCGAAAAAGGTTGAAGGCTTGTCCAAGCAGCATGAGATTGAGATGAGTGCTTTTAAGAAGAGTTTTGAGGCCGATCGGTTGAAGCTAAAGGCAGACAAGGAGGCTTTGTCTGTTGCTCAGAAAGCCTTTGATGAGGAAAAGGAGAGCTTGAAGGCTTTGGTTTCCCGGGCAACTAGTGATAACCAGTGGTTGATTGAGCAGGGCTTTCAACAAGTTGTCACTTATCTGCTTCATTCTGCTGAATTTAACTCCGCTCTTGGTGAGGTTTATACAAAGTTGCTCAATTTGGGAAAACACCAAGGCCTCATTGCTGGTTATAAGTTGCATGAAGCTGGGCATCCTTTGGAAAAGTCCCCCTTGTTTCGTCCCGAAGCTTCTGATGTTTTTAAAGGCTCAGTTGAACAGATGGAAAGGCTGACTTATCCTTATGTACATCAGGTTTCCTCTTGTTTTGGTAAGCCTTTATCTGTTTTACAGGATTTGAAACCATAGGGCCTTAATGAAAAGGTTTGTGCGGAAGTTTTGGGCTCACTTTCGAAGAAAAGATCCTATTCCGGAGATAGTGATGATACTTTTTCAAGTGTGCCGGATGTTTCGAAGGATGCGGGCTTGGAGGCTTCAGCGGTGGGTGGTGATGGTGGTGCAAAGGCTAAGGAGTCCAAGAAAGCAAAGAAGGCCAAAGCTGAAGGTTCTGGGATCTCTAAGCCTTCTGCTGTTTAATGGTTATTCGTAGCTTTCTTAGCAAAACAACTTATGGTTTGTAATGTTACTTTGAACAATATTAGGTTTCCAGGAACCCTTAAGGTTCCTGTTGGTTGTGTGTTGGGCCTGTATGGCTGTTTGAACAGTAGTTAAACTTACAAGTTACTAGGACTTGCCTTAACTTTTATTTGAAAGTCTTTTATGACTTTCTTTGCTATGGTATGCTGGTTAATTATGCTATTTTTGTTATGTTTTTATACTTATGCCTGTTTTGCAAGAGCTAAAACCCAAGGGCCTTAATGAGGCTGTTTGTAGTGAAGTGTTGAAATCCCTTTCGAAGAAACATTCTTGCTCCGGAGATAGCGAAGAAACATGTTCTGAAGGTGGTAAGGGCTCAAAGGGTTCAAGCCTTGAAGCCTCCGAGACAACGGGTGTCATAGGGAGGAAAAAGAGGAAGGCTAAAAACTCCCAAGATGATGGGGTTTCGAATAAAGATGATGCAGCAAAGTCTATCATTTCTGATGCTGCCATATGAAGAAGAAACTTTAATTCATAGCTTTCTTAGCATGTCGAACAATGTTATGGGTTGTTTGCTTAAACATCTTTTTGTTTTAAAGGAACCGTCTAGATCCCTTTGGTGGTTAAAGCCTGGAAGGCTTGTGGACCATGTTTCATGTTTGATGGCCAGTATGGCTATGGCCCTTGCTATCTTTAACTTATCTTGCTATGTTTATTGTGTTGTTCTGTTTACTCCCTTGTGTTTTCATTGGTTTTGTATGTTGTCTTTGTTTTGGGTGGTGCATCTTATGTTATTTATACCTTAAAGGGTTCAGTGCTGCAGTCACTTAGCCTTAGGATATTTTTAACAAGAAGATACAACCTCTATCCTATGTATGACATTTACTTAGAGTCTTTTTGGTTCATAAGCCAATGTTGGGGCTTAAGGAACATTTGGTGTAGGCTGTTCAAACCCGTCTATGAGACATGTTTTTCAAGATTTCTATGAGTCTCATGGAGTTGTATTGATTTAGGAACTCACCCCTCATATAGGTCCATTCAACCCTTGAACCTATTGAGCGATGTGGCCTGGGAGCTCATCCCCTTACATGGCCCTTGCCATGGAGTTTCTTGCTAGGTTCTCAACCTGATTATAGGATAGAAAGACAAATTTTGATTCATTGTTCATTCATTTCAAAGTACTTTGATTACTAGGGGAATAGAACAACTTTTTGGAACTATTTGTAACACGTTTTGGTTAAACATGGAACCTTTTAAGGTTTTTGGCATCCCAATGGTGGGGAAGCTTTTTGCCTTGCGGACCTGCCAACTTGTATGACCCCCCTTTGTGGGCTTTAAGGATAGTGTATGGCCCTTCCTACTTAGGGCCGAGCTTTCCTTGGCTTTCTTTCTTGCAGGCCTCGTTATTTCAAAGCACAAAATCCACAGGCTTGAAGTGTTCATGCTTCACCCGTGTATTGTAATGAAATTCCATGTTTTGCTTGTACCTTGCTTTTTGTATGGCTGCTTAATCATGAGCCTATTCGAGTTGTTCCAAATTCAACATCGCCTCTTTCTTATTTGGCTCGAGGTCGATGTTAAATGTTCTTTGTGTTGTTACTCCGATTTCAGCTAGGATTACAGCCTCTGATACAAACATTAGGCTGTAGGGTGTTTTCTTGTGGCTCGTTTTCTTGGTTGTTCGAATTTCCAATAACACATTGGGAAGCTATTCGAGCCAGTTGTTGTCGTATCTTTTCAATCGAGATTTAATCTTTTCAACAATGTTGTTGTTTGTCCTATTAACTTGGCCGTTGGATTGTGGGTGAGCTACCGAGCTGAATACTTGGGTTATTCTGAACTCCTTACACCAGGAGCTAGAAGGCTTCTCGGCAAACTACTTCCCGTTATCCGTGACTAGTACCCCTAGAGCCCAAAACAACAGATTATGTTTTCGTAAACAAAATCAATGACCTGTTTCCCTGAGATTTTTGCCAATAGTTTTACTTTTGGCCACTTGGTGAAGTAGTTCACAGCTACCAATAAGAGCTTGACTCCTCATTTGGCTAGTGGGGATGGACCAACGATGTTGATTCCCTACTTGTGAAATAGCCAAGCCGAGGAGATGGGAACGGGGTCATGTTTGAGGCTTTTGGGTACCGGAGCATGTAACTGACAAGCTTCATACTTTCGCAATTGTTCGGAGGTATCTCGATGCATGGAAGGCCAAAAGTGTTCGAGGTTCATCAACTTTGACACTACCGATTTTGGGCCACAATGAGCTCCACATATCCCTTCGTGAACCTCTTTGATCAGATATTGGCTTTGTTCTGGGCCAACGTATCGAAGTAGTGGTGCAAGGTATCCTTTTTGTAAAGGATATCTCCTTGTAACACATATTGCCATGACTTGATACGAACCCTTTTAGCCTTAGTCTGGTCATTAGGTAATTTACCATTTGAGGAACCTTTCAATGGGAGTCATCCAATTTGGCCCTTTTTCAGTGATCACATCTTGAACCTTAAGTCTTTGGATGGATGAGATTTTTAACACCTCAATTAGTACCTTCTTGGTGAGGTGGGCAAAACATAGGAGATACAAGTTTGCTTAGTGCATTAGTTCTCTTGTTTTGAGATCTTGGAATTTATTTGATGGCACATGTTTGAAATGCGTTCATTGATTTCTCTCAGTACTTGTTCATGTTGGGTTCTTTTGCTAGGTAGCTGTTATTGTCTTGGCTTGAGAGAGTTTGTGAGGACTTGAAGCTTTTGAACCCCTATTTCTTTTGTTATGTAGTTGTCACTTACTTGGTATGAAACAAGCAACGAGTCTGTGAACACTTGAAGCCTTTTGACACCCATATTTTTTGCAAGCTTGAGCCCGGCAATCAATGCTTCATGCTCAGCTTCGTTGTTTGTAGTCTGAAATTCAAGACGAAAGGCATACGTGAATTCCAATTCGCTAGGATCAATTAGAACTAGCCCTGCTCCTGACCCTTCAATGCTGGAAGCTTCGTCAGTAAAGAGCTTCCAGGTATGGGGGTCGGAGGGTTCAGTGGAGGTTGTATTGACTTCCGTTGTGACTTTTTTAGGGACTTCTATGATGAAGTCAACTGAGACTTGGGTTTTGACAGCTTTTTTCGGGACATAGGTGATTTTTCAAGCACATTCTTAATAGGTTAGTCAGTGACTACTTGTATCGGGTGTGACTGAAAGTACCTTCGAATCCTTCTAGCCGTTTGGACTTGGGCTAGAGCAAGTTTTTCTGAAGAAGAATATTTGATTTCTGCCAATTTTGAAGTTTTGTAAAAGCAAACGGGTATCTGAACTTTGTTTCGTTCAAAGATCAGATCCGTACTTATGGTCTTTTCAGCAATCGAAAGGTAGATAGAGGTTGTTCCTCCTGTTTCCGTGGCTAAAATGGATGGGAGTGAAGCCAAGTGTTGCTTCATTTGGTTGAAGGCTTCCTTTTGAGGTAAAACGCTTCAAAGCTGTAAGCTTTCCATCGAAGTCTTTCTTGTTAGCACATCCCTCGAGGGTTGGCTTTTATGCTTTGTTTCCTCATGATATGCCCTACAAACGAGCACTTGACTGGATTAAGCTTCATGTTGATCTTTCTCGAGTTTTGGAAGGTTTGTTGTATGTTATCGAGCATTTGGTATTCCGTTTTGCTCTTGATCACCAAATTGTCAGCATAAGCTTTAATGTTCTTGCCGATTTATCCGGTAAACGCTTTGTCAACCAAACGTTGATAAGTGGCACCTGCATTTCCAAAAGGCTTTTTATAGCAAGATATACCTTTATCAGTGTGGAATGTGGTTTTTCCTTCATATTCATTTTTCATTAGGATCTGATGGTAACTCTTTTAGGCGTCAAGAAAACACTTGAACGGGAAGCCTGTGAGCGAGTTATTGTTGAGGTCTATCTGGGGCAGCGGGTAGCAATCCTTTGGGCATGCTTTGTTCAAGTCTTTAAAATCGATACACATTCTCCAAGAGTTTTCGGGTTTTTAAACCATTACCAGATTAGATACCCATGATTGATACATGACCTCTCGAAGGACTTGAACAAGCTTTTCCATCTCTTGGTGTTATACAAGGCTTCTTTTAGGGGATTGACTCTGTTTCTTTTGTATAATGGGCTTAACATCAGGTGGGATCCATAACTCATGTTTCAACAATGCTACAAGGGATGCCGGTCATATATTCGGGGCATCAAGCAAATACGTAGTGCAAGAGCAGCTTTTCAAGGTATGAGAGGGTTTCATTGGAAAGGTTAGTGTTTACCCTTATCCCCTGTTGAGGATATTTTAGGTTTATGTCCAACCCTTGTTTATCGTCTTGATCTTTCCCCTTCAACCACAAAAGCTTCGTGGGTAGGTTGAAGGGTTGCTATCTCTTTTTCAATGAGAAACTTCACAGCGTCTTGGCCAACTGAAACTGTCATTCTGAACACACTTTGCCCTGGCCCTCCTATGATGATATTATTGTTGGAAGGGATATTGATCACCGCAAAAGTGAGTTGTTCGGTTCGTCCCTTTGTTCTTTCGCTGAACAAACATTAAGGGTTATTTGGCGTAAAGGCTTGATAGGTATGTCTGCGATACCTTCGATGGAGTATTCAGACTGTTGAAGCTTTGAACGCTCATCGTCTCTGAGAGGGTTAAAGCGTTTCAAGCTTTTCATCAGCTGAGAGGGTTAAAGCATTTCTCAAGCATGATTTTGGTGGTTGCACCAGTGTCAATGTAAGCCTTTTGTGTCCTAATGGTTCCTATGTTGGATTCCATCACCAGAGGGTTTGAAACTCGTTCTCAACAATTTGTTGGGAGAAGCAAGACAAGTTGTTGGGCTTGTAAGGTTTTGAGAGGTATTTTACTACCCTTGAAGCTTGGTTACCGTTTGAGGTACCCTGGTGAGTGGTTGGCACTTGGTTGATGAAGTTAAGGTTAAAGCCTTGAAGGCTTTCTGTGTCATCATCCAGCTTTCACGTGCTGCAAAGGAAATTGTGCCGTCATCTGTGTCATGAGCTAGGGCATAAGGTTAAAGCCTTAAAGGCTTACTGCATAAGTCATTCCCATGTATGTCCTCATGACCGCACCTCGAGCCAAAGGCAGGGTGGCCATGGCTTGTTTTCACGAAGTAGCAATGGGAGGGGGAACACTTGAAGCTGGTGACTGCCATAATTGATCAAGAGTGTTTTTATGCCCCATACTTGCACCGGTTGTAACGGGTTGGGAGGTAAATAAGGGAAAAAACGGTTGGACTTGGCCTCCCAAAACCTTAAAGGCTTGAGTGGTTGGTCTGTCATACTAGGACCAGCTTCAAGGTAAGATGTGGCTGAACGTGAACTGATAAAATGAAGAGATGGAGGACCAGGTGACAATGAGGGTTAAGACTCCTCATAATTTAGTCTTATTCTCGCCATTTTTTCCCTTTCTAAGCTCACATGCTAGTTGAAAAGAAATCTTTGTAAGAAATTTCTAGCTACTCCCTCGGGTGCTAGATCTATGCGTTCCAGTGTATGCATTTCATCGATTTGAGTAGGTGCAACCCCTGATCGAGATGGGGTTGGTGTTTGAAAAGAAGTGAACTCCGGGAACATAGTTCCCGTTGGAGTTCTTCCGGGAGTAGAAAGAGGTGTAGATCTAACCGGTAAGATCCGACCAGGATATGGTGTTAAATCGGTGTTGTTAGGCACCTGATTTACCTTGCCAAGACATGATGTAAAGAGAAAATGGAGCTACACAACTGGTCTTTAAGATAAAGTAAGCGGCGTAGCCCCACGGTGGGCGCCAACTTGTTGAGACAACAAATAACAGACCAAACATAGTAGCGAGGGTCGTTAGGCAGAAGGGTTAAAGGGATTAACCTTGCCTAACGCAGGTCGTGGGGTCCCCCCACGTTTGCAAGACGTGGAAGGAGGTTCACTAGTTTGTTTTTCTTGTTTGTAGATCCAATTCTGAAGTGTTGTCCAGAAAAGGATGGAGGAACAAAAAGAATAAGTGTGAATTGAATGTGAGTGAGGGACACTTGCGTGAAGCAAGTGTACGATGTGAAGGACCAGAGTTTAAGGAAGCAAATCTGATCGGAATGTCCCAACTCAGTAAATGAAGTGTCTCTTATATAGGAGAAGACATCTCCCAAAGAGGCATTCATTTGACTAGTGAACTAGCTTGCAGCGAGGGGCTTACCCTTTCGGGGGTTGAAGCCTTTTGACCCTTGGATAATAGCATGTGCTCTGTGGACCTGCGTTGCTTTTACGGCTGTGGTTGGTGAGACTGTTTGGGGATGTGACTTGTTTACTGTTCCCGTATTACTTTACTCTATCTTCTCAGCTTTTTCAACCATTGAACCTTTTAACCTTTTGGGCGTTTACATATTTGGTCATTTTATTTAGTCTCGGGCTACCCCCGTCATCATGGTGCAAGGAGTTCAGAATAACTCAAGTATTCAGCTCGGTAGTTTACCCACAATCCAACGGCCACGTTGATAGGACAAACCACAACATTGTTGAAGGGATTAAATCTCGATTAGGAAGATACGACAACAACTGGCTCAAATAGCTTCCCAAAATGCTATTGGAAATTCAAACAACCAAGAAAACGAGCCACAAGAAAATACCCTACAGCCTAGTGTTTGGATGAGAGGTTGTAATCCTAGTTGAAATCGGAGCAACAACACAAAGAACAATTAACATCGACCTCAAGCCAAATAAGAAAGAGACGATGTTGAATTCGGAACTCCTCGAAGAGGCTCGTGATCAAGCAGCCATATAAAAAGCAGGGTACAAGGAAAACACGGAATTGTATTACAATACACGGGTGAAGCATGAACGCTTCAAGCCTGAGGACCTTGTGCTTCGAAATAATGATGCCTACAAGAAAGAAAGCCAAGGAAAGCTTGGCCCTAAGTAGGAAGGGTCATACACTATCCTTAAAGCCTACAAAGGGGGATCATACAAGCTGGCAGGCCCGCAAGGCAAAAAGCTTCCCCGCCAATGGGATGGCAAAAACCTTAAAAGGTTCCATGTTTAACCAAAACGTGTTACAAATAGTTCCAAAAAAGTTGTTCTATTCCCCTAGTAATCAAAGTACTTTGAAATGCACAATGAATTTGTGTTTCTATCCTATAATCAGGTTGAGAACCTAGCAAGAAACTCCATGGCAAGGGCCATGTAAGGGAATGAGCTCCCAGGCCACATCGCTCCATAGGTTCAAGGGTTGAATGGACCTATATAAGGGGTGAGTTCCTAAATCAATACAACTCCATGAGACTCATAGAAATCTTAAAAAACATGTCTCATAGACGGGTTTGAACACCCTACACCAAATGTTCCTTAAGCCCTAACATTGGCTTACGAACCAAAAAGACTCTAAGTGAATGTCATAAATAGGATAGAGGTTGTATCTTCTTGTTAAAAATATCCTAAAACTAAGTGACTGCAGCGCTAAACCCTTTAAGGTATAAATAACATAAGATGCACCACCCAAAACAAAGACAACATGCAAAATCAATGAAAACGCAAGGGAATAAATAGAACAACACAGCAAGATAAGTTAAAGATAGCAAGGGCCATACTGCCATCAAACATAAAACATTGTCCACAAGCCTTCAAGGCTTTAACCACCAAAGGACCTAAGCGGTTCCCTTAAAACAAAAAAGATGTCTAAGCAAACAACCCGTAACATTGTTCGACAAGCTAAGAAAGCTATGAATTAAAGTTTCTTCTTCATTTGGCAGCATCAGAGATGATAGACTTTGCTACATCATCCTTATTTGAAACCCCATCATCTTGGGTGTTTTTAGCCTTCCTATTTTTCCTCCCTACGACACCCGCTGTCTCGGAGGCTTCAAGGCTTGAACCCTTTGAGCCCTCACCACCTTCAGAACACGTTTACTCGCTATCTCCAGAGCAAGGACGTTTCTTCGAGAAGGACTTCAACACTTCGTTACAAACAACCTCATTAAGGCCCTGGGGTTTTAGCTCTTGCAAGACAGGCAAATATTTACCAAAACACTTGGAGACTTCACCCACATAAGGGTAAACCATATGCTCAATCTTAAAAATTGTTCCCTTGAAGACTTTGAAGGCTTTGGGTTGAAAAAGAGAAGACTTTTCCTAAGGCTCCCCAGGTTCACAAAGCTTTGTAACCAGCAAACAAACCTTGGTGTCTCAAATGAGCAAGAAGCTTGGTGTACACATCACCCAAGACTTTGTTGAACTCCGACTAATGGAGAAGATAGGTAACCACTTGCTGGAATCCATGCTCAATGAACCGTTTATTATCACCAGTTGCCATGGAAAGTGAAGCCTTTAACCCTTCTTTCTCCTCCAAGGAGGCTACTTCTGAACCTCCAAAGCAGCCCTATCAACCCTGACTTGAACCCTGTCAGCTTCCAAGTGTTTTTCCAACTCAACCATCTCAGTCTTGTGCTGGGAAGAAAGCTCATCAATCCTCAACATTAGCTTTTCTCCCACCCAGCATAACCCTCTGCCTCTTTCTTTAGAGTAGCTAGTGAAGCCTTCATCTCATCCCTCTTCTTCGAGAAGACATCATATTCTCGCATCCTCTTGCGAAATCGGGATACACCCTCTGGAAGCAAGGCAACAAGGTTACAAGCACCCATGACCATTTTTTCGAAATCATCAAGTCATCATCCATAGATGAGCAAGAACCTCGAACAACAGGAGAATCAAAGTGGGTAAGAACATCCTCACAAACGAATGAAGGGTTGAAGCTGTCACCAACTGTGACCTTCCAATCCGGCACATAAACCTCCCCTGGATTAACATTGGTGGAACCTTCACCACCCTTCCCGGAACCCTTCAAGCTCACAACCTTTTTACCCGCCAAACCACCAAGGGCCGTCCCTTGTCCTTTTTTGATTTTCCCCAACCCCAACTTCTAAATCATCTGAAGCCTCTATGTCATCACTTTGTTCCACAGGCTCAGAGGCCGATGGTAGTTCAGCTCCCTTCAACAAACGTCAGATAGAAGCTTTGAAAGCACCAAACCTAGTAAAGCGTTCGACATTTGGAACGTTCACATAACCTGAACCCTCGAACCTGTGTTCAGCACCTTTGGCAACAACATTTTCACCGGGGGTAGCCTCAGCATCCCCAAACACAACATCAGAGGTATCATCACTCTTTATAAAGCATAAGGCAAAACATCATACCCTGATCATCCCGCATGAGCACAGGGTCACGATCTGGCTTGTCCCACAAGATGCTCACACCAATCAACACTAAAAGGTGTTCAGGAAAGGGACGAAACCTCGAAGGACATTTCCTAAATGGCTTTTAACAACAAACTATCTAGTTAAGACTCAAATGGCTCAAGCTGTTTTAACACAGCATCAGGGTGCCTCACAACAAGCTCGAAGGGAACAATAGACTCTGAAATCCAGAAAAATCGGTCCTTCCAAGAACCAAAGGTAGTAACCATTGAGGAAGTCAAACAAACATCAACTTGGGATATCTCAAACGTGACCCAATCGTCGTTCTTGGTCAAATGGAAGAAACATCGGAACAACAACGATGGGTCATACCCTATCATAAAATCTCAAAATGTAAAATCCCAGCAAGACCTTGAGGACGCAACTGAACAAACGACACACGATAATACTCTAAAATATTCAGAACAAAGACTGAAAACAGATGACACAAGTTGGAAAACTCGAAATGACAACAATAAAGAGCAATCGAACCAGCGGGACACTGATCGATCGATTTATCTAAACCCGGAGCCACCGGATTAAACTTTGGATCGATCCCCCATTATTTACAAAAAGCCTCAACTTCCTCTAGTGAGACAAGAATAACTCACATACATATCTTTGCTAGCACCTAGGAGAGACGATCGAAAGAAAAAATAAAGTGAAGTCTAGGTAATTATTATTACGCAAAAGGCAAAAAACTGCCATCCATCACATTAACTGTCATTTCAAAATTCAAATCCAAAAAACTTAGACGCCTGATAACCTTTCAAGCCTTGAAGCCTTTAAGCAATAAAAATCGTGTACAAAAGTCAGAAGCATTTGAGCTTACACCCCAAATACCTCTGACTTGGGGGGCTGATGACGGGGGTAGCTCAAACCTTAACAACCTGATTAGAGACACAACAGCTTAAAAGGTTGAAAGGTTAAAAGGTTCGGAAATAGTCCTACGGTCATGAACAGTAAAAAGGACAAGCACAGTATCCGGTCACATCAACACTTAACGTGTGAACCATTTCTGCACAGACAGAACATGTGCACAGAGAACCCCCTTTTGTCCGCAGGTCCAAACCCTTTAACCCCTAAAAGGGTAAGCCCCTCACTGCAAGCCAGGTTTACTAGTTAAAAGTTTCCCCTTTGAGAAACCTCTTCCCCTATAAATTGCAGCCCATGTTAAGCATATGGGACACTGTAGGATCGGAATCTGACCCAAACGAGTAGTTCAGAGGCTTTCTCCTTGGTTTCAGGTGCGGAATAACAAGAAACTAAGGTAGAAACAGCAGGCAAATCACTTTAACTTCTTGTTTTATTGATATCAAACGTTTACAGCTCAAATCTCGCACCGGCAGCACTTCGGCACGATTTCTACGCAACGTTACAACTCAGATCGCTCATAAGGTATTTATAGGGCTTTGGGACCGCTTATTGGACAGGCCCAATAAGCGGCCCAGACTTGTCATTGGAGCAGTCCATAAGGTGTCACTTGAGCGGCCCATGATATTGACATTCGAGCGGTCCACTATCATGTCCATTCAAGCGGTCCTAAGACTCTAATGGACCTATGAGCGATCCAACATCTAAAACCTATACATTTCACACAATTACTCGTATATCGTGCCCAGATCTAACATCTAAGTCTATGACTCGATACAAGACGTAATCAGCAGATGTAAAGTCTATGACTCGATACAAGACGTAATCAGCAGATGTAGTGCACCAACAGACTCCCCCTCAGATGTTGATGGAGTCGACTATCGACTCACACCAATGTTGCATCTTCAGATCTTCAGTCTTGATCAGTCTTTGAGCTTCTTGATGTGCGTGAAGTGTGTTATATTTTTAGATATATATTTAAGCCCTTTTTACACTTTTAGCCAAGTTTTAAATTTATAAAACACGATATTTACTAACACTAAACACACATATGGGCAAGTGCACCCATCGTGGACGTAGTATAGTGTTGGTAAGATACCGAGGTCGTCCAAGGACACAAGAGCTTTTAATACCGGTTTATCCTCAACGTCTAATCAAATCAAAAAGTTAGAAAAATGTTTTAAACTAAGAAAAATAAAAACTAACTAAATGCTGAAAAATAAAATAAAAGTAAAAACAGATAGACAAGATGAATCACTTGGATCCGACACGTGTATTAGTATAACCTTTGATTATTTTCGCACTTTTGCACTTATTTAAGAGATTATCTTAGTTATTGTAGTAGGTCCCTTTTTCGGAGGCGACGTTACCCTCAACCCAGTAGTTTGAGTCAGCAAGGATACAATCCTAAAGGGTCGGATTATTGAAAGATAATGAATTAAGTTATTAATGCAAATTATGGTAGGCCCCGTTTTCGGCGGTGACGTTACCCTCGACTAAGTAGTCTGAGTCAGCAGGGATACAGTCCTAAATAGCCGGGTTATAGTATTAATAGTAGTTAGCTTATGAGGGGGTCAAAGAGTTTGGATCCCCGCCATCCAATACCCATGGGCATTGAAGGCGGTCCTATTAAATTTGACCCAGGTCCCAAGCAGGACCTCTAAACGCTGAACAAGGGCAAGACCTTTACCAAACCGTTCCCTTAACCCCCGACCGGGTAGCCAACATACCTCCATATAGACCGTGGAGATATGAATGGTGAAAATCTTTTATTTTATATAGACAGTAAAATAATGCCAAGACACCACGGACAAACGATAAGGAAAGATCACCTTCAACATAAGTAACTAGTTATTAAAGTCATTAATACAAAACCAAATAAAAAGTGCAAAAGATTAAAAATAAAAAGTATTATACTAAACACTTGTCTTCACCAAGTGATGTAAGAGACTTAGGCAAACATGGCCTTGATTGTCAAGAACTCTTACGATCAATCTTGGATCCCGAGACGACTCACACACTCTATGATGGACAATGGATGATGGTGGTGGATGATGGTGTTATGGTGGTGGTGGGTGGTGGATGAAGTGTGAGAGAGGTGGTGTGCCAAGGGATGAGAGAGAATGGAAGCCAAGCTCCTCTATTTATAGGCTGAACAGAACGCTGGACACGGCCCCGTGTCCGCTGGACACGGCCCCGTGCCCGTCTGACATTCTCTCTCTTCATTAATTGTAATTGCGAATTACAATTAATGCGCCTGCTGTACTTTCAACACGCCCCCGTGTTCGCTGGGCACGGCCCCGTGGTGAGCAATGGAAGCTTCTACTGGTTTGTCTTTTCTGCTGCTTCCTGGGCACGCCCCCGTGTTCACTGGACACGGGGCGTGTTCAGGCTTCTGTTCTCTTCTCTTTGTCTTGGGAGGTGCCGTTGAGGGTCCGGGCAGTCTACTTTTGTTCCTTTTCTTGTATTCATGGTAGAATTAGTGGTCTTTTTGCTTCTTTTGTGATTTTGAGCTCATTTCATCCTGAAAATACAAAAGGAAGACAAAAACACTCTTTTTCCAACATTAGTACTTAAAAAGGGTTAGTTTTATGCCTTAATTGATGTGTTTTATATGTTGCATTTTACACACATCAAATACCCCCACACTTGAACTTTTGCTTGTCCTCAAGCAAAACTCTTTTAATGTGGCTTACACTCCCAAATGGAATAGGTAGAGGAGAAGTTTTTTTTTTTTTTTTTTTTAACTTGTCCTAGAGTGTCGGGAATCCAAGGTTTGTATAGGTTCTATTTTTATTTTATTTACAATCTTATTCGTCATGGTTTATTTTGAACTTTTCATAAGATAAACTACTTATTTGGGTATAGCATGCCTTATTAAAATTCCATTTATATACAAGTTCACATACCTCACGGGAGATCACTCAATCACTCGGCCGAAGGTGTATATTTAAGTGAATCGCTCGAGAGCGGCACGGATTTACATTCTCCATATGCTTGCCAAGCGATCAATCCTCCTCCTTTTTAACTTTTTACCTTTGTAAATATCAAGAGGTCTTTTTGGGGTGAAGGCTTGGGTTTAAAGGTGGGTGGTTGGTTAGTGGTTAGTAAAAAGGCGAAAATCGTAACAAGTGTCGGTTTTTCGTGAAATACCTTATTTTTTTGGTGACATTTATTTTTTTTTTTGAAGTATTTCTCCAAACAAGCTTTTTGTAGCTTATGTTTGTTTTTGACTTCATATATATATATATATATATATTTTTTTTTTTTCGTCACGTAAAGGGTATGTTTATGAAAAACCGAGTTTGTTACTAAAATAAAGGTGAAAAAATGAAAAAGGTTTTTGGTGGGTAGAAAATTGTTTTGGGGGTAATGAAATGAAAGGTTTAGGTTCAAAGGGGTTTTCTAGGGGGATTTTTGGGTAGGTAAAAAAATGAAAAATAAAGGTTTTGAAAGAAAAATAGTTAGTCCTAATGCCTCCATCATTTACTTACTTGGGTTTAAGTTGGTAAGGACCGGGAATGTATCGTCGTGGCAAGTTCTAGATTTGTAAAGACCGAGCGGCTATTCACACAAGAAACGAAAAATGAGCATTTAATCTAAATATGTGTATTTTTATGCTCAATAAAGGCTCAAAACTCACTTTTTGTGGGAATGGGTTTTTAATGTGACCAAGCATATATAATCGAATTTTAGCTAGACTTGTTATACCGTTTCATAATTTTCTTATGTTAGTTCTTTTTATCACGACGCTATCGGTTGTAAGTTTGTAAAAATATAACCCTTTTATAACTTGTTATTCCCAACTTAAACTAAGACAAGTAAATAGAATAAAAAAAATTGAAAAAGTTTTTTGAAAAAAATTTGGGGTGTTTAGCGGTTCCAATAGAGTTTTGTGTAAGGCTTGTTTTAGGATTTTGCAAAATTCCAAGGTTTTAGCATCCCCCCCACACTTAAATTACACATTGTCCTCAATGTGTCCAAAAATAAGGTTTTTGGTTGATTTGAATATGTAAAATCGTGTTTAAAAACAAAGATTTGTGTTACTGGCACTCTGGACACGGCCCCGTGGTCAAGTGCCAGTAACAGAAATTATAGAAGTGAAACAGAAGCCTGGACACGGGGGCGTGTTCGCTGAACACGGCCCGTGTCCAGTTACCTGAACTGGGTGATTTCCTGCAGGGGGCTCAGCACGGGGCCGTGTTGGTTGGGCACGGCCCGTGTTGAGCCTTCTGTTGTGGAGATTTTTGTCGGTTTGTTCTGTTCTTCTGCATGGTTCCATTTTTTTCTCGTTCCCTTTTTCATCCATTACCACCACGAGTCCATAAATTATAAAAACCATCATACCATTGCTAATAGAGAGATTACATAAATATAGTTAATTAACTAAGGGGTACATAAGGTTATCATAAAGGTTCTACTTATTTATGAAAATCTCGGGAATAGCTTCCCGATGTAGAAACATTCTTCAGCCCATGGCTCCAAGGTTTGCACTCAAAGCCATTCTTCTATCTCCCTTGGGAGGTAGAAGGTAGCCTCATTCTCGTCGGTATCTTGAGGAGGAGCGCTTACCGGGATTCCTTGCACTACCCTTGGTTGCGGTACTTGGTGCAGGGTGTGCCATTCTGCTGGGATGATAACCTCGGGTGCCACATTCCACGCCCTGTGTGTAATCACCGGAACCAAAGGCGGGGAAGCAAGAAAGGTTAACCTTTGGTGCAGAAGGTTTACTTCTTGCAGGCAGCCCTCCAAACCTATCGTCAGATGATTAACGCGGTCCACTAAAGCTTCCTCTACACTTGTCAATTCGTCCACGGCTTCCCTTAAAGCGTAAACGTAGTTTACTAGGGAATCCTCTGCGGTGGACGATCTCCTCCCATTTCGGTTATTCCTGGAAGATGCTCCGCTGTTTCGGCTGGCCATTTTCTGCGAAATAAGCCGAGGATAACTAAATTTTTGCAAAACAGTACCTCGAACACGGCCCCGTGCTCAGTGAGCACGGCCCCGTGTTCAACTGTCTGCAGGAATTTTTGTCTAATGGTTCTAGGTTTTTAAATTATTTCTATATACTTTCGTCGTGTCATGAGCTTAGATAATTTAAAAACAAAGTTATAGAACTAACTTTAGACAAGAATCCATAGTGAAAATTCCTACAAACATTGCATAGAAGGTTGGAATCATGGGTTTCCAAGCTTCCATGGAGGTAGGGTTTGAAAAATTTTTGGAAGAAGAGGAAATGAACAAAAGTGGAAAAGAGAAGATGGTCCTTAGGAACCTTCTTTTGGTACTTACCTAGGATGGTATATGTGAAGATTCCAGGGATCTCTGCTTTGTGGAGTGGTCAAAAATGAGCAGGATTCAGGCTGCATTTAAAGAAAACGACAGCACACTGAACACGGCCCCGTGTTCGCTGGACACGGCCCCGTGTGCAGAAAAAATCCTGACACATTTTGTCCGTATTCTGACAGAATCAGCAGAAAATCTTCTGAGCGAACACGGGGTCGTGGTGACCGAGCACGGCCCCGTGTTGGAGGGCTGTTTTATGGAGTTTTGTCTTTTCTAAGGAGCTAACTTGTATCGGGTGGCTCCTGACTTGTTGGAACAACCCCAAAGTGCCTAAGATACCTTAATTGTCCTATACTAAGGCGAGAACGCAAGAGGTTGTCGGTGAGGGTAATTCCTATTTTCATTCTAGGTGGACAAGTCCAACCCTTTCCCGGGCTCTCGTTAAAGAAGGTGTATGCCGAATCGCTCAGGTCTATGTATGCACCGAACGAGGTCGATGGGGAGTCCTTCACGGCACAATCGGCACAGGGACGACTATCGTCCACGTCTTGTCTAGGAAGAAAGGTATTTTCGGGAGCAGCGAGGTTGTCAGAATGCGGTTCCAACATTTCCTCATGGTCATCGTCTTGGGATGGATCTAAGAAATCCTTCCTAAGTTCTTTTGACCAATTTAGAAGTAGTTCTTCTAGTTGAAATAGCTCGTCAAGGAGCATATCTCCTAGAATATCTGGTTGGGCGCATTCGAGGGAGAAATAGTGTTTATTTTTACTTTCGCCCCTTTTAAGGCTACAAGGAATTGGTGGGTCTATATAGTGTGGCCTATAAGTGAGGAAGAAACATTTTAATTCCTCATGTTCGCCTCCACATATTCGACACCACAAACCATAAGAGTGCCGAAAGTAAAAAGAATCACTATTACTCATGTTTGTATCAGAAGTTACCAACCGCCGGGATCAAACGGTTCTGTTTTCAGCAACTGAATCTTGGGCACGGGGGCGTGTTGAGTGGACACGGCCCCGTGTTCAGCCTACTGTCTGATATAAAACAGGATTGCCAGTTCCAATGATTGGGCACGGGGGCGTGTTCAGCGGGCACGGCCCCGTGCTGAGCTCTGCAGAAGCTGAAAAATCTAAAAAAAATCCTAAAAATAAAAAGATGATTAGGCCGTTGATTCCTAACTTTCTTAAAATCCTTGTGTCCCCGGCAGCGGCGCCAAAAACTTGATGTGCGTGAAGTGTGTTATATTTTTAGATATATATTTAAGCCCTTTTTACACTTTTAGCCAAGTTTTAAATTTATAAAACACGATATTTACTAACACTAAACACACATATGGGCAAGTGCACCCATCGTGGACGTAGTATAGTGTTGGTAAGATACCGAGGTCGTCCAAGGACACAAGAGCTTTTAATACCGGTTTATCCTCAACGTCTAATCAAATCAAAAAGTTAGAAAAATGTTTTAAACTAAGAAAAATAAAAACTAACTAAATGCTGAAAAATAAAATAAAAGTAAAAACAGATAGACAAGATGAATCACTTGGATCCGACACGTGTATTAGTATAACCTTTGATTATTTTCGCACTTTTGCACTTATTTAAGAGATTATCTTAGTTATTGTAGTAGGTCCCTTTTTCGGAGGCGACGTTACCCTCAACCCAGTAGTTTGAGTCAGCAAGGATACAATCCTAAAGGGTCGGATTATTGAAAGATAATGAATTAAGTTATTAATGCAAATTATGGTAGGCCCCGTTTTCGGCGGTGACGTTACCCTCGACTAAGTAGTCTGAGTCAGCAGGGATACAGTCCTAAATAGCCGGGTTATAGTATTAATAGTAGTTAGCTTATGAGGGGGTCAAAGAGTTTGGATCCCCGCCATCCAATACCCATGGGCATTGAAGGCGGTCCTATTAAATTTGACCCAGGTCCCAAGCAGGACCTCTAAACGCTGAACAAGGGCAAGACCTTTACCAAACCGTTCCCTTAACCCCCGACCGGGTAGCCAACATACCTCCATATAGACCGCGGAGATATGAATGGTGAAAATCTTTTATTTTATATAGACAGTAAAATAATGCCAAGACACCACGGACAAACGATAAGGAAAGATCACCTTCAACATAAGTAACTAGTTATTAAAGTCATTAATACAAAACCAAATAAAAAGTGCAAAAGATTAAAAATAAAAAGTATTATACTAAACACTTGTCTTCACCAAGTGATGTAAGAGACTTAGGCAAACATGGCCTTGATTGTCAAGAACTCTTACGATCAATCTTGGATCCCGAGACGACTCACACACTCTATGATGGACAATGGATGATGGTGGTGGATGATGGTGTTATGGTGGTGGTGGGTGGTGGATGAAGTGTGAGAGAGGTGGTGTGCCAAGGGATGAGAGAGAATGGAAGCCAAGCTCCTCTATTTATAGGCTGAACAGAACGCTGGACACGGCCCCGTGTCCGCTGGACACGGCCCCGTGCCCGTCTGACATTCTCTCTCTTCATTAATTGTAATTGCGAATTACAATTAATGCGCCTGCTGTACTTTCAACACGCCCCCGTGTTCGCTGGGCACGGCCCCGTGGTGAGCAATGGAAGCTTCTACTGGTTTGTCTTTTCTGCTGCTTCCTGGGCACGCCCCCGTGTTCACTGGACACGGGGCGTGTTCAGGCTTCTGTTCTCTTCTCTTTGTCTTGGGAGGTGCCGTTGAGGGTCCGGGCAGTCTACTTTTGTTCCTTTTCTTGTATTCATGGTAGAATTAGTGGTCTTTTTGCTTCTTTTGTGATTTTGAGCTCATTTCATCCTGAAAATACAAAAGGAAGACAAAAACACTCTTTTTCCAACATTAGTACTTAAAAAGGGTTAGTTTTATGCCTTAATTGATGTGTTTTATATGTTGCATTTTACACACATCACTTCTCTCTCTTTATCATTCTAACATTCTAAGACTCGAACGAAGATGTAGTCGACAGACAACTGCACCAACAGACTCCTCCTTGAATGTTGACGGAATCTTCAGTGAGAGTCTTCAATCATTCCCAGCTCTTCAATCTTGTTCGATCTTCTTCAGGAACTCAGCCTGGAATCAAATCTTCTACAGGAACTTCTCCCTGGAAATATATGCCTGGATCTTTCTCTGGTTCTAACTTTCGTCAGACTCCCCCTATCATCATGCTGGGATCTCTGTCTGGAAATCGTTATCACCATTGAAATCAACTCCTGGCTTTCTCTGTTTAAGTTCTTCTCTGGTTCTGATGTGTCTCCTGGCTATCTTTAGCAACAGGATCAGAAACCTGCAAGACTCATACACACTAACACAAAACAACACAATTGTGATTCAACTTAATGAATCAACTAATCATTTGATACTTTTTACAATTAAACACTGATTCACAAATTTGAAACATTCCAATTTCTGATTCAACCTAATGAATTATTTTAAACATTTCAAATGACTTAACCAACCTGTCTGTTCATCAAGTTTAGCCTTTGAGATTTTGAAAATCAGCTCTTCAACATCAGTTGTCGAAAATCTTTTAGGATTTTCACATCATGAAACATAAATGCAAAAACAGAAATTTAAATGCAAAACAAACATATTTTTGTGAGTTTGTGCAAGAGGATCATATCAGATTTTGAGACACAACACAAGCACCGTTAAGCTTCTAATCGTTTCAAGTTCTAAACAATTCACGTAGATTGACGATATAATTGTCCTCTTAAATTTTCATACAATTTTCAATCTATTCAGGATACTATTTAGGTGTTTTATGAACTTAGTTTAATTCATGTGTCCCACCTCTTGAATATACTCCCGTATCCAGAATCCCAATATTCAGTCTTACAGGTATGAACACTACAATGGTGTTTGTACATAAATTAGGGGAAAGATGTGAGAACTGAGGGATCTCAGGTCAGAACTTCCGTTCAGCAGAGAGATATCAGCTTCGACTTAGCAGTGTGTCCCCTTTAGAGGATCTTTTCAGCTACAACAGATGATTATCAATTTTATTGTCTAATCAGCTGAGGGCTTTATGCTATGTTTCAAGCATTTTGCGGAAAGTATTAGCCAAGGACTAGGTCAGAACTACCGTTCAGCAGAAGTCCCGGAATAATACCCCAGACATCATAGAGTATAAACACCTAGTATATCAGAATACGAAACCTTTCAAACGAGATTTCAGGGGTTACCTATATATCCAAGTAGTGTTCCCCACAAATTTCACAAGTTTGAAATTTTAGGTTTATATCCCGAATAAATATACTAAATGTACAAAAACCTATCGTCACATCATCAGTGAGACCGTTTATCACATTTTGCATTACATTTCTTTAGCGTGCTGTGATAGTCCAACTAATTTACTATCATTTCCTCTTGTTTCGCAACAAAACTCATTTTTGACTTTCTCAATGTTTTTTACTTTTTCAAATTTTCTAATTTTTTTTTTAAATTTTTCTCCCCCTAAAATCAAAATATGTTTCAATTTTGATTTTCTGAGAAAATTTGAAACAAACTGTACAAACTTGACAACTTGATGAGAATCACTTCAATTCTCCATCCATTTGGCATAAACAATCAGAACTCCCCTTCACAACATCCTCTTCACAATAATCATGTGCGATTCTCTTGGGTTAGGTTGAAATCTTGCTGCGAGGCACGTTGGGTACATGATGTCAGGACGTGAAGCAGTTAGGTACATCAAAGAACCTATCATGGATCGATAAAGTGTCTCATCAACCCTGTCTCCGGTGAGATCTGGGTGAATCCCATGATTAGTCGCAAGTGGGGTAGCAGCTGGAGTAGAACTTAACATTCCAAATTTCTCTAGAATATCATGCACGTACTTCGTTTGATTCCCATTGTGATCTCAAAACACTTAAGTTTGTTTTAATCAGAATGGTTTTTCCGGAAAATATGTTTAGTTGTTTTTACCTTTTGTAAAATGGGGTTCACATCATCACTTTGTTTACCAAATTCTTGAATGATAATTAAATCAAGTCCAATTCAATGACCTTGATTTAACCACTTGTAAGATCAACTCCATTCCACAACTAAAAACTTTCAAACCTGTTTTTCAACCAATTACCATCATTTGGTTGAATTTTCAAAGTGCCGATTCCTACTCCTCGCTTACAAACCTGGGAGTTCCGGCAAGTTCTGCAACTTTTTCAAACAGATTTAGAAAGATGCCGATTCATGATCCGCAATACCATCTTGGGATCTCCGGCAAGTCAGGTTTTTCATTTAAACAGATTCACCCAAGCCTGACGGTCCTTGGGTGATTTCGAATTCTTGTTCAACAATGGTGGAAAATTTGCATCATCCATTGTTAAACCTGAATTCTCCTTTTTTACCTCAACCATTGGCTCCTCTGGTTTTAACGAACCAGAATCATTGCCTGAATGTGGCTTGTCTGACTTTAATGAGTCAGATTCATCGCCGACATGTGGCTCCTTTGTTTCCGATGAAACAGATTCATCGCCAGAAGGTGGCTTGTCTGACTTCGGCACGTCAGATTCATCGCCGACCTTTTCCTTCTTCTCCTCTTTTGTCCCCAGATTTGTATCTGATGAATTCTTTTTGCTTATCTTTGCAGATGAGGGAGTTGATTCATCAGAACTTATATTCTTTCCAACGGATGAACCCGATGACAATATCTTTTCGAGATATTCTCTCGCTTTCTTTCTCTTTTTCCTCAGTCGGTCTTTCTGCCCCTGCGAAAGCTTCACTTTCGTCTCTTGAACTTTCTGTTCTAGAACTTTTGGTTTTTGAACTTTTGGTTCTTGAACTATCACGACCCCCGACCCACCCTGGACGGAATCGGGTGCCGTGAACAGTCCCGTGGTACCGGTGATTATTTTTGAAAAACATTGCAGCGGAATTTTCATCAGGACCGTGAGTTAGGAAAAATATCAGAGTTTAGAAAACACCGGATTTGATTTAAATAGATGGGATAACTCCCTATTTTAAAATGGTAGCTTTAATAAAGATAAGTTTTATTTTATAAAACAATATTTCTTTAATAAGCCATTTATTGATGCCTTTCAGTGCCGTATCCAGCCTTATGATAATTACCTGAAACATGTTTGAAAAAGGTTTTGTCAGCGGGAATGCTGAGTGAATTCATTCCATTTTTTTATACAAATATATTGTTATACCTTACAGTATTAAGGTTTTATATTTATTTGCATTTACCTTACTCAATCAGTATTTTGTCACATAATAGCAATTCCAATATAACAGCAATAATATCACTCATTGGTTTACTTTCATCCAATAGTGAATTAATCAAATAACTATACTTTACTGTTATTCAATTTATCTATCATTAGGCAATTCCTATGACTGGGTCATATCACTGTTGATCATTCTTTCAACTAGTGACTCTGACCATATCACTTGTTCATAACACTGTTGATCATTCTTTCAACTAAGGTCTTTGGTCATATCGCTGTTGATCATTCTTTCAACTAGCGATTCTATTCATGGCACTGTTGATCATTCTTTCAACTAGTGCTTCTGGTCATTATCACTGTTGATCATTCTTTCAACTAGTGATTTTAATTATAACACTGTTGATCATTCTTTCAACTAGTGTCTTTGGACATATCACTGCTGATCATTCTTTCAGCTAGTGACTTTGGACATAATGATGTCTTATTACTTGGTCAAATATATTATTTCTAGCACCAAATCATGCAATTCAGAATAATGACATTTTATGTTAATTATTATAACTTATCAAAACATGTTAATTCACTATTTGTAATAATATGATATAATAACTTGACTACAAATAGAATACAGTATACTTGACTTTGTTATGGTATCTGCCATTTAGATTTATATATAATAATTATGGTTATGCTAACTTTCTGGGTAATAGCAATGAGAATCAAATAATGTATAATACCTCCCATACCAGTAGTTATTATGAAATAAAATAACTTAATCACTGTAAGTATAACTGGTAACCATTTAGGATTTTAGAAAGCATTTTGTAATATAATTGTTTCACAAAAAAGGTGATAAAACTTTGATAAAAGAGTATAGACTCACAAACGGTGAGAAAAGAGAAATGAACTCACATTGCAGATTTCTACGGGCAAAGTTTAGTCTACAGATATTCTTGATATATTGCTGATTCAATTCGGGCGGAGTCTAGTCTACTGATTAGCCTTTTTATCCTAAGTTTAATAACAAGCACACAATTCTGGGTTAATGATCAATACAGCAGTTGCGATAATTTACGAGATCAAATTCTCCCAATGAATGACCAAGTGCAATACTTCAACTCATTTATCGTATTAACGACAAACGACAAAGTATAATACTTCAACTCATTTATCGAATTATCGACAAACGACAAAGTATAATGCTTCAACTCATTTATCGAATTATCGACAAACGACAAAGCATAACCTAATGTGGGCGGCACTTAGACATTCTTTGGACATATTGATCCTGGAAATGAATCGTAATAGCGATCGAGTTATACCCTGATTGCGGCAGCGATTTGTGTTTTTGGAGTAATCTGGTGATATCTCAACGTACAGAACGAATTTTCTCGTCGATTTTGTGCCAGAATTCAAGTCCCAACCTCTACTATTTATACCTGAAATTTGACCCTGTCGCGTAGCGCGAGGGGTACCCCCCATGGGCGTCGCGCTACGCGAGGGGTAACCTAGTTTCTATAGGTAGCTTCGTGTCTAAGTAGCTTAGCTGAGTTGATGAAATTATAAAATTCAAAACGGCCAGCAAGTTATTTAGATAATCGTAACTAGGGTTTTGCCCCCCCGAGTTTTAGGGGCCCTGATCCTGATTCTGATTATTCTGGAAATTTTAGGGTTAGTGCAGAATTACTTGGGTTTCTCAATTAGGGTTTTCTTAATAGCTAATTACCATCCTAATTATGGTTTTTAGTGACAGTTGTTACATGAACTCTCAGTTCTTTGGGTTTGACAACGACTGGTTTCTTCTTTGCCATTTTCTGAGAATTGGCCCTCAATCTTTCATGCGATCTCCTTGGGCAATCTCGAGCAATATGACCTTTGATGTTGCAGTTAAAGCACCTCCTGGTCTCATAACTCCAGTATTGGCAGTTAACAGCAATATGCCCCTGATAGCCGCAGCTGTAGCACACCCTGTTATCATACCAGTTACCACCGTTGTACCAAACATTTAAGTTGTAACATTGTTTGGCCTGGTGATATTCCTTCCTCAAATTTGCTGGATTTGGCGCTTTAGCACTGTGGTCCGACCTGCACCACTTATTACCAACAATTTTTGAATTTTCATTTTTTATTTTTTGTAATTTTTTCTTTTGATTGGATGATTGATCTGATGAACTTTTATTCTCTTTTTGTTTCTGTTCCACTTTCTTCTTTAAAGGCTTTTGTTTAGAACATTCACCTTTTTCGGTCGATTGCAAAACAGTTTTCTGAATTTTTCCTTTCAAATTTAAAAACAATTTTTGTTTTTCTTTTTTGAGATTTTCATCATCAGATGTCTCATCACAATCTTCAACTTTGACAGAATCAAAGTTTGTGACTACGTCACTTATTGGAACTGAATTGATTGGTTTTGGACAGGGAAACTTCAAACTGTCTGATGAAGTCACAAAACCTATCAATTTCTTTTCAAGTTCATCAATCTTGTTTCTTAAACTCTTAGCTTCGTTTTCAAGCTGAGATATTCTTTCAAGATGAGACTTGATTGAATTTTCATTCTCAATCTTCAAATTTTCAAGAACAGATGTTTTGTTTTCCAGAACTTTTATCTGTTCTTGAAATTTTGATTCATTCGCTTTCAAGTTCTTGTTTTCCAACATAATCCAGAAATCCTCATCTTCTGACGATTTCTTTTTGCTTTCAATCTCTTTTTCCAACTCTTTGATTTTCATTTGAGCATATTCACCTTCCTTTTCAAGTTTGATAATTTTCTGAAGATGGGAATTTATCATTTTCTGTTTTTCAATGTTGTTTTTACTAAACACATTTCTCCCATCTTCAAGAATTTTCATTTGCTTTTGAAAATCTTTCTCAATTTTTGATTTTTCAATTTCACAATTTTTAACCTTTTCTTCAAACTTCTGACTTTTCAACATCAAACTGTTAAAATTACTTAACAGTTTGTTGTTTTCAACTTTCAGTTTCTCACAAATACCCTGAACCATAAGAATCTGTTTTTCAGCAGCATGCTTCTCGTCTTTCAACTTTTTGACTTCAGATGCTAGACTTTCTGTCTCTTTCATGAGTTTGTCATTGTTTGTCTTCAAGTTGTCACATTTAGAGCATACTAACGTAGAACTTAAAGATCCAGATTCTACAGATTCTTTGATTTCTGAAGCTTCTTTTTTCTTTTCATCGTTAATTTTTATCTGTTCTTCAATTTTTTCAATGAGTTGACTAATTGTCAGTCTAGAAAATTCTCCAGAACCTTTTAATTTTAAGATATAATTTTCCCATTCCTCTTGAGGTAAAGCACTGACAAATTTTTCGACCCATTCCCCTGATGCTTTGGTTATACCAAATATGGACATTGAACGAACAAGATGTTTGTATCTCTCAATGACACATCTTGTGCTTTCTTCTTGAAAACCTGAAAATGAATCAAACTCTTTCGTTAATACTTTTCTTCTATCACATTCTTCTTGAGTCATGTTAAAGATATTGAACTCCATGATTCGATAATGCGTTTTTTTTTCAAACACTCTGACTAATCAATGAAAATGCAAGATGTACACTTGAACCAGACTTTGACTGAAAAGCGAACCAGAAAATGACCAAACACGTGGACCGTCCAAAAGAGCGAACCAAATGATGATCAAATAAGCGGTCCAAACTAATTCAAATAAGCGATTCAGAATCGGTCCGAATAAACGATTCACAACAGTCCGGACGAGCGATCCACAACCCGTCCTGATGAGCGATTCAAGATCTTGTCCGGACGAGCGGTTCGAGAAGTTGTCCGGATGAGCGGTCCAAACTATGTTCGAACGAGCGGTTCAAGATCCGTCCGGATGAGCGGTCCAAACTATATTCGTTCGAGCGGACCACATTCAATTCCAATTTTGACCCACTTAAACTTTGAATTATGATCTGAAACTTTCCAGGATTTGTCTCGGTACTATTGCGCACAATCCCTGAGATTTTCAGCACATTTCGACCGTTGAAAGTGTCTGGATCTGAAAAAGAAGGTGTAGAAGTAAGGAAAAGTGACGAAATCCGGCTAATTTCTGCAGAGAACCTCCTCCTGAGCTCTGATACCAATTGTAGGATCGGAATCTGACCCAAACGAGTAGTTCAGAGGCTTTCTCCTTGGTTTCAGGTGCGGAATAACAAGAAACTAAGGTAGAAACAGCAGGCAAATCACTTTAACTTCTTGTTTTATTGATATCAAACGTTTACAGCTCAAATCTCGTACCGGCAGCACTTCGGCACGATTTCTACGCAACGTTACAACTCAGATCGCTCATAAGGTATTTATAGGGCTTTGGGACCGCTTATTGGACAGGCCCAATAAGCGGCCCAGACTTGTCATTGGAGCGGTCCATAAGGTGTCACTTGAGCGGCCCATGATATTGACATTCGAGCGGTCCACTATCATGTCCATTCAAGCGGTCCTAAGACTCTAATGGACCTATGAGCGATCCAACATCTAAAACCTATACATTTCACACAATTACTCGTATATCGTGCCCAGATCTAACATCGAAGTCTATGACTCGATACAAGACGTAATCAGCAGATGTAAAGTCTATGACTCGATACAAGACGTAATCAGCAGATGTAGTGCACCAACAGACACTCCAGAATCAGCAGAAAACTATCTTAACTCTCTGATTCTCCTTCTCCCTCTCGAGAACAAGCTTCATGCTTGCTTCTCTTCTTCTTCTCCCATGAGAACTAGCTTTATGCTTCTCTTCTTCACACTAGATAGCTCATCTTCTCCCACGATTACGTTCTGGGCTGGTTTCATATCGGTCTAGAATTCAAGGAGAACAACAATAACACTAGTGAACCTCTCTCCACGTCTTGCAAACGTGGGGGGACTCCACGACCTGCGTTAGGCTAACTGAAACCCTGAACCCTTTTACCTGGAGATATCGCTACAGGCCTTGGTCTTGTATTTGTTGCATCAACAAACTCAATGATAGGAATCAACCCGAACAACATCGTATTCAAAACTAACGGTAAAAAAAAGGATAGTTCTACTATTCTACAACTCATTTGGATACAGATTCACCACCAAACGAAAACGCAAGGCTGCGATTTCTAACCAAATATACATATTCACCACCTCGGTTTGGAAAATAGTGTCTAAGAACTCCACCTCACGTGCCACGGTTAACCTAGCGTAGACCATCAATTTTAACCGATCATCCAATGAGATAAAATCAATACAATAATTTTCGACATCCTAAAAACCTCACTTTTCCAGTGGCGGGATTTTTTTTTCCACTGTGGTATCTGTTTTTGACATTGAGATTTTTCACAACCAAACGTTAAAATTTTTGGGTCGGTCAACATTTGGGCCGAGGGCGGTCCGGCGGCATAATTTTAATAATACGGAATGTTTAAGTTGAATTATAGTTTTTATCAACTCGAATTAAATCATGCCGAGCTCAAATCGACTTTTAATCTCGGTTAAATTGCTAAACTTCAAAGTTATAAAACTCATCAATTAACTCAAGTAACTGTTCAAAAAAAAAAAAAAAAAAAAAAAAAACCTCAAGTAACTTGATATTCGATGGTTTAAATGTTAAACTTGATCCACCGGATAAGGTTGCAAGAAGAACACATCGGAAGTTACTATTGCTACGGACCCGTAGAGTGCACCTTTTTTTTTATTTTATTACAAGTGCGAAGGCAACAAGGGTGAAAGGCTATTGTATTTTGAATCTAATGAGGGCAACAAAGATGAAAATTAAAAACGGGTATATTAAGACTTGAAGTTGTGACCTTTTGGTTATAAGTCAAAGGATTTGCCATCACACTAAACTTACCTTGTTACCATAGTTTCCATTTAACTATTTTCATGAGGTCCGTAGAAAAATAACATACCATCTCTCCTATTTTTTTTTTTTTTAAACCATTGGGATCTAAGGACCCTAAACCACATAGTGTAGGCAATAAGAGTTATTTTCTGAGTTACCCATGATCTATTACTAAATTAAATAACATAGAAATAAAATAAAAAAAAAACAAAATAAAAAGAAACTAATGTAAACTGATGTGGGAACGTGCATGACAAATAAATCCAATTGAATATTAGGGGTGTTCAAAATTATGCGTATCTGAAAATCTGATCTGAAATATCCGATATCCGAATTCGAAATATTTGGATTCAGATTCGGGCAGTGATTTTAAAAATTTTCGGATACCGAATTTTCGGATTCGGATAGTGATCTTAAAAATTTTCGGATATTTCGGATATCCGAAATATCCGAAAATATAATTTTTATTTTTTTCGAGTATCCGAATATCCCAAAATATCCGAAGTATCCGAAAAATATCCGAAAACTTATATTCGGATATCCGAAACTATCCAAAATATCCGGTTCCGAATATCAAAAAATAAAAATAAATAAAAATTTGGATATTCGGATATCCGATTCACTATCCGATCGGATATCCGAAATTTCGGATATCTGAAATTTCAGATACGGATTTGGATAGTGAAATCTGGTATCCGAAAATTTCGGATATCCGGTTTTGAACACCCCTATTGATTACTTTGCCCATTTGTGGGTTTCGTGAACCAAACAATATGCATGTGGTCGAAATAGCGGGTCTTCGGGTTTGGGTGCAGGTACACAGGTGACCCAATAAAACTAGCTATAGAACCGAATCTACAACATCTTTGCATGTTGTGATCTGTTATTTAACACATTCTGGTCTTCTCGTAAAGATGTGTGGGAATGGAAGGGTGATGCTCAAAACCAGTTTGCGGTAAAATGTATAAGGAGCCTACTTTCGAAGGTGCAATCGAGGACGGGTGATTTGAACTTCGAATGGAATGTGTGGTTGCCTAAAAAAGTAAATATCTTCATTTGGAGGTCGCGTCTTGGTCGTTTACCTACACTAACAACACTAAAACAAAGGAAGATGAATATTTCATCCACTCTATGCAAGATGCATGTGTGGTGAAAAGGATGAGACAACAGAGCATCTCTTAAATGGTTGCAGAACTGCAACCATTATTTGGCAAATGATCAACACGCGGTGCTATATACCGCCTATTTACATGTTTGATTGTTTGTTTCAAGTTAACAAACAGGTACTAGGGTTTCAGAGACAAAGAAAAGGGTGGTGCAATCCATTATTAGTGTGGAATGTTAGTTAATTTGAAAGTCCCGAAACGATCTGATTTTCGCGAATAAAAAGGTGGATACAACAAGATTGAAGGAGGAGATTAAAACGATTAGCTTTTTTATGGGTTAAAAACATATCATAAGTTCCGTCATCTGATTGGGACTGCTGGATTATATGTAATTTCTAGCCTGTATATGACGTAGCTTATATAGGCGTTGGCTTTGCTTCTATTAAAATTTATCTATTATGCATATTTCTTGAAATGTTTGAAGAAATTTAGTGCCCATGGCAAACCATTCCGGAGTAAAATAGAATGCTCACAACTTAATAAACATAAATGCTAAATAACACCGGAGGGACAACTCGTATGTGGACAACACACGAGGGGTTGCAACAAATGTTTTAACTACTGGTATGAACCAACTGGTTATACAGGTAATATCAGATATCACTATATCAGACATGGGCCGGTACGATAAAAGACTAGTAAAACACGAATACGGTATGTCGTATGTATTTGCGGTACATCGGGTTCTGCTGAATGATCGATGTCGAAAGGTCGGTCAAAAACAAGTTTAAAAATTGGTCCTAAGTACCTTTACTAGCAAGGGTAAGTAGGGTCGTCTCCACAGGGAATATGTGGTTAGTGTTGATTGTAGAAACCTAGATTAACTAGAAGTAAGAAAAACTATTGCTTTAATTGCGTTTTAAGATTTTTGATCGAGAAGAATTAAGAAAGTTATCAATTTTAGAGAAAAGCAACCCCCTCCGGATTTCCGGTTCAATTATTCACCCAAACCTGTTTAATTAGATAGATACCAAAAGGTCTTGTTAACGGTTTAGTTTGATTGATAATCAAAGACAAGTTTTTAATAATAACCTATGCAATTTAATTACCAAATCATAAGTGCCAAGAACCCACCCAATAACCAAACTACTCACGATGCAAAAAAACCGAATGCGAATGGTAAAAGATGAATAATTGCAACACTCACAATTCTTTTAAACAAACTAAACCACAAGTATTCTTCAAGTTATGAAAAACAATCCAAAGAACTAAATAAACAAGGTTTGAGTTTCACATACATGAACCATCCACCCGGAGGTGGTCACAAAAGAATCTAGCCACTCATAGTCATGATTTGATCTTCTTGGTTGTCTTGGATGTTTGATTGCATGAAAGATTGATGAAAATTGAGGTCGGGAACTCCAAAATTCATCCTTGGGAAGTGGAAAACGGCTAGGGTTAGTGTATCTCTCGTTTTGGGGTTGAAGATATCTTAAAATAAAGTGAAATCCTTAATTTTCGCGTGACTATCTGCTGTCAGCGCAAGGTTGCGCCCCCCCTGGCACAAGGTTGCGCCCCTGACTGACTAGCATCTGTATTGCGCCCAAACTGACACCAGGTTGCGCCAAACTGGTTTCTTCTTGCGCCAAGTACTGGTTTCTCACCATTTTTCGCATTTTTCAACTCCCAACTTGTGTGTAAGCTTCTAACCTTCATAAATCTTCCTGAAAACCTCCCGCTTAGCTTCAATATCCATCCGTTAAGCTTTGGGTACCTACAAATAGAAACACACTCAAAGTAACCATGTTTTATGATGATAAACACTTAAAACCTTATATTTACACATGTTAAAACATGGTTTTTTACCCTTCTATCACATCCCCACACTTCACCTTTGCTTGCCCTCAAGTAAACCGTCACGGAATTACTCACCATCGTAACAATACCTCTAAACCCCTATACCGATGCAACCGTTTAAGTCCCAAGTCATACCCGTCCCATAGACTAACACAATCGAGATTGACAGTCCGACAAGCAAGTGATGCAATTTATAAAACTTAAGACTTGTCTATTCAAAACTAACATGCTTAGGATTACAACACATGCTACACGCCTCTGACAATAAACTCTCCTCTCGGTTTAATATCTGAACTAGCGTGTAATGTGCTAGCATTTATATCACTCAAAACCAAACATGAAATCCTGTAATCATAGGCTTGTATAACAATCATACCTCCACTGTATCATATAACACGACACGCATCAAAAGGACTTTCGGTTTTGGGCTTAGGCTAAAGGTAGGAAATTTTTGGCTTATATTTATAGATTTTTATGTAGCAAACAAACGACCAAACCGTGACAACTTATTTGCAAAACGTAACATACTTTTGGGTTGGTTTCTACCCAAGAACATAGACAGTATTCACAACACTTTCTTTTTGTCTTTTTCTTTTTTCTTCTTTTTTTCTTTTTTTTCTTATTTTCTCAATTAATCAAAACTGTCATCCACGGTCGCTATCAAACAATTCATGTTAGGTGGACAAACAAAAGGGTAAATAGGCTCAACAGGGCTACTAAGGGTGATGGTTCGGTAAACATAAAACAAACACAACGGGTGTACGGGATATCCTAATGCCTTTATCATTCACGTGCACATGTCAAACCACAGTCTTAGCATGCATCAAATCATACAAGTTCTAACACAGAATAACATGCGGCCTGCTCTCAACAAATGAAGTCATAAAGTAAATCATTCTATCATTCTACAGGCTCAAAATCTCACCAAGAAAGGGTAAAAGGGTTGCCGACATGAAGCATATGCAATCTAAAGCATGTTACCCCTAAATAGACATCTCTTCTCAATTTTTTTATCCTAAAAACACCTGTCGGACCTACTCTCATGAAACTTAAAGGAACGACCATGACAAGGGACTATGTTAGTTTACTACCGGCAAGGAACCCATTAGTGATTGAAACATTCGGTTTTCATATCCATTTAGTTTACCTAAGGCGATGAAATTCTTTAAAATTTTCAATTTTTTCAGTTTTCATCGTTTTCAATCACTTTCAACCTCTTTTAAACTATGTCCCAAGCCTTTGCCTTCCCGGGTTGCCATATCCCCACACTTGGGCGACATTATCCCCAATGTATAGTGTTTTAAAAACGGAACCCGGGAATACCAACTAACAAACCTCATGAGCGACTGTGCCTAACACAATTAGCAAAAACACATTCCCTAACACATAACTTGTTCACACCACCAATAACACGGATAAAAATGCAATAATAGAAGTGGAACAGACTCCCCTGGTTTAAAGCGTAGAAGTGTCATGCGTCATGTTCCACCACGACCGTATAGCATTTCATTCGCGGCCGTGTCCAAAAAGTACACAGGTCAATCTCTATAATTAGTGTGCAAATCATCCCCGTCCAAATGGAGATTGAGTATGGACGGTTCTGACTGAACTCTAATCCGTGCATTGTCCACCACTGCAACTAGAACGTATTGGGACTTCCCCAAACATCCCCACACTTGGACCATTGCATCCGTAGAGATTAATAACCTGATAGCCTGCAACAGTACTCATGCAAAAACAAAACAAATATACACTACTCTACAACCTCGGGCTGCCTCCCGAGAGCGCTAAGTTTATAGGTCTTCAGCCAGACCGTACCTGATGTACCCTCATGGTGGTTGAGTGGGATGCTTGCGTCCCATGGCCTCTACGTAGGTACCCCGCCAATGCTCTAGTAAGTCTTCCACTGTCTTCCACATTGGACCGAATAACTTTAACCTCCTTTTTGCATTATCAACTTCAGGCGGTTTCTTTTTCTTCTTCTTCCCTCGTGGCTTTCCTTTGTCTGTTTTAAACTCCTCATGCGCCACACTTTCCTTTTTCCTTACTGCTTTGCTCCCTGCCACTTCCAACCTGTCAACCAAAAAGCACTCATATTTTGTTTGAATCTCCTTTGCAGGAGAGACATTCTCATCACCATTTTCAACTTTTGAGCGTTCACCTGAAATAAAAGGATCAGTAGCATTCGAAAACACATTTAACCGTAATTCGCGATCACCAAACTTCATACTTACCGTTCCATCAACGCAGTTTATAATTGCATGAGCAGTCGCTAAGAACGGTCTACCCAGAATGACTGGAGGGTGTGTGTTCTTTGAACTTGTGGCACAATCAAGAACTAAGAAGTCAACTGGGTAGTAACACTCTTCTATTTTCACAATTACGTCCCTTACAATCCTCCTCGGACACATGGGAGTCTGATCAGCCAACACCACGGTGGTGTTGACTTTTTGTAGCGGACCAAAATCATATTGGTCATACAGACTCCCTGGTAGAATACTGACACACGCTCCAAGATCCAACAGTGCCCTTTTTATTTTAAATTCACCCACTTGTACGGAAATAATGGGTGCTCCTGGATCTTGGAGTTTGGGGGGAAGGGTACCCAATAAAACGGCATTCACGTTTGTAGTCAAATCAAGTTTTTTAGGAAACTTGTGAAGTCGTTTTTGGGTACTCAACTCTTTCAAACACTCCACATGATTGGGACTCTCTTTAATCGCATCAAGTAAGGGTAGATTAATTTTAGCTTGTTTAAAGCTTTCCCACCTTTCATCCCATGGTGGGTCCCGATCATGTTGAGAACCCGATTCAGTATTAACGTACTCCACCACCTCCTCAACTACTTGTGATGGTGGAGCTACCTCAACGCTACCAGTGTCAAAAGTTGGACGAACACTTACCGCATTGATGTGCACATTTCTTCCATTCTTTAAGCTAGATGACTGATGTGCTGGATTAAATGTGGCAGTGCTTGGCAACTTACCTGGATCTCTTCTCAACTGAGCTAGATCTTCTGCTAGTTGCCCCAACTGTTTCTGCATTGCTTTCGAAGTTTTGTCTCTAACCTCATTATCCTTCTGAATATCCTTCATAAATGACATGATTGCATCTAGCTTCGAATTACCCGAGTTGCCTCCACCACCTGAAGAATTACCTTGCTGGTTGCCTTGATTCCTCCAACTCCATTGATAATTGCTTTGATTTTGTTGTTGGTTGTTGGCTTGAGGCCCTTGATTGTATTGGCCTCGATTCTGGTAACCTCCTTGTTGGTAATTTCCTTGCTGATTTTGATACTGCTGACCTCCTTGGTTAGGTACCTGAAAATTGGGGTTCAACTGATTAGCAGAATTACCATAACTAAAATTGGGGTGGTTTCGCAAACCTGGATGATATGTATTCGATTTCATATCATATTGCTTTCGTTCACCATAGATTTGATTCACTTCATCGGTCTGACCACCCAACACAGCACATTCTCCGACTTGATGCCCTAACTCTCCACATTCAGTGCACACTGAAAACGTATTGGTGGTTTTAACTTCACCCCCTTTTCCAAGGTTCATTTGAGCTAACTGACGCTCAAGCAACAAGTTTTGATGCCTCAGCTTCTCGACCCGTTCCTCAGCTTCATAATCAACCGACTTCGCTGAACTCGATCTTGCCCTCCTGCTAGATTGTGCCTGTCTCTTAGAAGTAGCACTCTGTCTCTCCAAATATGCCCAATCTGCAGCTTCTGTATTGGTGAGAAACGTACCATTACTGATAGCGATGAGATCTCTTACATCATCAGGAAGTAGCCCATCATAAAACGCCTTAATTAATTCCCATGTCTGAATTTCATGATGTGGGCATTTCCTAAGCAACTCCTTAAATCTTGTGAATGCCTCATAGAACGCTTCCCCTGAATGTTGCTGGAATGCTCTGATTGCATCCCGAGCTTCACTGGTTCTATTCATAGTGTAGTATTCCTCCAAAAACACCTGCTGCATCTCTTGCCAAGTGTATATACTACCTGGAGGTAACGTCGCGAACCATTGTCGAGCTTTGTCCTTCAAGGTGAACTGAAACAGCATCAGCTTCACCTCATCCTTTGTAAACCCCGAACCTCCTATAGTTTGACAAATTGAATCAAAACTTGCTATATGTAAGTATGGCTCTTCGGTCCTCTTTCCATAAAACTCTGGCAAATGGCCTATGTATTGAGGCCTCACCTCGAAAGGTCGATTATTGTTCCCAACCGGTGTAACTATAGCTAATGAGTTGGGTACTACAACGGGTCGACAATGACCTTCAACGCCTTGAATTGGTGCCCCTTGAACGACTTGTGGGACGCCATCCACAAACTGTATTTGCTCGCCCCTAAACCGATTATTAGCTCTTCCCGCATTAAACTGCGGGACTCCATTATGAATTTGATTCTGTGGAATCGGCCGCTGGATATGATTTCTTTGGTTGACCTGTTGTTGTACCGGGTGTCCTTGATTGACATTATACCCTTCGTCGTATCTGTAATAAGCATATATCCCATCGTACTGGTTTTGATAATCATCATTTTCCCAACCAGATTCCCACGTGTGAACACTGCCTTCTCTTTGGTTGGGATCCTCATCATACCCGTGTTGATGTTGTGGTTGGTTAAGACGAATAATTTCCCCATGTCGGAGATTTAGATTTCCAGGTTGGTTTTGTGGGCCTAGGTTGAATTGTGGAAATGGTTGTGGTGGTGGTTGATTCTGGTTTTGGTTATTAGGCTGGTTTTGGTTCTGGTTTTGATTTTGATTTTGATTTTGGTTTTGGTTTCGGTTTTGGTTTTGAGGGATTGGTGGATCTGGAATGGGAGGGATTGGATCGTTTTGGGCTTGGTTTTGTGGCTCTTGATCAGCCATTTCGTGAGCTGCTTGTTCAAGATCTTGAGCAACTGTTGATGACTAAGCTTTAGTTTTCACTGCTGAACGGAGAAGAACGAGATTCTGTCGAGCAGTCTTCTCAATTTCTGGATCAAATAAGAGCGGTGAGGATTTCTTTGAAAACCTGGTATGCATGCAACATGAGAATCACCTGCACACAGACAAACAAGAAACCAAGCGTAATACGGAACAAACAAATAAAAGACAAACAAAAAGAAATATTTTTGGTTTTTTTTTTGGTTTTTCTAATTTTTAGGTTTTTTGAATTTTTTTTTTGATAAAAACAACTACTAACACTAAGCGCACCGATTCCCCAGCAACGGCGCCATTTTGATCGATGTCGAAAGGTCGGTCAAAAACAAGTTTAAAAATTGGTCCTAAGTACCTTTACTAGCAAGGGTAAGTAGGGTCGTCTCCACAGGGAATATGTGGTTAGTGTTGATTGTAGAAACCTAGATTAACTAGAAGTAAGAAAAACTATTGCTTTAATTGCGTTTTAAGATTTTTGATCGAGAAGAATTAAGAAAGTTATCAATTTTAGAGAAAAGCAACCCCCTCCGGATTTCCGGTTCAATGATTCACCCAAACCTGTTTAATTAGATAGATACCAAAAGGTCTTGTTAACGGTTTAGTTTGATTGATAATCAAAGACAAGTTTTTAATAATAACCTATGCAATTTAATTACCAAATCATAAGTGCCAAGAACCCACCCACTAACTAAACTACTCACGATGCAAGAAAACCGAATGCGAATGGTAAAAGATGAATAATTGCAACACTCACAATTCTTTTAAACAAACTAAACCACAAATATTCTTCAAGTTATGAAAAACAATCCAAAGAACTAAACAAACAAGGTTTGAGTTTCACATACATGAACCATCCACCCGGAGGTGGTCACAAAAGAATCTAGCCACTCATAGTCATGATTTGATCTTCTTGGTTGTCTTGGATGTTTGATTGCATGAAAGATTGATGAAAATTGAGGTCGGGAACTCCAAAATTCGCCCTTGGGAAGTGGAAAACGGCTAGGGTTAGTGTATCTCTCGTTTTGGGGTTGAAGATATCTTAAAATAAAGTGAAATCCTTAATTTTCGCGTGACTATCTGCTGTCAGCGCAAGGTTGCGCCCCCCCTGGCACAAGGTTGCGCCCCTGACTGACTAGCATATGTATTGCGCCCAAACTAACACCAGGTTGCGCCAAACTGGTTTCTTCTTGCGCCAATGACTGGTTTCTCACCATTTTTCGCATTTTTCAACTCCCAACTTGTGTGTAAGCTTCTAACCTTCATAAATCTTCCTGAAAACCTCCTGCTTAGCTTCAATATCCATCCGTTAAGCTTTGGGTACCTACAAATAGAAACAATAAAACCTTATATTTACACATGTTAAAACACGGTTATTTACCCTTCTATCACTGAACCGTTTACACTATCTTAAAATTTGATTTTTAAATTTAAATAAAATACGATATTAAGGCATTACTAACCTTCCATATTTATGGTAATTAACCTAGTGTCTCAATATCACATCATTGTTGGAACTGTTGCCCGCCTCGTCTAATGTAATAGCGTTTATAAGTAATAAAAATGCTCTTAAAATTCTTAATATTTTACAAGAAAATAATTGTTTTTTAGATAAAATCATGATTAGTTACATAAATCCTAATTGAGAATGGATTATTTTTTAGATGCCTTTGTATTTAACGGAATTATAGGGTTAACTAGTAACCTCGTTGAACCACTCGGTATAACCCGGCTTAACTGGTTGAAATATTTCAAAGGCCAACACGGTATCAATATTTTTTTTGAACAACTAAGTTTTCTCCTCATAAATCATATACTAAATTACATCAAGGATTGAATCTTGGTCTTTCTATAAGAGCTAATTCCTCTTGACCAGTAGGCTGAAGCCCAAATTGCCAAACCCAGTATGATTTAAAAACCAATTTTTAAAACATTGGTTGCAACATTAACCATCAGTCCGGTTTGATCCATTTATATACTATAAATTTGCATCAATTTGGTGCAATGAAGTTGGTACCTTCTATTTAGAGTGTTGTACAGTAGGTTTCATTGCCACTTTAACTCTTTGATACATGTGTCCTTTTCTACCTTCAACATAATCAAGAAAATAGAGGGACCAGATGAGATATAGAGAGAAAGAAAGAGAGACTTGAAGAAGGAGAGTCCGTGAAGGAGATGGAGGCCGACAGCGGTGGTTCTAGGGTGGCGTGGCGCCAGCGACATCGCCGCGGTGGTGAAGAAAACATTTTATCTTGCACAAGGCAAAAAACAAATTGTGACTTTCGGAGATGACGATGCATATATGTATAAATTAGCTTAACTACTTTTGTATGCATTACATACGTATGTGTATCTGATATAATTTTTAAGGGTGGAGATACAATAGGAAGTTTATTTGGCTAGGAAGGCTAGGAAGTGATTTTGACCATCCATTAAGTTAATCAAGGGCTAAGATTAAATCAGGGAACCGTCGTGGAGTAGACCCCGCATCCAACCAAGTCTTTGAACAGGGAACGGGATAATTCCCACTACCGCTGGCAGGCCAGCCGGGCCGTGAGCACGGTGGGGACGGGCTTCCCCGATGTGTGCTTAATAAAAAAAATGTATTCCTTCATAAAAATTAGATTCTTTCTTGTAGTTCCGCTTCTTGCTCGAAAAATGAGGAAAGACTTGCCAGAAATAGTTGGCTTGGTCCGACCAAGAAAGACATGGGAGTTGTTGGGCATAAAGAAAAGATGCTTCTAAAGCTCTATTTCTTCTCTTATGATATTTCTAGTTGGATTAAAAGATCGCTCCTAAATGCCTTTCTCCATTCCGCCTCCTTCTTTGCTTTGTTCCAATAGAGTCTAAGGCAAAGCTAAAGTGGTTCGTAGAAAGGAAGAAAAGAGGCGCGTGAGTTTGTTCAAGGGCATTCTAGTCAATCCAAGCCAATAGTTTCTCTCTCCTCCAATTCCTCCCCCCCATTTTTTAAACGTTAATAACTCTTTCATACGACATTATTTTTTTATAAAAATTGCAACAAAAAAACGAGCGTTTTTTTATCTTTAAAACGAGTATACTATTGCTATATTTAAAAAAAAATTTAAAACCCAGTTGCGTAAAACGCAATAGAAAAACCACCAGTTACGTAAAACGCAATGAAAAAAAAACCTAAAAAATGACATTTTTCTAAAACACAATGCACCAAAAACACAAAGAAATGACTTATTTGTAAAACGCAATGGCCAGAAAATACACAGAAATGTCTTATTTGTAAAACGCAATGGCCAGAAAACACATAAAAATGTGTTTTACCTAAAACGCAATGCACAAAAAAACACAAAGAAATGTCTTATTTGTAAAACGCAATGGCCAGAAAACACTTAAAATGTCTGTTTTCTAAAACGCAATGGACTGAAAACACATAAAAAGTGTTTTACCTAAAACGCAATGCACCAAAAACATAAAGAAATGTCTTATATGTAAAACGCAATGGCCAGAAAACACTTAAAAATGACTCATTCTAAAACGCAATGGACTAAAAACACCTAAAAAATGTGTTTTACCTAAAACGCAATGACTAAAAACACTTAAAAATGTGTTTTTTTTTTTCTAAAACGCAATAGCCAGAAACCACATAAAACTCTCTTATTTCTAAAACGCAATGGACACATAAAACTGTCTGTCACTGTGAACTGTCTGAATTGTCTACGAATTACTGTCTTCGAAATGAGCCAATTTTTGGAAAATTAATTTTTCTGATGCGTTTTTAGTACAGCTCAACTCCAGCCAGGGGCTCTGCCCCTTGGATCCCGCCAGGGGCTGCCGCCCCTGGGACCCCGCTACCAGGGGCTGCCGCCCCCGGACCTCCGCAAAGATCGTAAAACGCAATGACTAAATCAAAAACCCAGATCGTGAAAAAATGAAATTAAATAATTTCTTACATGGATCGAAGCCGGTTTCTTCATCAATTGACGAAATTTGAATGATAGAAACACTTATCAACGCTCGAATCGAACGAATCGAGTGATTATCTCCAAAATCACCGGAAAAAACGAGATTTTTTTTTATGAAATTAAACTGGGTTTTCTTCAAAAAAAGCTGAAGAACACGTTGATCGGGTTTTGAATCATTGATTGGTGATGAAAATTGCACTATAATGTAGTGATTATTGAGATAGAAAGTGAAGAAATAGTTGAAGATGGTGGGTTTTGAAAATGGTGGGTTTTGAAGTTACTGGGTTTTGAAAAAGGAAGAAGAAGGAGTTGGATTGACTAAAATACCCCTTCTCTTTATTTTAAAATTTGCCACATGTCATAATCCTATGGCTTCCTATCCTTCCTAGCGAAAATTAACTTACTATTTGATCTTTTCTCTAATTTTTAAAGTATAAACCATTGATTAATTTAAACCACTAATTAAAAAAATGATAAACCATTTGATTAATTAATTTTTGTTCATACAACCTAATTATTTATCTTGTGGGGCCAATTGAGACGTAGGCATATACCTCTTCAACATAATTGGCGGCCTTTAGAATGAAATAATGGCCAATGTGATGCGATCACATTTTTGGTTTTACAAGTGTAAATTAGTAACACATTTTTTAACGCTAAACTAACCTCTTCCTAAATATTTATATACAACAATTCGCTTTTTTAATAGAAGAGAGACATTTTCAATGAGAACTATTAAAAACGCATGAACATTTTTCAGTAATCCTTTTCCTATATATATATATATATATATATATATATATATATATATATATATATATATATATATAGAGTAGGGTTCCAGCGTGAACGAGCTCTCAAAAGTGAACTGCGTAAACAGATCTGGACTCTTGATTTCCTTTTTAGTTGTTAAGGGTATGATTGTAATTATATAAAAAATTAGATTTAAATCATTATTTTAATAATTGAATTAAGTTACATCTTTCCTATTTTAAATTCATTATCCACAATATCTTTTATTTCATTTTTATTTTTCAGATTTCACCACCAGAATTCGGATTATGATTTTTAAGATCCACGTAACCTTCATATTTCAACGGTATACACATGTGTACTTGGATATGAATTGAACAATACACAAGTGTACTCAGCATGGTACATATGTGTAATTAGCTACATAAGACATACATATAAACAAAACCTGCAAAACTATTTTATATTAAGCAAATAACAATTTCCATAATGTTTGTCAAACAAAAAAAACATACAATTACAAGTTCCAGTTTCGTGAAAACAATAAACGCAACATAATCGGAAAAATAAAAAAGACATAGTCTTTTACAACTATTCGCCGCATTGTATGCTGAATCATCCTTATCAACCAAGCAAACAAACATACGTGAATCATCCTTATCGACCTCATACGTGAATCAACCTTATCGACCTTCCATCTCCACTTTCCTCGTTTACGACGTCTCCTATAATAACACAAAAAACTCAACAATTAGTACTTTGCATAATTCACAAGTGTACATCAACAACTTTACACATTCAATACACAAAAAAATATGAGATATCACAAAAACAGACGCTATACACATGTGTACATCGCATTAAAAACATAGCAAAACCAGAATACACATGTGTACAGTGCCTTAAAAACAGAGCAAAATCAGAGCCTAATAGTCTGGTTGATAGATTTTTTCTCATTTTCTGCTTGTAATCATGTTGTATAAACTACATTATTGTCAAATTTTACTCAAAGCAGAAAATAATCTCTTCAATCATAATATGGTACACATGTGTACAACGCCTTAAAAACAAGCAAAATCAGAATACACATGTGTACATCGCCTTAAAACAGAGCAAAATCAGAATACACATGTGTACATCGCCTTAAAAACAGAGCAAAATCAGAGCCTAATAGTCTGGTTGATAGATTTTTTCTCATTTTCTGCTTGTAATCATGTTGTATAAACTACATTATTGTCAAATTTTACTCAAAGCAGAAAATAATCTCTTCAATCATAATATGGTGTAGCCAACATGCTTCTACAACCGGAAACATTTCATTTCACAAAAAAAAAAAAAATAACATTGCAAATTATCTCGACACAGATCTGTAATTGTGTCACATATCAGGTATAGATAGATTCAAAACTGTGAAAAAACTAATGACACGTCTAATAATGACGGTGTATAGTTATAGTCCATTCAAATAACACATCAAAACTGTAGATCTGGTTAGAAATAGACTAGTACCTGAATTTCATGCTCGATGTAGTATAGTTCCCAACAGGCATTGCAACCTTAATGTCGGCCAGACCTTAATAAACCTCCCAATATTTGGTGCTCTTTCTCTGGCCAGAGCTTTAATCTGATGTTCAAAAATCAACCACAACGGTGACTTCGCGACGATGACAAAACCTACAAGCTCCGAGTTACTGTTTTCAACACCTCCCTCTGTTCATCAGTCAGAAACCCCTCAAGTGGCGTCACCATTTCCACTCGCAAACCCTACAAAAAACCCCAATCTCAACATTAATCATACTGAAATTCAAATCGAGTGAAAGAAACACATAGTTTTGAGATATCAAACCCTAGATCTGCAAACTCTGTAAAAAAAAAAAAACAAACAAACTCAATGTCGGCGATGAAACAGCGATGTCCCATTTTTTCTTCGATTCCGATCTGAACAACCATCCGGCGATAATTCTTCGATCTAGGCGATGAAGGTGAGAGAGAAAGTTGGATCTGGGCGATGAAGGTGAGAGAAAGATTGAATATTATGATTTTCTTCTATCTGGATCTGGGCGATGAAGGTGAGAGAAAGTTGGATGATAAAGAAAGATTGAATATGATGATTTGTGAGAGAGAACGAGATTTATGCAGTCAGTTTAAAATAGAAATTACACATATACCCTTATTCATTTAATTAATTAGTAACAATTAATCAAATAATTACCATCATGCCATTGACTTAAAATCTCGAGATGATAAAAATCAAGGGCCCAGATCAGTTCACGCTTGGGATTTTGTTCACGTTTGAACCTAATCATATATATATATATATATATATATATATATATATATAGGAAAAGTGTAAAATACATTACGGCTTAACGTACAACACGTACAACAACGTGCGTGATTATGTGTATAACGTGCGTCATTAATGTTTTCATCATGCGTGATTAATGTTTTCCAACATGCGTGATTTAGGTTTTTAGTTTATAACATGCGTGATTTTGAAATGAACGTGCGTAATTACCTGTCGTACGTGATGTACGTTAAGCCGTAATGTGTGTTAACTGTCCTCTCTCTCTCTCTCTCTATATATATATATATATATATATATATATAAAAGCTTATAAATGAGAATTATTAGATATTTATATTTATATACATTACAATTTCCATGGAGGGGAATTGTGCCAGACAACTGTCTAAAGCTTCCCTATTGATCTAGCCAAATTGCGATTTTGTTTTTTTTTTTTAAAATTTACAGTTTTGCTATTTGTTTTGTTTTTTTTTCACTCCTAGTCAGGTTACGATTTTGCACTCAGTTCAAATTTACAGTTTTGTAATCGTTTTGCTTTTTTTTCGTATCAAGTTACGATTTTGCCCCCAGTGTAAAATTACAGTTATGCCATTGTTTTAGTTTTTTTACATGACTATGGTAGTGTTTTGTTTTGATTGATTGATTTATGCCCACAGTTTAAATTGTAGTATTTTCATTGTTTTAGGATTTTTTTTTTTTTTTTTTGCAAAATTATGGCAGTATATTGTTTTAATTGATTGACTCGATATAATTATGTTTGAGAACGTATTATGAGTAGTATGTATAATTAACCGAAACATAGACGTACATGTTATGAGAGAAATATATTCGGTTTGGTGCCCTGCAACGCAGACGGGGCAATAACTAGTTTAGAAGTAAGAATAACTATTTTTTATTCTTTGATCATCGGATGTAAAAGGACGAAACGTTCATGCGATGGACTGTAAAAGACAACTGACAATTAAAATATAAACTAAGGACTAAATAATATTCATGTGATTCTATATTATTTATTGATTTTATAGAACATCATAACAAGTTCTAGAGAGTTTTTACTCATTAATCACTGGTTTATCTATAGTTTTAGGATCCTGTAAAAAGGACATCTTTCGTAAGAAGTATGAGAAGGCATAAAAATTCATATGTAGACATCATATTTTGGACTTGGGCATAATGTTTTGGGTTGTTTTGGCAAGAAAAACACTAAACATAATAATTTAAGATACAATTCAATGAATTCTAGGCTTAAAACATCAAAACATCATGCCTACATGTCAATTTCTTGTTATGCCTTCTCTCTATATATGCCTTCTCACACTTCTCACGAAAAAGGTCCTTTTTATAGGAACCTCACCCCCCCTCTCTCTCTCTCTCTATATATATATATATATATATATATATATATATATATATATATATATATATAGGGAGCCGCTAGAATGAAAACCACCTCGAGTTGTAAGAACCGCGAGAACTGCACCCCACGGAGCGCCGTTCGCCATGATTTTTTTTACAAGTAGATGTGTCTATTATAAACACAGCCGTAAAAAATCATGGCGAACGGCGCTCCGTGGGGTGTAGTTTTTTACACCACAAGTTTGGTGAAAAAAAAAGAAAAAAGAAAAAAAATTAAAAAACACCAAACTTGTGGTGTAAAAAACTACACCCACGGAGCGCCGTTCGCCATGATTTTTTACGGCTGTGTTTATAATACACACATCTACTTGTAAAAAAAAATCATGGCGAACGGCGCTCCGTGGGGTGTAGTTCTCGCGGTTCTTACAACTCGGGGTGGTTTTCATTCTAGCAGCCCCCTATATATATATATATATATATATATATATATATATATATATATATATATATATATATATATAGGATCAGGATCATTACAGAACACTAATTATTGCGAGAACAAAAAGAACAACTCTAAATCACTAGATTTTATGATTTAAAGTTCATATTTTTTAAATTTTATATTTCCTACATTCGTATGTATATTATATATGCATGGAAAACCTTATATTTTTACCTATACTTAGCCTACATACATGTAGGTAATTTAACCTACACAGAATGCACATATTTGTAGGTTATATAAAAAAATGAATTTTTTTTCATATTTTGTTTTAAATTCTAGTGTGAGAAACAATAAATCTTCCATTTGTAACATTTTCCCATACTTTTTAGGGTTTTAGGATTAAAAAAATGGGTGATTCATTTTGTTCTGCGTGTTCTCGCAATATTTAGTGTTCTGCATAGAACCTTCCCCTATATATATAGGAGAAGGATCCGTTAGGAACCACCCTTTATTGCGAGAACCGCGAAAACCAGTGTGAACACAAACAATAATACCTAAAAAAATCCAAAAAACACCCAAAAATTTATTTTTTTACTATTTTTTTTTGGAAAAATCGCTATATCGCTGATAATAATAAAAAAATTCGAGTAACAGTTATCCATGCACATGTGCATATGTATCATTTTTTGACAAATTCCGTAATTCATTACAAATATTAAACAATTGCACTTTCATTTACACTACCACGTGTAATACATTACTTTTTACGTTAACAATATTTGAAATGCACATGTGCATCTATATGTATCAACATGAAATAAGGTGTTTTGGTACACTACTTTGAATACACTTTCTCTTTCATCTATCATTCCATCCATAATACACAAACATGCACTTGTGCATTTTTGTCATTTCTTTGACAAGTTCCATATTTCATTACAAATATTAGACAATTGCACTTTCATTTACACTACCATATGTAATACACTACTTTTTACATTACCAATATTAGAAATGCACATGTGCATCTATATGTATCAACATGAAATAAGGTGTTTTGGTACACTAGTTTGAATACACTTTCCCTTTCATCAATCATACCATCCATAATACACTACCATTACCTCCTACCATCCATAATACAATACCATTACCTCCTACCATCCATAATACAATACCATTACCAATATTTTCACTTTATTACATGTATATAAACACCATTTATACCATCCAATCAACATATTACATCATAAATCGACAACTATAACCAAACCATCAACCACTAGATATAACTAACCAAAAAACATGTATATGGGTCTACTTCTCCATTCAAAATCACAATTTTTTTTTACTAAAACACGTTATATCATGGTTATATGTAATGATGCACATGTGCATTTTGAATATTGGTAATGTAAAAAGTAGTGTATTACGGATGATATTGTAAATTAAAGTGCAATTGTCTATTATTAATAACGTATTACGGAATTTGTCGAAGTAATGATACATATGCACATGTGCATAGATGACTGTTACTAAAAAAAGAGTTTTTTTTTGGTAACTAAATATAGCGATTTTTTTTTTAAATTTATTAAAAAAAATTTTTTGAGTGCTTTTTTGATTTTTTTAGATTTTATTTTGTGTTCACAGTAGTTCTCGCGGTTCTCGCAATAAAACAAATAGCCAAGAATTTAAGGTTTAATGTTAATTAGACTTATTAATCGATTTATGAAGTAATTTAATTTTACATTTTTATGTTATGACGTATGGTCATTGTCAATACATCTGTAACCTCCAATTTTTAAATAACTTCACTAAGACCATACGGTGTGGAGAGACTTGAAAATGAGCGTTATTCGACATATGGACGGCACGTCAGCGTGCGTCAGAATAGTGGCGTGGTTGAAAAAGGGGGGGGGGGGGAGGTGTGGGAAGGGGCGTGGAAGATGGACGTTATTCGATACGTGACAGTTATTTAATATTATTAATTTGTATTTAAAAATTATATATTTTCTATTAATTTTGTTAAAAGTAATATTATTAGTAATATAATAATTAACAATAATAAAAAAATAACATCATTTAAATAAAAAAAGATTACGTAACTAAAAAAAGCGATTACTTAATTTAAACTAAAAAAACAAAACATAAAAAAAACCGAAACTAAGTACGATATTTACCCATTATTTCTTTTTTAGTTTCTCGTACATTTCACTCTCTTCCCCTTGTAGGTGATCGATCTTCATAGCAAGTAATTTCATATCTGTTTATTTTTCCTTTCTTCATAAAGGCTAAAAGCCAAGCTTTTGTCAACACTAAGGTGATGCTGGTTTTTCTAAAAAAGATCTGCGCAGACTTTTCTGTATGCGCCGCGCATACCACACGTAGACATTGCTATCTGCAGATTGTTTGTTTTTCCGAAGACGTTTCACTAAAAAAACGTTTACGTGAGTTCTTATTGATGCAGACTTGGCCCAACCACTTCTAAGATCTTTTAAGGTCTGCAGAGGGTTAAACACCACCACCACCCACCACCGTCCATCACCATCACCACCACCACCACCCACCACTACCGCCACCGTCCACCACCCACCACCCACCACCGTCTACCACCAACACCACAATTACCCATCACCACTGTCCGTACACCACCACCAGTTTATTTTAGAAGGTTGCATACGTTAAAACACAAACAACCTTCTTCTTGCAGACTGCAGAGATTTGGTCCACATCTTCTTCTACAGATGTCTGCAGATGTGGTCCGTAGACTGCAGACATTTTACCTCTTAAAAAACTAACAACACCCAACTCTTCTTCATTTGTCCACGGATGTACACGACTATCCTCTTTTGCCTTTTCTTTTTCGGACTCGGTTTTTTTATGGTTTTGTTTTCTTCTCGTAGAGGATTCGGGTGGTATAGGTTGAGTTTCCGGTACGGATCGGGTGTAGGTGGAGTTTGTGATGGCGGAGTGAGTGGTTGTTGTGGTTACCTAAAAGGTAGGTTGGCAAGAAGATGACTGTACGCTAATAATTGGGCATCGTTAAAAAGTGGTTGCATCTTGAGGCGACGAAGCGGTGTTCGGCATTTTGCCGAAACCATATGGGTTGTTCGGATCAAAGTTGCGGTTGTATGGATGTATTATTATTTTTTTTTTTATAAAAGTTGTAGTGATTTTATAAAAAAAAGAGAGTTGAGAAGGAGTTGGATAAAATGAAAATGTTGAAAATGGTAGTTTTTTATATATAGAGGAGGTGAAATAATATTATTAAATGAATTTTTTTTAAATAATACCGTTGGGGTTCAACGAGTAGTGGAAACACCCAATCAAACCACGCCACATCGACACATTTTAACTCTCAATGCCGGTGTGAAATCTCAAGCCCACATGACACCGCCGGATCCGATGTGATGTGGTGTGTGTGGCGTGGAAAGACAACAACGTCGCTTCACCACGCCCACTCCGTCTATTTTAATAATAATTTTATCGTAAACGTAAACATTATACGTCCATATTTTATTAAGTTCCATAAGCACTCTAATTTTACCATTTTCAAGTGTGAAGCACTATGTTTAGAAGCAAATATAACTATTTTTTATTCTTTGATTATCTGCTGTAAAAGGATGAAACGGTCATGCGAATTACGGATTAAATAATATTCATGCGATTCTAAATTATTTATTGATTTTATAGAACATCGTAACAAGTTCTAGAGAGTTTCCACTCATTAATCACTGGTTTATCTGTTACTAGGTTAGAACCCCGTGTATTACACGGGTTGAATAAATGTAATTCTATATACTAAATAATAAAACAATATATTTTTAAAAACATCGTTTATTATACCAGTTAAATAAATGTAATTTTATATATATTAAATAATAAAAAAAGTTATATTTTTAAGAACCATATTTATTGTACGGGTTGAATAAATGTAACTTTATACACCAAATAATAAAAAAGTTATATATTTAAAAACCTTGTGTATTAAACGGGTTGAATAAATGTAATTTTGTATACCAAATAATTAAAAAAAATTATATCTTTAAAAAAACTCGTATAGTACTCGGGTTGAATAAATCTAACTTTATAAACCAAATAATATAAAAGTTGTATCTTTAAAAACCCTTTGTATTACATGGGTTGGGTTGAGTAAATGTAATTTTGTATACTGAAAAATAAAAAAAAAATATATATTTAAAAGATCTTGTATATTACACAGGTTGAATAAATGTATTTGTGTATATCAAATAATAAAAAAAGTTGTATGTTATTAATACGATTAGAATCTGATTCTCTTTTTTAGTTTTATTAATCAACATACCAATTGAACTTCTATTATCTCTGTAATATTTCATCTATTTTTTAAATTAAAAGGAACATTACTCAATATTAATTCACTAAATATTAAAAAGTAACGTGTTTTTTAACTTTATAGTTTGCCTCTAGCTTCTTGCTACAATTAATTTAAATGAAGAGAGGGAGATTAAACTAAATAATAAATATCAATAACAAATTAAACTAATAATATTTAGTAGAAGGATTATCTACAATTAATAATTAGAAGGGATTAAACTAAAATAAAAATTATCTATAAGAGATGACCTAATAATTATCTATAAGAGATGGTCTAATATAATGACAAGTGTCCCCAAAGTGGTTTCTTTTATTATATAGTATAGATTATAATATATGTACATTTTTTTATTAAAATTCGATTCGTCCCCTGATTAAAACAAATAGCCAAGAATTTAAGGTTTAATGTTAATTAGACTTATTAATCAATTTATGTTAAAACTCGATTTGTCCTCTGATTAAAACAGATAGCCAAGAATTTAAGGTTTAATGTTAGTTAGACTTATTAATCAATTTAAGAAGTAATTTAATTTTACATTTTTATGTTATGATCATTGTCAATACAGCTGTAACCTCCATTTTTTTAAGTAACTTCCATCTAGCAATAATAATAATTTTATCGTAAACGTAAATATTATAAGTCCATATTTCATTTAGTTCCATAAGCCCTCTAATTTTACCATTTTCAAGTGTGAAGCACTATATATTGATTAAATCAAACTAGAGGTAATACAAAATTAGAATTATGATATTAGAATATATGAATAAACGTAAACTCTTAGATAGTGTTCGTTTTACAAAATAGAATGGATTCTGGATAAAACTGAAATATAAATTCTATTTCTTATAAAATAGAAGGAACTGAAATATATATTGAATAAATCGCCAGTTCACCTCTTTTTTTCTGGATACAAGATAGTTATATCATTTTACATATTTTACATTTCAATTTCATTGATAAATTATATCAACCAAACACATTATGTGATTTCATAAAAAAATCTTCAAAATTCAATTCTATTTTCAATTCAATTACATTCCATGAAACAAGCACTACCTAGTGATGTTGGCTAAGTGGTGGTGACAATCTGAACGTCCTAGGCTAAAGTTATCACTTCAATTCATAAGACGAGAACCGATAATAGTTTGATTCCGTTAAATCGACCCATTACCGGAATTTGGAAGGATAAGGTGGCATTAAAATGAGACATTTTTTGAAAATCGAAATTGGAGACGGAAAGAATACTTGATTCTGGAAAGACGCTTGGTTGAAAGAAAAATCGCTATCTGGGTCGTTCCTGGATATATATAGGTTGGCGAAAAACAAATATTCCCTCGTTTTGAATTATGCCACTTCCATCAGCGGGTCACTTTAATGGTCATGGGGATGGTGTCGGGACCCGAACTCAGACTCTGGGGAGCTGATGAGAATGTCTAATTTGGTTAAGTTAGTTAATAAAAAAGGTAGTTAGGTTTGGGCAAACGATACTGGTGTTTTGTTTTCCACAAAGGAAGTTTGTAAGACGCTAGAAGAAAGGGCTTCGGTTTCTACCGATCATGGGAGAGTGGCTCGGAACTATTGGGCTCCGTTGAAAGTGAATTATCTAGTGTGGAGGGCTTTGCTTGGGAGAGTAGCTTCGAAGGTCAACTTCGCAAAGAGAGGTGTGCTGACGCCTTTTGTTGTCCCGTTTATATACTTTTTACAGCTCCTTGCAGGACGCTTTATTTATATAAAGTTTACCGCCATTCAAAAAAAAAAAAAAAAAGATAGTATCTAAAAGGCTAAGTATATGTATCGAAAAGTCTCATTTGGAGAGACTTGTATATGAATCTCTTGTATATGTTGCAGGCAATTTTGTTGGAGGCCTTGTGTTTTTGTGTGTGCCAACCGTTTTAATGAAGTTCACCGTTTAAAAAAATAATCTAAAAGGCTAAGTATGATTCACAAAGTTATTAATATAAAAGATTCAACGTACCATTGAAATCTAGTGATAATACAAGGATTTTCGTTTACAAACTTTACAAAAGTTTCAGTAATTGTAATGATTTATAAATTCACTTTTATACATAAAGATAAGGATAATGGCTTTTATAAATATAAAACCAATTATTATTCATCATTGTGTTTACGAGCAATGTGAAACTGTGCAACATAACTGTATGATGTTTCCCATGACATCATTGGTTGTTCGTTCAAAAAAGCCCACTTGCTACAAATCCACCTTCATGATACAAAATTTATAACGTGTTTAACTTGCAATTAAATAGAAATAACACTAAAAATATAATAAAATTAAAAATTAAAATAAAAAGCCATACCACCCATGTTTCTTTAGAAGTGGTTCCGTACTATCTTCTTCCCTTAGACGAATAAACTCACTCCCTTCGTGTTGTTCATCTCTCTAGAAAAAAAGTCAAAACTCAAAACTTCAATGGCAATTACCAATTTTGACTTACTTTATACTTTGTGTTCACCATAATATAATGTTACATTACAAATATAAAATGTGTATTTGCGAACTGAGTTAACAAATCCTGGCCATTTATTTACACACGTGTATGGCTAGGATTTCATCACCAAATCATAAAATACACTAGTGTATTTCATCATAAAATCCTGACCATTGATTTACACACATGTATGGTCAGAATTTGTTCTTACAGTTCGTAAATACACTAGTTTTCACTCTTGAACCTAATCCAATAGACATATTGGCGTTGTCTACTACGACATACTTTATCTTCCTTTGAGAGTCTATAAGAAGATTTAAGAAAGAAACGTTCTTCCTCTTCGATCTTCTTCAATCTTTGAAAACTAGCGATTTCTTCTTTGGTCATCGACCTATTCCTATCTGAAAACAAAAACCCATTAGAAAAAAAAATCACACGATTGATCGAGCTTGTTTTTGTGATAGGGAGTCGTGAGGGGTCTAAACTTCCAATCGATAAAAAAATGAAGATATACCATATTGAAGATGACGAGCATGCGAGTTCCAACCCGCCATGAGAGAACCCATTTCCTAAGATCTTCTAAACAATTTAAAACGATTAGATCTTTTGCTTTGTAGTTGTTACTTGTATGCATATATATAGTGTCACTTGATGATAACTATATTTAGATATTAATGTTAAATGGTTGACTAATTGATGTTGACAATTAACTAATGTATTATGGTTGTTTTAAGATTCTTATGTTAGGTATACGAAGCCTGCATATGTAATCATATACACGTTATATATTTTGTAATTAATTGTCTAGAAAGGAATTCTCATGTATGTCCGAATGTAAACACAAAAAAGATTCTTCTTAAGGTAATTTTGTAACTTATGATACATATGTGAACATATAAACATGGTGGATCAATTTGTGATATTTGTACGGTTGTACCATTATCATCATGTTTATGAGCTTGTGGCTCAACATCATACTCTCGTAAGTTGCATTATGAAGTAAACAAAGAACATACTAAGTAACGTCAATCATAGCAAATCCTACTTATGGAGTCAAGGAAAGGTGGGATGAAAGCAAACATTTCCTCAAAAGAGATAGAGACACCGCTCTCACCAACACCCTGGCTCTAAAACACCAAATTTTTTTATTATGTTTGTAATAAACAAAGGGAAATTGACCTGTAATAATCCCAACTAGAGGTCATTGACTATTAATAGTTCCACCTTTAAATATTCCCCCTATCAGTCTCACCTTTCACCTATTTTTCCTACACCGGTCACCCGTTAAAAAAAACTTAACGGAGTTATGTTTTTTTTCCAAATTACAAACAGTTTTTTACGGCTTTTGATCAAAACGACGATACAAGTCCATTGATGTAAAACTTACCTCGAAACGGTGCTCCAAACGATGAAAACGACGCTTCAATTCGGGTGTTTAAATTTCCAATTAACAAAAATCAAGTCATTTGGAGCACTATTTCGATGTAAGTTTTACATCAATGGACTTGTATCGTCGTTCTGATAAAAACCCTAAAAAATCTGTTTGTAATTTGGAAAAAAACTTAATTCAGTTAAGTTTTTTTTTTTTTAACGGGGGACCGGTGTAGGAAAAATAGGTGAAATGTGAGACTGGTGGGGGGAATATTCAAAGGTGCGACTGTCAATGGCCAATGAGCTCTAGTTGTGATTATTACAGACCAATTCCCCATAAACAAACCTGAATTCACTCGTTTCTCTCCTTCAAGTTTGAATCATATTGTTTTAGCAACATTCAGAACTTTCATAAAATTTCAAAAAATAAAAGCGCAATTTATACATATGAAAGTCTAAAGTATATATCATGTGAGATGAATAAGTTTTTATAAGAAAAGCTCACCAATGTGAAAGTTTACAAAATAATAATGCTTGCCAAGAGGCTGTGATTGACTGATTCCTCATTTTTTTACAGTCTCTTAAGTGATTTTACATTTGTCTTATTACTTGCTATACTTTAACTATAAAATACCAAACAAACAATTTTCATATTATAACAAGTTGATTAAACACACACACAGAGACTAGAGAGAGACCTGTTCAACATTGGTGACCTTTAGAATGAAATAATGGCCAAGATCATTTTGGTGACCTTTAGAATGAAATAATGGCCAAGACCATGCGAAATGATCGAATGATCCCGTTATTGGTCCAGATTAATAAACACATTTAATCCCTTAGAACATAACATATTTTCAGTAATCCCTAATCAGTTAAACTACTCTATAGTGAAGATGGAATATTGATTAATTAGGAATTAAAAATGATTGTTAGAAATAACCTGTTGATGTGGCCTTATGGATCATTTGGTAACCTTACCATTATGATATAACTAGTCTCTGACAGTTACTTGATGGCAGTAATTGTAAATATTGATTAGTTCAAGGGGCATTTAAGATTTTTCTTTAGGCACCTTTAATTGAGAATACATATAGTTTTCATAACCTACTCATCATTAGTGATCATTGAATTGTTTTTGATTATGGTGAATATAAGAAAACTCCTTAAGAACATCATTCAACTATTCTCTTTAAGAAAAAGAAACATAAGCATCCCAAATACCACTTGCAGGTTATGCGGAGAGGTGGATGAAGACAGTGACCATTTGTTAACATTGTGCTTAATTGCTACGGTAATTTGGCAACATATTAGCGACTGGTGCAAAGTCCCGAATTTCTTTGTGTTCTCAGTAAAAGACCTCGTAAAGATGCATTGTCACGTTAAGGTAAACAAAAACAAGAAGAAATGTATTCAGGCGGTTGTTATCACAGCGGCGTGGTGCATTTGGCAAGCTAGAAACGAGATCATCTTTCGTAACAAGACCACAAACGTTAACAAGATCAAGGAAAACATAAGGGCGTTGGGGTTTCTATGGATTAAGAATCGATCCCCATACAAAGACATAGATTCGAAGGAGTGGTGTAATTTTGCCTTGTAGTTGTTTCGTTTGTTGTTGTTTTGCGGCTCTAGCGGCTTGCTAGTAGCTTTTCTTTTTTTATGAAAGTTGCCGTTCAAAACTATTCTCTTTAATGTGATTAATTAACACAAGGTACCATACTCCTTAAGAACATCATTCAATTATTCTCTTTAATGTGATCAATCAACACAAGGTACCATAAGAGGTTCATGGATTCATCATATTTATCTCAGATCTCTGTTCCAACAAGTAAGTTTTAATCATTTGATGTTTTTTTTCATATGATGAATGTCGGAATTAGCGATAACTTTTGTATGACATGATTGACGTCTGATAGCAGATAAAGTTATTGAATAAGGCTGCAAAATGGTATAAAATCAAACATAGAACAAGAAATAGCGACAAAACGGTGACCAAAACTTTATTGATTTACCCAAACCAAGAAAACACCCCCAAATACCCTGGATCTTACAGATTGTAAGATCTTTGAACAATACAACAAAGATGATCAACTGATGAACTATCAGTCGATCTGAAACAACAACTACAAGATTTCACAAGAGATCAAACAAGATCACACAGGATCAATATAACAAACCCTAATCGAAATAGGAGAGAACAAAGAAGATTGTGGAGGTGTTAAAGTGACAATTGAAACCCCTAACACCCCTTATATATGCTGACCACATGATAGTTTCAATCCAACCCTTTAACTTTCACATCTTCCCTTGACGAACAACCATCAGACCCTCCAAGTTCCCATCATGTACACTCAACACCTTTATCACTTACAAACAAACTAACAACTTATAAAGTTGTTACATAACAATATATTTTGCACATGAATTATAATCTATACATATCTCAACATGCCCCCTTAATTCATGTGGAAAAAATTATGTTGAAGAACATTTAGTCCTTTAGTAAAAATGTCAGCTATTTGATCATCAGTATGAACCTTTTCTGGTTCATTAACACCACTTGCAATTTTCTCTTTTAGAAAATGCAAGTCTATCTCAAAGTGTTTGGTTCTTTCATGAAAAACCAGATTTAATGAGATAGATATTGCAAATTCACTATCACAAAACAATTTAACAAGCATATCACAATTGACCTTTAACTCTTGCAACACATTTATAGTCCACATAATCTCATAAGTGGCTGAACACATAGCTCTGTGTCCAGCCTCTGCAGTGGATCTTGAAACCACACTTTGCTTTTTTACTTTTCTAGGAGACAGGTGTGTCTCCTAAGAACACCCCAAAACCAGTGACAAATTTCCTTGTCATAATACACTTAGCCCAGTCAGCATCAACAAATGCACAAAGAGATTTATGACCAGTTTTCTTAAACACAACTCCACTACCATGTGACAGCTTTAAGTATTTAAGTAACCTTAAAGCTACATTAAGATGAGCTTGGCATGGATTGTGCATAACTTGACTCAAAAACTGAACAACATAGTTTATGTCAAGCCCAGTTAAAGACAAATATATTAACTTTCCAATTAATTTTTGAAAACCACTTGGATTTTGTAAAGCTTGTTGCTCTTTAACGGTTTTATTAGTGACCAAATAACTTTGTTCAGTTGGAACAACAACAAGTTTACAACCCAAATATACAAATTCACTCAACAGTTCAAGACAATAATTTCTTTGTGTTAAGCAAATGCTATCACCAGAATACAAAACCTCAATTCCCAAAACATATATAAGCAAACCTAAGTCTTTAATTTGAAAATTTTCACTTAAACATTTTTTAACCTTTTCGATCTCACTGTTACAGTTTCCTGATACTACAACATCATCAACATATACTTACAAAACAACAAACACATCTTTATTAGATAATATAAACAAGGAATGATCACATACACTCTATACAAACACCATATTAATAAACACAACAGTTAATTTTTATTCCATTTTCTAGGGGCTTGTTTCAACCCATATAAAAACTTTAACAATTTACACACTTGTTTATTATCTTTTGAATAATAACCCTGAGGTAGAGACATGTAAACATCCTCAGACGATGACCCATAAAGGAAAGCATGATTAATGTCTAACTGATATAATGACCGGTTGTTATTCACATCAAGTTTTATGACTAATCTAACAGTAACCATCTTAACCACATGTGAGAATGTTTCACCAAAGTCAATACCCTCTCTGATTATAACCTTTGGCTACTAACCTAGCCATAAACCTCTCTACTTCACCATTTGATTTATACTTCACTTTATAAATCCACTTACAACCTATAACCTTTCTACTAGGTGGAAGATCAACCACTTCCCAAGTATTGTTCCTAAATAAAGCTTACATCTCTTTGTTCATGGCTCCAACCCATCTTGGGTCTTTCACAACCTCATTATAAGTAGTGGGTTCAACAGTTTTATTTAAGTTACTCACAAAACACAAATTTTCAGTTGACAAACAAGCATAATTCACAACTCTATCCATACCATATTTAACTTTCTTATCAAGAACGAAATCACTAAGTTTTTTGTGGCATAGACACACTTTTAGTAGACCTTAAACTTTGAATTATACCCCCAGATAGGTTGGTCTCATCAATTGATTCTTCTGTGTCCTCTGCCCTACCATTACTACTTTGTCCACTACTACTCACATGCCTATCTCCTATATGTTAAATACCTTCAACATCGGTGGCAGTGGAAGATGTAGAGGGTTCTAATGGTTGCTGATCATCACTAGAAGAACCATGAGAACCATGAGGACCATTATTACCCTCTTTATCATTGGATGTTAAAGGAACTTCAGGTTTAAATGTTTCAAAACAATCAAAGAAATTTACATGATTCAAAGTCTTATCAACACCAACTTCTTGATTATTTCACTGTTTAACCTTAAAAGAGTAAACAGTTTCATAAAACTTTACATCTCTAGAAAAAAAAACACTTTTCATTCATCTAAACTTTACAACTTATATCCCTTTTTTTTACAATAGAATACCCAATAAGTACACATTTATCAGCATGATATGCAAACTTATCAAACTCATTAAGAATCATACTAAAACACAAACACCCAAAGTTCCTTAGATGTAACAAAGAGGGCTTAAAACCAAAAACTACTTCATAAGGACTTTTACCATTTAACACATAAGAAGGTAACCTGTTAATTAGATAAACAACAGTTAGAATACAATCTGACCAGAACTTCAGTGGTAGACCTCCCTGAAACATTAGAGCCCTGGCTATGTTTAACAAATGCTTATGCTTCCTTCCACCACACCATTATGTTGTGGTGTGTAGGAGCAAGTAATTAGATGTAAAATACATTTTGAATTACAAAAGAAAACACTTCACAAACTTAGTCCCATTATCTCTCTTAAACATCTTAATCCTTTGTCTAAACTGAGCTAGAATCAATTCATAAAAACTTCTTAGATTCTCAAAAATTTCGATCTTTTATTTTAACAAATAACACCAAACAATTCTTGAAAAATCATCAACAACTGTTAAAATATATTTATAACCTTCATAACTAGGGACCCTATAAGGTCCCCACAAATCTAAGTGAATTAACTCTCCCACATACTTAGTTTTATGCTCACTGAGTGGAAATGAGACTCTAACCTGTTTTGCTTTATGACATATTTCACAAGGATCATGTTCAACAATTTTAATATCAAGCTTATCTTTTAAAATAACCAGGACCTGATCAGAGGGATGACCTAACCTACTGTTCCACATATTTGACTTAACCACATAATTAAAACTCATATTCAGAGAATTACCATTATTTCCCATAAAATATAGACCATTATCCTGGCTACTAGCCACCAAGACTTTCTTTGATTTGGAGTCCTGTATCATATAACTCTTCTCACTAAAAACAACCGACAACTTATTATCCCTAGCAAGTCTATGAACAGACAACAAATTTACACTATACTTTGGCACATAAAAGACATCTTTTAAAACAACATTAGTTATTAGATTTAAATCCCTAATTTTCATAACCTTAACACTAGTTCCACTAGGATGACTAACTCTTAGATCAAATTCAGAGACATCAACACAATTAAACATGTCTTTATCTATTTTAATCATATGTTGATTAGCACCCAAATATACTATCCAATTATAGTCATTTCCAAGATTAATAGAACCAGAACAACTCACAAAATTACACATACTAGAATACTTACCTCCCATATTATTATTCTGTGACACTGTTCCAGATTTTTCACCAACTACATTCAACAATTTGCTAATCTGCTCAGAAGTAAAAGGTAACACATAAGTACTAGCAGAAGCAGAAGACCTAAGATTCACATAAGATTTATTATTTCCAAAGCTATTTTCCCCAGATTGATTACCAACCCTTCTTTTAAAACCTGGAGGATATCCAATAACCTCAAAATATCTATCTACAATCTACCCTATCATATTACAATGTGTACATTTTAAATTTGGATTAGGACTCCTAGACAACCTACGTTTGGGATCAAAAGTTTGGTTTGATTTAGACACAAAAAACACATTCTGACCTTTTGATCCCTTACTAGAAAATCTGTGTGATTCCTCTCTAGAAACTATAGAGAAAACAACTTTGACTGAAGAAAATGGTTCCCTTATTAACAGATTTGTTCTCACAGGCTGATAAACATAATCAAGGCCTATGAGAAACTGCATTAGTTTTATTAAGGTTGTAAAATCATTGTAGTTTTTAGCAGCCTAACAAGAACATGAAGGCAAATGAAGCATATCATCAAACTGCTTCCACATAGTTTCAGCTTATTATAATATTCAGCAACAGTGCTACCATTTTGAGAAATACAAATAATCTTTTTATACAAATCATAAACAACAGAACCATCAACCTTATCAAAAGACTTTTTTTAACCAGTCCAAACTTCAAAAGCCAATATAGAAAAAAAACTTGACCAAGAAATAATTCTTCAGAAACAAAATTTAACAACCAAGTCAAAACAACATAATTACACCTATCCCATTGATTAGCCAATTCATCATCGTCCTTAGACTTTTCACATTTACTATCTATAAACCCATATTTATTCTTAGCCTCTAATGCAAGTTTCATAGCACTAGACCACACTGTATAATTTTCACTTCCTTTCAACTTTATACTAACAATAGTTAATGCACTTGAGTCACTAGGATGTAAATACAAGGGATCACCAATATCAAGTTTACTAATAAGAGTCATAGAAGAACTAGCATCACCAGTCATCTTTACAAACAACAAATACCAAATGAAACAATTAACAATGTACAAGAACAAAGTAATACACAAAGCTATATGTGTCAGGGGCCAGATTCCAGGTTCATTACTCTAAAGGTGCTTGGACAAGTCTTAACACAGAAGCTATACCCTAGGAACCTGTAGGATCAAATTGTGACCCAAAGGAGTCAATCAGAAGAGTTCTAATCCGTTTCAGAGGCGGAAACAGAGAAACGAATTTGTAAAACAGCTGAATTCACTTTAAATTGCCTTGTTTATTGATTTAACACAGTTTACAATCAAACGGCACATTAGCAGCACTTCGGTACCGGAATCACAGAATGTTCCAAATGATTTCGCTTGGGAGGTATATATAGTGTGTTAATTACGCGTGAAACATCCTCGAGCGGAATTAGAATTCCAAGCGGAATCTAATTCCGCACGGAAATACAACTCTCGCTCTTTCAAGCGAAATTACAACAACTTTACTTTCAAGCGGAATTAACCTCCAAGCGGAATTACCTAAAAATCCTATTTCTCGAACTACGCGCCCTGATCTAACATACTTAGTACAAGACTCGATACAAGACGAAATCGACAGACGTATGCACCAACAGACTCCCCCTCGAATGTTGACGAGTCTTAAGTGTCGAGTCTTCAACGTCTTCAGTCTTTATCAGTCTTTGGGCTTCCAGAAACTCTATCTGGCTTTTATCACACTCTAACTCTTTCTTCTGCTCATCTCCCCCTCGGATGATGCTCTATCAATCTCTTGCATCTTCAGGATCAAATTCCTAGCTCTTGCATCTTCAGACTCTCTTTCTCTAACAGACTCCCCCTCAAGTTGTACTGGGATCGTAGTCTGGCTTTCACAGGATCAGGATCGCAACCTGGCTCTATATACAGAATCAAACTCCAGGCTGTCCTGCACATCCTCTTCCTCAAAGTAAAATTTACAAATTTAACAATTTGACAAATTTAAACTTTAGCAAGAATCTATCTGAAAGATTTAGCATTTAATATATCTGATGACCACTTGAAATTTAACTTTCAAACAAAATCTTCCCAAACCTGTTCGTCATGATTAGCACTTGAATTTTGAAAATCAGCTTTTCATTATCAGTTGTCGAAAATCTTTTTGAATTTTCAAAAATTTATGCTAAAACACACTGAAACTCTTTTTGGATTTTTGATATGAAATACAGTAAAGAAATATTTACAGACAATATTTTTGCGAGTTTGTGCAAGAGGATCATATCAGTTTATGAGACACATCACTAACACCATTAAGCTTTAAACATTTTAAGCTCTAAACAGTTCACTTAGATTGTCAGTATATTGGTTCACTTAAATTCTCACACAAAGTTCAACTGTTTCGAGATACGAGATTAATGTTTTAAGCACTTAAACTTATTCGCGTGTCCCACCACTTGAATATACTCCCGTATCCAGATCCCAATATTCAGTCTTACAGGTGAGTATACCTAGATGATATCTGTAAAAGGGTTAAATGCGAAACCATGAGAGCTCAGGTCAGAAATTTCGTTCAACAAAGAGATGACGGCTCGTCTTTTGGTGTGTTCCCTTTAGAGAATCTTCTCTTCAACAGCACATGATTAGCATTTTTCAATGTTTCATCATTTTTTGTACTGAGGGCAGCGCTATATTTCAAGCAAGTAGGAAGTATTATACGGGGACTAGCCCATTGCTTCCGCAAAATCATAAGTCCCGGGATAATACCCCAGATATCACTGAGTATAAAGACCTAGTATCTCAGAAAGAGGGACCTTTCAAACAAGATTTCGGGGGTTACCCATATATCCAAGAAATGTTCCTCACGAGATAAGCAAGTTTGAATTTTAGGTTTATATCTCGAAAACAATTTACTGAATGTGCAAAAACCTACTGGCACATCCACAGTGAGATTGTTTATCACATTTTATGACTTTCCAATTCTTTAGCATGTTGTGATAGTCCACTGATGAACTATCATTTCCTCTTTTCACAACAAGACTCATTTTGAAAATTTTCAATGTTTTTGGCTTTTTCTGGATTTATCATGTTTTTGTATTTTTCAGATTTTCTAATATGTAAGAACATTGAAAACAAACTGTACAAGCAAAGTGACAACTGATTTTCAAGCTTCAATTCGCCATCCTCTTGGCAGAAACAATCAGAACTCCCCCTCACAACAAACTATTTTCCCATTAAGATTTCAAAACACTTAAGTTTGTTTTAATCAAAATGGTTTTTCCGGAAAATAAGTTGTGTTGATTTTACCACTTGTAGGTTGGGGTTAGATCATCACATTGTTCTATTACCATCTTTGAACAATTTTTACAATCTTAGGTTTTCACAACAACTACCACTTGTAGAAAATCAAGTACAACTTAATGTCCCTGATTTACCACTTGTAGGTCAAGCCAATCAAACCTGATACAAAGAATGATGCTGATTCCTGCTCCACTCTTACCAACCTGGGAGCTCCGGCAAGTCACACTTAACCATTTTAAAAACATTTCAATAAAAATGCCGATTCATGCTCCGCGATTACCAACTTGGGAGCTCCGGCAAGTCAGGACTTTAGTTAGGAAATACTTTCCCCCAAGCCTGACCAGCATTGGGAGATTCTGGTACACATCTATCCCACCAACATTTTGATTTGTAAAATTCTTTTGCACCCTTTACTTTCCCATCGACCATTTTCCCGAAAATATGTTTAATTTTTTCATTAAACACCTTTTCAACATCAAATTCTTTCTTACCAGCAAAGAATTGATCTGAAATTTCAACCTTACCAACTTTCTTCTTCAAATTTTCTTTTGACAATGTTGGAAAATTTTCATCGTTCAACTTAGGAACGGGATTCACAACCTTTTCCTCAACAAATGACTCCTCTGATTTTATGGAATCAGATTCATTGTCAGAACTACTTTCAGATTTAACAACCCACTTTTGTTTGTTCAAATCACCTTTCCTTTTGTAAAAACGTTTTGAAGTTTCTCCAACTTCCAAAATTGATTTATCAAACATTTTAACCTTTTCTTTTACTTGTTCTGATTTACCAACACATTTCCTTCTCATTTCAGAGTTAGAAGAAACTTCCTGTTTTGTATAATTGGACTCTTGACAGTTCCAAGCTATGTGTCCAGCTTTTTGACACTTGAAACAGGTTCTTCTGTCAACTCTTGGAGCAAACTTCTTCACATTCCTCTTTACTTTAGCAAGAAACTCTTGATTCGATTGTTTCCAGGAAGGTTTCTTCTCCTCTTCATCAGAACTTCCTCCTGCAACAAATTTTGTTTTTGGTTTATAATTTTTCTCATTTTTATAACTTTCAGAGAACTAAAACCAAGACCTTTCTTTTTGAAATTACTGTTATGGTTTGGTTTCTTTTGAAAACCATAACCACAACCGTAACCCATTTTCCTGTTTACTCTTTGTTGAATTCTCGAAGAAGTGTATTTGTTAGGTTTTCATCAAGATTTAAATCTTTTATTTCAGAAATGTTAATTTCTATTAATTTGAAAACCTGTTTGATCTTTTCAGTTTTGACACTTCTTATTGGAAATTCTTCATCAGAATATAATTTGTCTGAATCACTCAAAGTATATGCCACTTTGATTGATCCATCATTCAAATTAGATTTTGATAACAAGAATTCTTTATTGTAAGCTCTTTTAACCGGTGAACTCGGACTCTTTTCTGACGAACTCGAAATTTCAGACTTAGACTCCGGTTTTGACTCTTCATCCATATCCAACACCTGATCGACAACTTTCTTTAATAACTCAGACTCATGATCAGTGCCAGACGCTGTGAATGTGACATCAATATTGTCTGGTAATTCATCAATGATTTCAGACTTTAACTTGATGTTGAGAGCCTTATTTACTCGTTCCTCATTTGGCTTTATGGGAGAATAACTTTCATAGATCGGGGGCGGACATCTGTTATACTTGACACTTTGTTTCTTACCAGTATCAGTATCTTCAGTCTTTTTCTCCTTGAATGCCTCAAGACCTGCAACAGTAGGATAAACACGATCAATCAAATAATCATATGTTGTATAACTCATTGATGATCTTCTGCTTCATCATTAATGTTGAGCTCATTTTTGACATAGCAGCATCAATTTCTGAGTTTGTCCTTTTCAACCCATCAACTGTTTTGTTCAACACATCGTATGACTCTTTCACATACTTCACATCAGACAGTAAATTTTCTTTCAGCTTTTCCAGCTCACTAATCTTCTTGTCTTTCTCCTCACAATGTTTGCAAGACTCCAAACATTTCAAACATTATTTTTCAACTTCAACCAACCTTTCAATTATCTTTTCAACCTCGATAGTCTTTTCAACTTCAACAATTTTTTCTACTTCGACGATTTTTTCTATTTCGACAAGTTTTTCCACTTCTACTAATTTTTCAACCTCAACAATTTTCTCTACCACTTTCTCCACTTCAACGACTTTCTCTACTACTTTCTCAGTTGCTGGTTCAACGTTTGCTTCTCCAGCTTCTGTCTTTGCCTTTTTATCAACTAGCATTTTTGCTACTTCCAGCTCTCTCCTCAATTTGGCAATCTTCTTCTGATTCAGCATCTCAACTTTATCTGCAAAAAAGAAATTAAAACTGTCAGGATCTATGCCTTTTCTTGCTTTGTTAAGATGTTCTTCCTCATCATCAGTATCAATATCACTTCCAAGATCTGGAAAAATTTGGATTCTTTTCCGACTAGCCTCATCTTCACCCTGAATTCTAGCAACAAAAGCTGAACTTAAGTGTGGTTTTTCTTGAACGTATTTATCCCAGCTAAAACCTGCAGCCATTTTCTCATCATCTTGATCAATGATACCATAATAAGCTTTCTTATTTGCATCTTCGATCATTTTCCTTTTTCCATCATCAATGTCCGGAGCATGTGCAGTTTGTGGTTCTCTTTGTTGAGTAATCTGATGAAAAATTGACTTCTGATAATAATCATTCTTTTGGTCATAATCTTCTTTGATTAGCATTGGATTTCCAAATTTACCACTAATCAAACTTTCATATGATTCCAACATAGTAACAAGTGATGCCATGTGCTGCTTAGTCATTTCCAGAGACAGATTTTGGCCATTCTGAATGTTCAAAGTAACATTGCATTGAAGATTCGTTGAGTCCTGTCTTTGAGGACTTGATGTTGTATGATTTGGATCAAAGCTTGAAAATGAAGACGAAGATCCACCACTCTGAGTTACATTACTACTCTTTGTTCCAGACGAACTGTCAGCACTAAAACCAGTTTGGATCTTTGGGCTGGAGCTGGGGGTAGCCTCAAACTTGTTCCCTCTGTAATATAAACTGACATCTTGTTGAGCATTTAGATTCGTCATGATAGCAGTTTTCTGAATATCCAATTCATGCTCCTCAATTTTCTGAATGAACTGTGCCAAATTCATATTCTCAGACTTCCTCATGTGTTTCACAATCATCAAGTAAGTTCCCTACTTATGCTGTGGTAATGCTTCAGCAAGTTTATCAACCCATTCATCATCATCTTTCTTAATGTCCAATCTTCCCATTTCCAATACCAGATGACAATATCTATCAATTGTCTGCTTTGTTGTTTCATGGTCAAAAGCTGCAAACATATCGAACGATTTCTTCAATAACGCCTTTTTGTTTTTGATCATATCTGCACTTCCTTTGAATTTCTGAATCAATGCTTCCCAAATTGACCTAGCTGTACCATTATGTTGGAGCAAAACAAAGATATCTTCTTTAATCGCTTGTTGAAGAATACTGATCATCATTTTCTCACTTGTAAATTTCAATTTGTCACTCTCTGAATAATCACAAATAGCTTTTTCAATCCCACGTTCATTCTTTGGTTTCTCATAATCTTTCAACAATGAACACCATGCGTCAAATTTATAGGCTTGCACCCAGTTCTCAAATCGATTTTTCCAACCTTGAAAATCCTCAATGTACATGAGTTTTGGCGGTTTCTGATAAGTTCCTGTCTCATTCTCATTGTACACAGTTTCAGCAGCTGTAACTGGTGCAATCGGTGTCGCAAACGCATTGTAGAAATCCTCGTCCATGATTCGGCAAATGGTTATCACAAATTCACTAGTTCAAACGAAATCAGAAGTCTCAAATGGAATTACTCTTCAAGCGAGATTACCTGCAAAACAAACTTCAAACGAAATTAAAACTTCACGCGGAATTACACAAACGGAATTACTACCTTCAATCGGAATTAGTAATTCCACACGGAATTACTTCACACGATATTACCCTTTGATTTGGAATTAGTGATTTCGTTTGAAAACTTCAAACGAAATTACAGATTCAAGCGGAATTAATAATTTCGTGTGAACCGGCTCAAACGAAATTACACATAGAAGCGGAATTAGTTAATTTCGTTTGAAAATAATCTGTGATTCCAAGCGGAATTAGGCTGACGTCATCTTTTTCGTTCTGAATTTGAAGCGGAATTACTTTTTTTTTATCAAATTTTGATTGAATTAAGGTCCAATTTTCTCAAGGATTCATTAAAACATTGTTTCGAATGTTATATGTGATATTCAAACCGTTTTGACCGTTAAAAATTGTTCAATTTCAAAAAGAAGGTGTAGAAGTCAGATATAATGGCTGTTTTGGCAAGAACTCTTCTTCCTGAGCTCTGATACCACATGTAGGATCGAACTGTGACCCAAAGGAGTCAATCAGAAGAGTTCTAATCCGTTTCAGAGGCAGAAATAGAGAAACGGACTTGTAAAACAGCTGAATTCACTTTAAATTGCCTTGTTTATTGATTTAACACAATTTACAATCAAACGGCACGTCGGCAGCACTTCGGTACCGGAATCACAGAATGTTCCAAATGATTTCGCTTGGGAGGTATATATAGTGTGTTAATTCCGCGTGAAACATCCTCGAGCGGAATTAGAATTCCAAGCGGAATCTAATTCCGCATGGAAATACAACTCTCGCTCTTTCAAGCGAAATTACAACAACTTTACTTTCAAGCGGAATTAACCTCCAAGCGGAATTAACCTCCAAGCGGAATTACCTAAACATCCTATTTCTCGAACTATGCGCCCTGATCTAACATACTTAGTACAAGACTCGATACAAGACGAAGTCGACAGACGCATGCATCAATAGAACCAACTAGTACACAACAACAACAAATAGAAAGATTGCAACAAGTAAACACGAAGGGTGATCAATGCCGGTCCGACTAGCCAGGTAACAGATTATACCTAAGACACAACAATGCAGTGTAACAGAAAATAAAAAGATGGGAAAAGAAAGATCTCACAACAGCGTATAACTCCAAACGGATCTGAAGTGTAGCCTTCTAGGGTTACCAGTTACATATCAGAAGACAAACAACAACCTGGTCAGTTTGCCCTGAAACCTTCTAGGGTTTCAGAGACCAACACAAGACTATAAAAGCTTAAACAGATATAGAGATCTCTACAATATCCACCAAACCTTAGCTAGGGTTTCAATCACACCAGATCTTGGACAACACACTTCCTAAGACTAAGATCTAGAATGTTCTTTGAGAAGTGAAGAACACTGATCCACCAGAAAACCTCCGATCAACTTCAATAAACCAGATCTAACCCTAGATCTCACCGCAGAAAACCCAGATCCAGACCCAAGAGCTCAAAATAGCTTTGATACTATGTAAAATGGTATGAAATCAAACATAAAACAAGAAATAGCAACAAAACGGTGATCAAAACTTTATTGATTTACCCAAACCAAGAAAACACCCCCAAATACCCCGAATCCTACAGATTGTAAGATTTCTGAACAATACAACAAAGATGATCAACTGATTAATTATCAGATGATCTGAAATAACAACTACAAGATCTCACAACAAGAGATCAAACAAGATCACACACGATCAATACAACAAACCCTAATCGAAACAAGAGAGAACAAAGAAGATTCTGGAGGTGTTAAAGTGACAAATGAAACCCCAACACTCCTTATATATGTTGACCACATGATAATTTCAATCCAGCCCTTTAACATTCATATCTTCCCTTGACGAACAACCATCAGACCTTCCAAGTTCCCATCATGTACACTCAACGCCCTTATCAGTTACAAACAAACGTAACAACTTATAAAGTTGTTACATAACAATATATTGTGCACATGAATTATAATCTATACATATTTCAACAAAGGCACCGATCATTTACCAATAAGTAAAGTTTTTTTTTTGGGTCGTTAAAAATTTAGAAATATAGACAAGTCCAAAATCACACTAGTCCAGATGCTTATATATGTGTGTGTGTGTGTTATTTTGGTTTATTCGAGTATGTTCAAATAAAAGAACTTAAATTCGAAATCGACTTGAATTCAGCTAATCAAATTCGAATTTCGAGTTATTTAAGTGTGATTCGAATAATGAACACCCTTACCATTGTGTGATGACGTTCCGCGTCCCGGTTACTTACGCGGCCTCGCACTCGCGCCCCACACTAACACACTACCAGTGTGGCCTCATTTTTTATTACTTGTGATTAACTAACAAAATAATAAATTAAATGCTTTTTTTATGTTCGGTATACCTAATCAGACTTATCAATCTATTAATCGAGTAATTTAAATTCATTGTACAGATTTAAAGTCGTCCTCATTTATAATAATTTATCGAAACATAGATATTAAATTCGTCGTCACTTATAATAATCTATGGAAACATAGATATTAAGAAGTCATTTTTATTTATTTTGAAAAGTCCTCTTTCACCATTTTCAAGTGTAAATCAATAGGAAAAGAAAGTCAAATAAGAATTAAGAGGCGTTACATACATACATATATATGTATGTGTGAATAATAATTTTATAGTCTTACATTCTCCAATTTTTTTTGAAAGGTGTGAATTATTCTAGCTTACAACAATATACGTTGTGTTTGAAATGAAGTTACATTACTTTATTTCTATTTTTTCCGTGTGTGAGATAAAAAAATTTGGGCCCTAGTCAACCTTATGTTGTTTTTTATTTAGGCCTAGTCGTTAATCCATTACACATTAAAACAGTTGGACTTCTGAATTTGATTGACAAAAACAGTTGGGCTTCTAAACAGCTGGGCTTTAACGTTTTTGGTTCATAAATCTATACCCTTTAAGTTTTTTTCTTAGAAACATATAGATTTTTTTTTTTTAAAATGTATTTATAAAAAATAGATATAAATTTTTTTCGGGCACTATTTCGATTTGGAACCAAAGTGATCGCCTACCCGACACTTGCTCTGGGCCGACCTTGACTAAATATATAGTTGCCTACTCATTGGTTTGAACATGACACGAAGAAAAAATATAGAATAAATTACACGTTTTGTCTTTAACTTTATCCCAACTTGCACCATATGTACTTTGTCTTTAGGAATTGCAGTGAGTATCCTTTATTTGAAACTTTTGCACACCACAAGTCTTTTACACTAATCTCCATCGATTTTCTTCGTTAAGACCAGTCATGTGCCCCTCACATGAGGGGCAAAACTGTTAATATATCATTTTTATGTAAATTACATATCCTTTAATAAAAACATATCAGGTTAATATATATGCAGTGCCATTTATCAAATTAGAGTTGCTATTTTTTTATTCTCAAGCTTCAAAACCACTAAACTTCAAAACTTTCAAATTCATGAAATTAATATTTGGCGTATGCAAAACCTGCACAAAACAAAGTTTAAAAACTACTAAAAACTAGTTAAAAAATTGTTGTCAATAGCCCACATAATATGATCAAAACCTATAGAAAATAAAGTTTAAAAACTGCTTAAACCATCCAAAAGTCAAACAACCAAATGCCATTGCCAAAGTGTCAAATTACACACCATATTGTTCCAACAACCAAAAGAACAAGTTTCAAAAGACCATATTGTTACAGCAACCAAAAGAACGAGTTCCAGAATACATGTTTTTAAACAAAACACTTTCTTAATCAAATAACATTTTTGACCCTAAGCATCACCCCAACACACAACTCTCAACCTTTTTGTAATCATGTTTAAGAATCCTCAACTTCTTTCTAGTTTCAACATCATGCATTTTGATGAGATCCTTACCTCCTGCATCCAAAAGCTTTTCTAGTGTAGAAGTTGCTTTTGTTTTCATTTTTATTCCTAAGATTATAATAAGATATTTAGAAAGGTTTTTCCTAACACTACTCTCATTCACTTTGATGAGATCCTTACCTCTTGCTTGGTTCCAAAAGCTTGTCCTGTGATGTTTTTTAATGAACCTGAAATATTTTTTTTAAAGGACTATATATGTAATTTACATAACAAAAATTATAGAATGATAGTTTTGCCTCTCACGTGAGAGACACATGACTGGTCTTAACCAAGAAACTGGATGGATGTTAGTGTAAAGAACATGTGGTGTGCAAAAGTTTCAAATAAAGGACACCTAGTGTAACTAGTTTAATACCCGTCCGGTGGACGGGTTACGTTGATGTATTATATATAGTAATAACATGAATGAAAATATGAACACAAAGAAATAAAATAGAGCGTCAGATTACACAAAATTATACGAACAACGTGATAAACAAAGCTAACATATAGTAAGCTTACACAAAATTAAAAAACATGACATACAAAAACACTATTCTTTAATTTATAATCCAGAAAATAACATGCCTAGTATGACAATATACAAAATCATCTCTTAATAACTCTTATGTACCAAAAGAGGTCTCATGTCTCAAATGAGAAAAATAAAAAAAAAACAAAAAACTATTGTATTATACCCGTCTGGTGGACGGGTATTTTACCGTAATAATATATACCTTGATCTGACATTGGCTATAGCTTTTAATAAAATCAAATAACTCTTATGTACCAAAAGAGGTCTCATGTCTCAAATGAGAAAAACAAAAAAACTATTGTATTATACCCGTCCGGTGGACGGGTACTTTACCGTAATAATATACCTTGATCTGATATTGGCTATAGCTTTTAATAAGAATAATTTCAGGCTTTAGAGTTTAGATCACAATGTAATCTAAAGCCTCCAAATATTTCCCATTCAAGAAAAATATTGAGCGTATGATATGTAAACAGAAGAGGTATCAATTTTACAAAACTATTCAAACATTTACGGATCAACAAATATAAGGAAATAAATCACAGACATTTGACATATTGCAATTCATTATTAACAAAATGATAGGGCAAATTTGACCATGTCCATTCTATGTCAATTGCATTTTATAACCACACAAAATTGCAATAGAACAAAATGACATTAAGCATCAATTATCTCAAACCATTTTCAGCCAAAATAAATGTCCTAAAAGCATACCAAATCAAAACAAATGCAAAAAGAAATGATCAGTGAGTGATCTGTAAAGACGTAAGCTGGCCCGTTCTAAGATCATCAACTTCAGCTTCGGCTTTAACTAACCGCATCTAAATCCTCGCCATTAATTCTGAAGTCATCTGGATCATTTACATTGATTCATAACAACATTACCTATATCCATCTTACCAGGTGCATTGGACTCACTTCATCAAGTCGGTATCCAGGGGGTCCAACCTCACCAGAAGAGTCTGGCTGCACAACCAAATATGTGTCTCTTCCTTTATTAGACCCTTTACATGAAACCTCATGCATCATGACACAAGCAGAATTCCCAGTAGGCTTCAAAATCCCTTTACTTTCCTTTATCCGGGCTTCTCTGCTCACTTCACTTTGGACTCTCTTGTAATCCAAACACTTACTAAAGAAATTGAAATTATCAAACGTGAAGTTTAGTCATTTCAACATACAAAGCCTTCAATTCTATATATACAGCCCGGAAAAAAAAAAAAACAAATCAAAGATAAGTTAACCAACTGAAAATCAGATAGATGGAATACAGATCATATAAACGATGAGTCAAAACCATTTATAGAACTTCGCTACCTATATAAAAGGAAAGTTTATTGTTTGGGTAATCCCATGAGTCGGTTGTATCCGCGTTGGCTAGGGATGAGTTCGGTATTACCGGTACCGGTACCGAAAATTGTCAAATGTGGGTACCAATACAAAAAATGTTCGGTACGGTACGGTACCAGTATTTTTGTGTAAAATTATGTAAATTTCCGGTACCATACCAAAAATACCGGTACCGAAAACTCCAAAAAGTGGGTACCGAATCGGTAGCGAAAAAATATTAGGTACCGTACCAAGTCCCAAATGCTCATCCCTAGATCCGAACATATACGCCCATTGTTGTCATCCTACCATTAGATCCAGGTGAGAACTATTGAAAATTAGACATCAAAAACAAATTCCCTTAACATTCACATTAAAAAACCAATAGAAAATAACAGTTCTATAGCACCAAATGAACCCAGTGCACACTAATGAAAAATATTTGATTACACCAATATATAATAACCTCCAAATACGGCTCCTAAGACACAAGTAATGCTACATGTGTAAGCTGCAGAAGACTTGTGAAATAGTTGGATGATTAGGACTTGTGAAATAGTTGGATGATTAGGATTTCATCACAGATACATTGCCCAAGATCCCCTTCACCCCTGGTTGACATCATTTAATCTCAAAAGTTCACTATGTTATGGATAATTCACATATACATTCCTATGAGCTTATCTTGAGCTCTCCTTATCTCACTGCACAATATCAGAAACCATTGAAATTGTAGCTTGGGTCGAAAATGGGCCGGTTGGGTAGCCGGTCAAACCAGTCGGAGGGTAAATTTAATACTTTATGAGATGTGATCAGTATACCACCTCTTTTACTCAGCAAACGGTACACCACTAATATAACATCTGCAACCCCCACTTGGACCACTTCATACCACCACCACCACCACCACCACCCCCTCTTTGATGTTGCGGTTGGGGTGGGGGGTGTGTGGCGGTACACCTGGCTGTTACCTGTCACAAACAAAAAAAACACATTAAAAGAAAGCCATCAATGATAGGCAACACCATTAGGAAGTAACAGCATGGTTAAAATTAAAATCAAACAACTTTGAATAGATTTTCACTTACGGAACATATCCGATCCTTCCATCCACAAAAGCATTCGCCTCAAAACCATGCCCGCTGTCCTAGGTCCCCTTCCATAGGAAAAATATAATTTAAAATAGATAAATCAACAAAAGGATATATGACACATGTAATCCCATATGTTAAAAAAATGCAAAATCATCAATTTAATAACAAAAAACTAAAATACAAGAATAAGTTTGCATACACTTCTTAACGTAAATTGATAGAAAAGAGCACCTGTGAATAAATATCCTGGACCTCCATAGCCTGCACCCAAAGCACCATATGCACCTCCAACCAAACCCTAACCAATATGCAGAGGGTGGCTTGGAAGTATACCAGCAGCCTTCTGTGCGCAAAAACCAACTCAAGTTGCAGCCTATGTGATATTGCAAAAAAAACCAACATAAGTTGTATGAAGTAATGAACCTACAAGATATTTGAACAAAACTCAATGTTTAAATATTAAAAAAATAAAATTCAAACAACCCTGTAATGATAACTTTCATTGTACAGATACGGAAAGCAAATGCGTTGATTAGTTTTGTATACCTAGTAAGGTCATGGTGGATAGAATTGTGTTTTCCGGCAACACACGAAGGCATTTATTAATGCCTTCTTTGGCCATACAGCCTCTCTCCTTCTTCGATTTCTTCAACCAACATGCCCACATGAATCATATAATCTTAACATTCAAATAATGAATTAATTCAACCACAATTTAGGCTAAAAAGGTTAAAAACCATACCCAAAATCAATTGAAACTACTAATGTTCGCTAAGAACAATAATCTAGATTTTAGATAGGAAACAAATTTGGAATTTAAGTTGTAAAAAGGTACTGAATTACATAGTTTTATGAATCTAGGATTAGATCAATGGCTGATAGAAAGCATGCAAACCTTCAAATCCGCCGAAAACTGGTTATTACCAGAGCTACTATCCGTGGCTGCAATTCCGACACCATTACTTGTGCCAATTGATGTCCCTGAACAATCATCATCCATCAAAATCAAATAGAATAAAAAAAACTCTAGGGGTTTTCCTTAAATCAGAAAATCACAAATTGAGAAAACATCTAATATTAACATTAAAAGAAGAATTGGGCAGAATCCCATATGATAACAAACAATGCAATAATAATGGAGTTGTGGTGGAAGATGGTTAATGGTGGGGAGACAATAGACGAAGTATAGCTATAGTAGGAAGGAAAATTGGGCATCTCTGCTATTTAGTTGGTTTTTAAGGAAATGAGGGGATGGGAAAACGTGGATGCGTAAAACTGGGGAGTGGAGAACATGGGCAGGAAGAGGTAGAGGTAACCACCAGTTGATAAAACCACCACAAGAAACTGCTATGAACTGCCATCACAGCAGTTATTTTTGTGAGTTTAAGTGGCTGAGATTTAATCTCAGCCAAATCCAATGGTGAATATTGATTTAAGAGTTAGTTAGACTTAATGGTTTCCATGGATATATATAATTTCTAAAGACAAAGGACATACGGTGCAAGTTGGTGTAAAGTTAAAAGACAAAACGTGTAATTTACTCAAATATATACTTAAAACAACGAAATCACTGTCAAGTGAGAACACGTAGGCCATGTTTGGCTTAGCTTTTCAAAACAGCTTATAACTTTTTGGAAAAATTAATAAGTCATAATAGAGTGACTTATTGACTTTTCCCCGCACAAAATAGTTTCATCAAACACTTTTTAACTTTTCAAAAAGTCAATAAGCTAATAAGTAACTAAAATAAGCACTCCCGAACACCCCTGGAATGAAGAAACTTCAGTGAAGTTATAATAAAATAGGTAATGTCACATTGTCACACAGTTCAACTACTATGCCCTGGGGAACAAATATATGGTGAACAATTATGGATCGAGGATATCTTTTATACTAGCGTCAAGTTTCGAAAATGTTCAATGAAATGTATGTAACATATAAATAGCAAATATTAGATACTATATAATACAGAATTTGTTTACCATACCGCCTTAGTAGATTCACAAATCTTGATGAACATGTTCACAGTCTCTCTGTTTTGTTTATACGCATGTTTATCTATTGTTTTAAAACGATTTTTTTGTACTACATGAATTTATGTTTCAACAGCTTATGCTTCGTGTAGTATCGTATGGGTGCGTAAACTTTACAATATAAAGATTTAAGACCTATCCGCAACAGGGTACACAAAAAATATGGCTTTTCATTTTTAATATTATTAATATGTATACGTATATGTAGAAACGGGATTAGGAGAAAACGCCCAAAAGTGTGAGAACGGTGAGAACGCATCCTGGCCCAACACGTGCCACGCGACATAGAGAAGGGCGGAGGGGTTTTTTTGTCCTTTCATATTCTTTTTTTTTAAACGCGTGTCACATCACCTTTCCATTTTTGGCGTTTAACAAATACGCGGCGTTTTTATTGTTTTTATATCAGGATCATAGTAATTCTTTTGGCGTTTTAACTAAGTATGGCTTTGATTTTTTGTGCCAAGTAGGATGCAGGCCTATAATGTAAAAAACATGAGTAATTTTCTTGATGTTTATTTTTTTCTATCAAGTGTTGTGCCATGTAGGATGCATGCCTATAATGTGACAGGTAATTATAGCGTTTTGAAAAGATAAATAAATTCAATTTTCCATGTAGTGGCTTTTAATATAATATATGTTTGGCAATAATGTTATCGTCTCTTCATTTTACTGTTTTGCAATTACTGTTTCTTTCAATTTCATCTGTCAATTAGTGTTGCTTTTTCCATTAATACTTTGTTTGGCGTTTTTTGGCGTTTTATATAGCAACATCGTGCTTTGCTAGCATCCGTTCTCACTGTTTTCATACTATCAGGCGTTTTGGTGTTTGTAGTTTTTGGCGTTTTATACTCAATTTTTTTTATTAGTAGAGAATTAGATAATAAACGACAGAGAATTAGATAACAAACAATAGAAAATGAAAAAAAAATTAAAAATTATAATCTAATTTCTCATCCAAATCTTCACTGTCATCAGCCTCTTCTACTTTAACCTTTTTGGCGTTTTGAACCTGTTTTGAATACCTTATGTAGATCCTTATTTTCCTACATAAGGTCCGTCTTTAAAAGATGCTTATTTTTGTGGCATCCTTTATTGTGGTTTGATATATACTTGTTTGGTGACATGTTGAAGATCAACGCCTGCTCGAATGTATTGATCCCTTCATGCCATCAATATATCCATCAAGAGCAAAATGACATGATGACATATCAATGTCATCAGTCTGTTTTTTATGAATATTTGTCCATCTCATTCAGCAAAAGCTTATAGAGATACCCACCTCAGAGAAGAATCCATTCAGTGAAACTTCATTCAGAACAATACTCAATATAGAAGAAATGAGGTTCCGCTTTTGTGGCTTTTTTAACTATTTTTTGGCGTTTTAAAGTGAATGGTTTCTAGTAAACATGGCGTTGTTTTTTGGTTTGTGATCAGTTGATTGTGCAGAGACGTCTCTCTGATAAGATGTTTTTGGCGCGTAGTTTAGGCGGAATTTTATTTATAATAAATGATATTAATAAAGTAGCCGTCTTTTCAGTTACTGTGTGTATTTTTACTGTTTTTGTTCAGCTTTTTATGAGTTTTTAGGGTAATAGACGTTCCATCTTTCAAGTTTGGCGTTTTTAATGGCTTTAAGTAGTTTTTGGCGTTTTTTTTTTTCAATTTTTAGCTTTTAATAATACTTCTCCAAATTACTTTTATTATAGTTTGGGAGTTTTTGGCGTTTTACTGCATTATAGCGTTTCACAAGCATTATGACTGTTTGGCGTTTTATTAATATAATGTATTTTTTTATTCTAAGTTGAAAAATACATAACAAATAATAGTAAAAGAAAATTAAAAAATAAAAATAGAAACAATTCATCTTCCAAATCTTCACTGTCATCAGTCTCTTTCTTCTTTGAAACATGTTCACTGACGGTTTGGCTTTGTCATGCTTGTATTTTTGTGGCCGTTTGGAAAGACCAAATGACATGAGTTTTTTGTTTGAATATGTATGTTCAAACCACTCATCAGTGTCATTAGTCTCTTCATGACATTATAATATTCATCAATAACAAAACACAAAAATTGACATAAGTCTGACACCAGCATCTTTTGTTTATGATTTGTCCATCTCGTCCAGCAAAATGTTATTTGAGTCATAGCACCTCAGGGAAGAATGCATTCTCCGAAACTTCGTATAGAACAATATTGAATATACAAGAAACGATATTTGCCATTTTTGGCGTTTTATTGAGGAAATAGTGTATCTGAAAGAAACGTCGATTTTTTGGAATCTTTGATGTTTGAGTGTTTTGGCGTTTTCTAAGATGATTGGTATATAGTAAAATATGGCGTTTTGAGTATGTGTGTTTGATGTTTTGGGGATTTTAGCGTTTGTAATATAAATGGTATATAGTAGAAAATATGGCGTTTCAGGTTCGAGGGGGTGTGTTTTTATGTCTGAGATGTTTTGTTTATATAGGGATGTGTTTTGGCCCATAATGGCGTTTTATTCATTAGTTTGACGTTTTGGTATAGAAGTGTAAAGACCCTTTTACCCTTAATTAAGCGCGTCCACTTAATAGAATTCGAGTTATTTACGAAAACGCCACCGCGCCAATCTAGTCCATAGATTGTTTTGTTCGGACGATCCATAAGCGTTCTCACCGTTCTTACACTTTCTACCGTTTTCTCTAAATCCTGACTCTGTATATATATACGTACACGTAAATCAGAAAAAAAATATAGCTATAATAATTAATGTACGTGTCATAAAAAAGTCGTCATCGCTTAGAATTCCTAGATTGTTTTATTCACAACGACTATTGTAATTTATTAAAGAAAACCAGATTAATATTATGTGCGTGTTTTACGGAAAAATAAGCGAAAGTTGTAATATTGTATATTCATTTTTTTTGAAAGATAATTGTATATTCATTTTAATTAAATTCTTATACTATTTGCGTGTTTACGGAAAAAAAAGTGAAAGTTGTAATATTGTATATTCATTTTAATTAAATTCTTATACTAATCGTTGATATCTGGGTGAAGGGACGATTTAGGACTTTAATCCCGGGTTCGAATCTGACGGGTGCGAGGGTTTACGGATTCCATCCAGTTCCTGTGCATTAAGAGGGCACGGTCTTATGACGGTTGAAGAGTCGACCTTGGACATAGTCCCAAACAAGGTGGGTTTACACGTAAGATTCTTTGTCGTTCAAAAAAAAATAACTTATTAATATTGATATTAATTAATATGTAAATATATATACACAGAGAGAGAGAGAGAGAGCAGGTGCAGATCTGTCATAGTGACAGGGGTAACCTCCGCTACCCCTCAACTTTTCGCCGGAAGTGTAACTCATTTTGTTTTTTGATGTTTTTTGGATTCTGCTACCCTTGAAAAAAAATTATGCTACCCCTTCTTAATAAAGTAGTTACCAGAAGGCAAAAGAAGATGTCATAGATGAAGATGGGAAGCAAGAGTTGAAGCTTTCGTTGGATAGAAAGAGTTGCAACGGCTTGTTTGTGACAACTGTGTTCTATAGTCGTGGTTCAGTGTAAAACAATGATGATTATTAATAAAACAATGTGCTTTGGTGTTATTATATGTGTTTTTGTGTTATTATGTGTGTAAATGTGTTTGGTGATTTTTCAATTTGATTCGATTCCGATTTCAAGCTCTAAATCGCTTTTTAGAAGGTTATACGCGCACCAATGCGTAATATAACCAGTTTAATGCAACAAACACTCCGGAATAGTGAAATAGCCTTAACATACCTTAAATAACCTCCACATAACTTAGAAATAAGTTTTGGATGGTTTGGTGTGTTGAAATCAAGTTTGTTCGATCGCAGGGACTATTTGTGTCAAACTGCGAAACTATACCGATTTGTATAGTAACGAACATTCCAGAACTTGATCATAAGTTAAACATACCCTAAATATCCTTTACATATCTTAGAAATAGGCTTTGAGGGATTCAGTATGCTAAAATAAACTTTAGTGATCAATAGGGACTAAAAGCGTCAAAAAGTGCACAAGTTTGCATTTTCGCGCATATCTTACGTTCTGAATATATCCGGACATCCAAAAATTTATGTAAGCATTAAAATATTTTATTTTAGTGTTTAGCATAATAAAAATCCATTCGTCGCTTAAATTGGATCGTTTTTGCGTTCGTTACGACTTCCGTCGTAATTAACCGAACAACGCAACCGTGCGACCAAACGAACCGACATCCGAGATACTTTTGAGCATGTTTTGAGTTCCCTATACTTTAACTTCATTTTAGAGCCTTGAAATGAGGTTAACGGGGCTTAAACGTGTCAAAAATGGGCCGAAATGCAAGATTCTCAAGTGTAGGGACCATTTTGCAATTTCTGGAAAGTATGCTCAGACGGGCCACGTGAGTGTTGTGGGCCTGCTTACGCGGGCCGCGTGAGAGGCCCAGATCAGCAAAAATTTTGTTCCAGCTGTTACCAGCTGTTCCACACCCTTTGCACCTTGTTTTGATCAATCTATGGGCCATTTTTGATGGTTTTCAAGCGCCCATGGTATCCAAATACCATGTGCCCACTTGTACGGACGATATCGAAGCACGTTTTTTGACGAACGATCTTAACGGTACTTGAATTCCTATAAATACCCACCCCCACTTCCTCCCAAAGTACACTTGAATCTGATTTTGGCTCTCTAAGTTGAAGTTTATGCTTCATACCTGAGAGTAAATCGGATCAAGAGCTTGCGGGGACCTTCTGTAAGTATTCTTTCGTTCTTTTCATTTGTTTTTATCGTTAAAGTCAAACTGCGTTTGACTTTCTGCATTGACCAGTTTATGGTCAACGCGAAGTTCGTTTGAACTTCATAACGTGAGCGTAATCACGATGGTTATAGTCCCTAGTGACTATACCTACTGATTACCACGTTATCTAGGCTTAGTGACGAGTCGTAGTTTCGGCCAAAATGCGTTTTCTCGCGTATTTTGTAACCAAACTACTCTAGGGTATCAAAACCGTTTGTTTTGATATCAAAACCTGTTTTCCAACTTAACTAAACATATTCTAGCATGTTTAGCTCGTCACTTTTTAGATTAGTGCTTGTGTAGAGTCGAAAGTCAAGCGGACTAAACACCCGCTTAGACTTTCGAACACGACCCGTTTGGTCGATCATTAGGATCCGACCAAACATGTTTAGTGACCATAGTAGCGTAGGGAATAACCTTCCGAGGTTATACCTTATGGTCACTTAGGTTTGATTAGTCGCATGATAGGTAGTTTATATGCCGTTGGTAAATTACCAAAATACCCTTTTCATACATAATTGGTAATTAAGCATATGTAACCTAAACTTTTGTCACGTAACTGATTATGTAACATAATTAAACATGTATGGGCATATAATACTTGTCATAGGACTAGTTGGACGTCTCGAACACGTTTTTGCGCGCACGACGCGTTAAAGTAGCGTAAGCTACCTTAATAGGCCGTGATGGGTCGAAGCGCTTAGGTTAGGTTTCAATTTAGGATGTAGGCTTTGTTAAACCATATCATATGAGTTCCAACACTCATTTGGTTTACAAGACCTCATTCTGTCCGATCGTCCGATTTCGGCGTCTATTGTTTGACTAGTGGTTCGATTACTAGGTGCTGCTTGATTTTCTCTGGTTTACTTGAGTTGTTGAAGTTCTATTGATTGAGGATACTTTGCACTACATGTGAGTACATAGTTCCCCTATTTTACTGTTTTTAAATGTTTTGGGGTGATTCATATGTACGAAATGTTTTCAAGGTTTAAACGATGATTTCAAAAACAATTAAAACGATTTTTACTAAACTAATAACGATTTCAATAAAGTGAACAAACTTGTTGGTCGTAGTTATATAACAAATGACATTCATTAGCATTGATCAAGCCGACCAGTATTAGGTTATGGTACCATAGGATCTGACAAATCCCGTTATCTTACTGCACCCATGGTTATGTGTGGGGGTTGTGGGTAGCGACTGAATCTGATGTTAGTTAACTTACCCTTTGGTGGTTTGTTAATGCGAGAAGCGAGATAGTCGTGTCACGAAGGTTTGAATGTTATTAGCGAGACGACCATAAATAAGTTTTCACAATTAAAACGAGGATGATTTAAACGATTTTAACGAGTTAACGATTTGGAAATGATTTGAACAAGATAAACGAATTGGATAAACGATTGGTTTTTGGTTAGTGTTTAGATAACAGGACGGGTGTAATGTGGTGAAAGCATGGTGGATACGCCGCTGGTATTTCCTATATATAAGTGTTTTCATCATATTACATACTGTGGCGTTATTTAGTTCACTTGGGTAAACGATTTTGAAACGATGTCACACAACGATGTTTTTTCTAAAAGATATAAACCATACGAGTTTTGTTAACGAGTTAATACGAGATGTTTTACAAGTTGGTTTTCTAAAACAAATGTTTTTGGGTTAAGAATCATGGCTACGAGATTTTCTAAACTATAACCCACTTGATTTGAGTTGGTTAAATTATGTTGCAATACACTTTTCAAAATGAGGTTTGTATTTTGACTCTTGTAGTCTAATAAAGTGCTGCAACATGTAAACTAGCCATGATTCCGATACTCTTATAAAACCTATGTACTCGCCAACATTTCTTTGCTGACTTTGTTTTTACATATGTTTCAGGTGTTGTTGATTCATGTGATTTCTAGGATGCATGCGTCACATAGTATCTGGACGAGGCCTTAGTGACATAATAATAGTGATAGTCGATATAAAACTTGTTTGTTATGTGTTAAGACAATGTTAATGTTTAATATTATCAATAAAACGAAACTCTTTTTGTATCCATGGTTGTGAAACAATAATTCTGTTACAACACTCCCCAACGTTTCCGCCACGATTTTTGTTTTACATGGTCGGGGTGTGACAGAAGAGTTGGTATCAGAGCCAATGGTTATAGGGAATTAGGTTATTAGTAATGCTTTGACCTAGACTATAACTTTTAGGACCCTAACGCAAGTAAATTTGCATTTAGATTTTAAAACAAAACCGTCACCTATCCTTAGGTGATAACCACAATGAGAACACAAAATTCGAATCCGCTTTGAAAACTAATCATCTGTTCTAGGATGATTGATTACTAGGTTTTGAACCCTTTGTTATAAGGTTTTGAACCCTTTAAGTTTTCAAAATCTCGTCAAAGTTTGGGTCTAAATAGTGTGAACACGTGCAAACTGGAAGAGTGAGTGCCTGTACTCTGAGTTTTCTGCCTAAGGCTAGAGTGTTCGTACAAATCCACATAATCGGACCAGTCACTCTTACCTGGGAACTCTTGGGGTGAGTGTTCACTTATAGGCGAGCATGTCTTCAGCGATACATTAGTTTGACCCATTTACTTTGATTAGTCACTGCGTGTCGTTTGTTTGTTTGAGGTAATGAACGAATGATCGCCTTCCTTGTGTTTTGTCGGTATTTTCAATACCTCTTTTGCTTTTCAACCTCACTCGTTTCCTCTGTTTCCTTGTTAGACAATGCCTCCTCGACGCGATGCTCGAATTTTTACTGCTGAAGAAGTCACAACCCTTGTCTCTCAACAAATGGCTGCTGTGCTTCCAGGCATTGTGACCCAAATCCACGAGCTATACATCAACAACAACAACAACAATAACGCACCGTGTAATTTCAAGAGTTTCAATTCTGCGAAGCCGCTAAAGTTTTATGGGTCACAAGGAGCAACTGCGCTCCTGCAGTGGTTTGAGAGTATCGAGAGCACATTCAGACATGTGCAGTGTCCGAATGCGCGTAAGGTTGAATTTGCATCAAGCGTGTTTGAGAAGCGAGCGCTTACCTGGTGGAATGGTGTTATGCGCGATAGGGGTGCCGGAGTGGCATTGGCACAAACATGGGAAGAGCTTCGAGCTCTCATGATGAAAGAGTTTTGTCCCCATCATGAAATCCGAGCGTATACAGATCATTTTGAGGAACTCAGTCTGTAGTGCCCCACTGTGGTTACCCCTCTGGAGAAGCAATCGAGAGATATATCGATGGTTTACCCGATTCCATACAGGATATTGTGACCGGCGTTAATCCTACTACCGTTCGTCACGTGATCGAGTTGTCTGCTACCCTGACTGAGTCTCAAGTCAGGATGGGTAAACTCACCCGCAAGGGTGATAAAAAGAAGTCGACCGATTCTGAAAAGGAAAAGGGTAAGGGAAAGATATGTGAGTCGTCGAAGAAGTCGAGGAAGCGAAAGGGTGCCCGGAACTTTGCTGTTACGGCACAGACTGATCAGAAACCACTGGCTCAGCCACCTGCGAAGAAGGTATATGCTGGTACCGCACCCCGTTGTGCTCGCTGCAATGGTCACCATGTTGCACATCGAGCTTGTAAGTAATGCACAACGTGTGGAAAACTTTTGCATTTGTCCAATATTTGTCGTATGGGACAAAATCAGGTTGCCCAAGTTCAAGCTCCGGTTCAGGGGAATGCTGCGAGATTCCCACCGGGTTCATGTTTTAATTGTGGAGAGTTTGGTCACTTCCGCAACAACTGTCCGAGGCTGGTGAATGTAAACGCGAATGCCAATGCGAACCTGAATGCGAACGTCAATGCGAATGTGAATCTCGCTCGTGGGAGAGCATACAATTTGAATGCAAACGAAGCAAGGGCCAACAACGAGGTGGTTAATGGTACGTTTCTTGTTAATAATCGACCTGCATCTATTCTTTTTGATTCTGGAGCCGATAGGAGTTTTGTTTCATTGTCTTTTGAACCTTTGCTTGCGATACCTAGAATTAAACTGAGCAAACCCTTATCTGTCGAAGTTGCTACTGGTAAACCTCTTGTTCTCGATTCTGTTGGCAAGAAAAGCTGCTTCTAGAAGGTTGTCAAGTGTTTTCGCTCGACGATTCCATTCTTGGGTGGTTGTTTTGGCCCTTGTTCCTGTAACTCGAATCCTAGCACGGTATATCCCATTTTAATTTTACACCATTGTGAACCTTACGCCTTTTTTACTCTCAGATCGAGGTTCTCGGCATTGAAAAATCTTCGTAAACTAAATCACACGTGTATATGTTGACAGTTAAGAGATATACAGTCAAGAAAATCAAGGGAAATGGTGATATATACGCGGATTAGACACAAAAAAAAAAACACTCAACAAATGGCTACAATTTAAGGAATGTGTTTAGTGACGGCATCTGATTCCTAATTAATGGAGAAAGGTCTGGTGGCAAGAAAAGCTGCTTCTAGGAGGTTGTCAAGTGTTTTCACACGACGATTACATTCTTGGGTGGTTAGTTTGGCCCTTGTTCCTGTAACTCGAATCCTAGCTCGGTATATCCCATTTTAATTTTACACCATTGTGAACCTTACGCCTTTTTTACTCTCTGATCGAGGTTCTCGGCATTGAAAAATCTTCGTAAACTAAATCACACGTGTATATGTAGACATTTAAGAGATATACAGTCAAGAAAATCAAGGGCAATGGTGATATATATGCGGATTAGACACCAGAAAAAAAACAGTCAACAAATGGCTACAATTTAAGGAATGTGTTTAGTGACGGAATCAGATTTCTAATTGATGGAGAAAGGTCTGGTGGTAAGAAAAGCTGCTTCTAGAAGGTTGTCAAGTGTTGTCGCTCGACGATTCCATTCTTGGGTGGTTGGTTTGGCCCCTTGTTCCTGTAACTCGAATCCTAGCCCGGTATATCCCATTTTAATTTTACACCTTTGGGAACCATAAGCCTTTTTACTCTCAATTCGAGGTTCTCGGCATTGAAAAATCTTCGTAAACTAAATCGCACGTGTGAATGTTGACGTTTAAGAGATATACAATCAAGAAAATCAAGGGCAATGATGATATATAAGCGGATTAGACACAAAAAAAAAAAACACTCAACAAATGGCTACAATTTAAGGAATGTGTTTAGTGACGGCATCAGATTCCTAATTGATGGAGAAAGGTCTGGTGGCAAGAAAAGCTGCTAATAGGAGGTTGTCAAGTGTTTTCGCTCGACGATTCCATTCTTGGGGTGGTTGGTTTCGCCCTTCCTTCTGTAACTCGAATCCTAGCCCGGTATATCCCACTTTCATTTTACACCATTGTGAACCTTACGCCTATTTTACTCTCAGATCGAGGTTCTCGGCATTGAAAAATCTCCGCAAACTAAATCACACGTGTATATGTTGACATTTAAGAGATATACAGTCAAGAAAATCAAGAGAAACGGTAATATATATGCGGATTAGACACAAAAAAAACACTCAACAAATAGCTACAATTTAAGGAATGTGTTTAGTGACGGCATCAGATTCCTAATTGATGGAGAAAGGTCTGGTGGCAAGAAAAGCTGCTTCTAGGAGGTTGTCAAGTGTTTTCGCTCGACGATTCCATTCTTGGTTGGTTGGCTTGGCCCTTGTTCCTATAACTCGAATCCTAGCCCGACATATCCCATTTTAATTTTACACGATTGTGATCCTTACGCCTTTGTTACTCTCTGAGCGAGGTTCTCGGCATTGAAAAATTTTCGTAAACTAAATCACACGTGTATATGTTGACATTTAAGAGATATACAGTCAAGAAAATCAAGGGCAGTGGTGATATATATGCGGCTTAGACACCAAAAAAAACACTCAACAAATGGCTACAATTTAAGGAATGTGTTTAGTGACGGCATCAGATTCCTAATTGATGGAGAAAGGTCTGGTGGCAAGAAAAGCTGCTTCTAGGAGGTTGTCAAGTGTTTTCGCTCGACGATTCCATTCTTGGTTGGTTGGCTTGGCCCTTGTTCCTGTAACTCGAATCCTAGCCCGACATATCCCATTTTAAGTTTACACCATTGTGAACCTTACGCCTTTGTTACTCTCTGATCGAGGTTCTCGGCATTGAAAAATCTTCGTAAACTAAATCACACGTGTATATGTTGACATTTAAGGGATATACAGTCAAGAAAATCAAGGGCAATGGTGATATATATGCGGATTAGACACCAAAAAAAAAACACTCAACAAACGGTTACAATTTAAGGAATGTGTTTAGTGACGACAACGGATTCCTAATTGATGGAGAAAAGTCTGGTGGCAAGAAAAGCTGCTTCTAGGAGGTTGTCTAGTGTTTTCACTCGAAGATTACATTCTTGGGTGGTTGGTTTGGCCGTTGTTCCTGTAACTCGAATCCTAGCTCGGTATATCCCATTTTAATTTTACACCATTGTGAACCTTACGCTTTTTTTACTCTCTAATCGAGGTTCTCGGCATTGAAAAATATTCGTAAACTAAATCACACGTGTATATGTTGACATTTAAGAGATATACAGTCAAGAAAATCAAGGGCAATGGAGATATATATGCGGATTAGACACCAGAAAAAACAGTCAATAAATGGATACAATTTAAGGAATGTGTTTAGTGACGGAATCAGATTTCTAATTGATGGAGAAAGGTCTGGTGGCGTGAAAAGCTGGTTCTAGGGGGTTGTCAAGTGTTTTCGCACGACGATTCCATTCTTGGGTGGTTGGCTTGGCCCTTGTTCCTGTAACTCGAATCCTAGCCCGGAATATCCCAATTTAATATTACACCATTTTGAACCTTACGCCTTTTTTACTCTTAGATCGAGGTTCTCGGCATTGAAAAATCTCTGCAAACTAAATCACACGTGTATATGTTGACATTTAAGAGATATACTGTCAAGAAAATCAAGAGAAATGGTAATATATATGCGGATTAGACACAAAAAAAACACTCAACAAATAGCTACAATTTAAGGAATGTGTTTAGTGACGGCATCAGATTCCTAATTGATGGAGAAAGGTCTGGTGGCAAGAAAAGCTGCTTCTAGGAGGTTGTCAAGTGTTTTCGCTCGACGATTCCATTCTTGGTTGGTTGGCTTGGCCCTTGTTCCTGTAACTCGAATCCTAGCCCGACATATCCCATTTTAATTTTACACCATTGTGATCCTTACGCCTTTGTTACTCTCTGATCGAGGTTCTCGGCATTGAAAATTCTTCATAAACTAAATCACACGTGTATATGTTGACATTTAAGAGATATACAGTCAAGAAAATCAAGGGCAATGGTGATATATATGCGGATTAGACACTAGAAAAAAAACGGTCAACAAATGGCTACAATTTAAGGAATGTGTTTAGTGACGGAATCAGATTTCTAATTGATGGAGAAAGGTCTGGTGGTAAGAAAAGCTGCTTCTAGAAGGTTGTCAAGTGTTGTCGCTCGACGATTCCATTCTTGGGTGGTTGGTTTGGCCCCTTGTTCCTGTAACTCGAATCCTAGCCCGGTATATCCCATTTTAATTTTACACCTTTGGGAACCATAAGCCTTTTTACTCTCAATTCGAGGTTCTCGGCATTGAAAAATCTTCGTAAAGTAAATCACACGTGTATATGTTGACATTTAAGAGATATACAGTCAAGAAAATCAAGGGAAATGGTGATATATATGCGGATTAGACACAAAAAAAACACTCAACAAATGGCTACAATTTAAGGAATGTGTTTAGTGACGGCATCAGATTCCTAATTGATGGAGAAAGGTCTGGTGGCAAGAAAAGCTGCTTCTAGGAGGTTGTCAAGTGTTTTCGCTCGACGATTCCATTCTTGGGTGGTTGGCTTGGCCCTCGTTCCCGTAATTCGAATAGCTAACCTGGCATATCCCTTTTAATTTTACACCATTGTGAACCTTACGCCTTTTTTACTCTCTGATCGAGGTTCTCGGCATTGAAAAATCTTCGTAAACTAAATCGCACGTGTGAATGTTGACGTTTAAGAGATATACAATCAAGAAAATCAAGGGCAATGATGATATATAAGCGGATTAGACACAAAAAAAAACACTCAACAAATGGCTACAATTTAAGGAATGTGTTTAGTGACGGCATCAGATTCCTAATAGATGGAGAAAGGTCTGGTGGCAAGAAAAGCTGCTAATAGGAGGTTGTCAAGTGTTTTCGCTCGAGGATTCCATTCTTGGGTGGTTGGTTTCGCCCTTCTTCCTGTAACTCGAATCCTAGCCCGGTATATCCCACTTTCATTTTACACCATTGTGAACCTTACGCCTATTTTACTCTCAGATCGAGGTTCTCGGCATTGAAAAATCTCCGCAAACTAAATCACACGTGTATATGTTGACATTTAAGAGATATACAGTCAAGAAAATCAAGAGAAATGGTAATATATACGCGGATTAGACACAAAAAAAACACTCAACAAATAGCTACAATTTAAGGAATGTGTTTAGTGACGGCATCAGATTCCTAATTGATGGAGAAAGGTCTGGTGGCAAGAAAAGCTGCTTCTAGGAGGTTGTCAAGTGTTTTCGCTCGACGATTCCATTCTTGGTTGGTTGGCTTGGCCCTTGTTCCTGTAACTCGAATCCTAGCCCGACATATCCCATTTTAATTTTACACCATTGTGATCCTTACGCCTTTGTTACTCTCTGAGCGAGGTTCTCGGCATTGAAAAATCTTCGTAAACTAAATCACACGTGTATATGTTGACATTTAAGAGATATACAGTCAAGAAAATCAAGGGCAATGGTGATATATATGCGGATTAGACACCAAAAAAAACACTCAACAAATGGCTACAATTTAAGGAATGTGTTTAGTGACGGCATCAGATTCCTAATTGATGGAGAAAGGTCTGGTGGCAAGAAAAGCTGCTTCTAGGAGGTTGTCAAGTGTTTTCGCTCGACGATTCCATTCTTGGTTGGTTGGCTTGGCCCTTGTTCCTGTAACTCGAATCCTAGCCCGACATATCCCATTTTAATTTTACACCATTGTGAACCTTACGCCTTTGTTACTCTCTGATCGAGGTTCTCGGCATTGAAAAATCTTCGTAAACTAAATCACACGTGTATATGTTGACATTTAAGGGATATACAGTCAAGAAAATCAAGGGCAATGGTGATATATATGCGGATTAGACACCAAAAAAAAACACTCAACAAACGGTTACAATTTAAGGAATGTGTTTAGTGACGACAACGGATTCCTAATTGATGGAGAAAAGTCTGGTGGCAAGAAAAGCTGCTTCTAGGAGGTTGTCTAGTGTTTTCACTCGAAGATTACATTCTTGGGTGGTTGGTTTGGCCGTTGTTCCTGTAACTCGAATCCTAGCTCGGTATATCCCATTTTAATTTTACACCATTGTGAACCTTACGCTTTTTTTACTCTCTAATCGAGGTTCTCGGCATTGAAAAATATTCGTAAACTAAATCACACGTGTATATGTTGACATTTAAGAGATATACAGTCAAGAAAATCAAGGGCAATGGAGATATATATGCAGATTAGACACCAGAAAAAACAGTCAATAAATGGATACAATTTAAGGAATGTGTTTAGTGACGGAATCAGATTTCTAATTGATGGAGAAAGGTCTGGTGGCGTGAAAAGCTGGTTCTAGGGGGTTGTCAAGTGTTTTCGCACGACGATTCCATTCTTGGGTGGTTGGCTTGGCCCTTGTTCCTGTAACTCGAATCCTAGCCCGGAATATCCCAATTTAATATTACACCATTTTGAACCTTACGCCTTTTTTACTCTTAGATCGAGGTTCTCGGCATTGAAAAATCTCCGCAAACTAAATCACACGTGTATATGTTGACATTTAAGAGATATACAGTCAAGAAAATCAAGAGAAATGGTAATATATATGCGGATTAGACACAAAAAAAACACTCAACAAATAGCTACAATTTAAGGAATGTGTTTAGTGACGGCATCAGATTCCTAATTGATGGAGAAAGGTCTGGTGGCAAGAAAAGCTGCTTCTAGGAGGTTGTCAAGTGTTTTCGCTCGACGATTCCATTCTTGGTTGGTTGGCTTGGCCCTTGTTCCTGTAACTCGAATCCTAGCCCGACATATCCCATTTTAATTTTACACCATTGTGATCCTTACGCCTTTGTTACTCTCTGATCGAGGTTCTCGGCATTGAAAATTCTTCATAAACTAAATCACACGTGTATATGTTGACATTTATGAAATTTACAGTCAAGAAAATCAAGGGAAATGGTGATATATATGCGGATCAGACACCAAAAGAAACACTCAACAAATGGCTAGAATTTAAGGAATGTGCTTAGTGACGGCATCATATTCCTAATTGATGGAGAAAGGTCTGGTGGCAAGAAAAGCTGCTAATAGGAGGTTGTCAAGTGTTTTCACTCGACGATTCCTTTCTTGGGTGGTTGCTTTGGCCCTTGTTCCTGTAACTCGAATCCTAGCCCGGTATATCCCACTTTAATTTTACACCATTGATAACCTTACGTCTTTTTTACTCTCTGATCGAGGTTATCGGCGTTGAAAAATCTTCGTAAACTAAATCAAACGTGTATATGTCGAAATTTAAGAGATATACAGTTAAGAAAATCAAGGGCAACGGTGATATATATGCGTATTAGACACCAAAAAAACACTCAACAAATGGCTACAATTTAAGGAATGTGTTTAGTGACGACATCAGATTCCTAATTGATGGAGAATGGTCTGGTGTCAAGAAAAGCTGCTTCTAGGAGGTTGTCAAGTGTTTTCGCTCGACGATTCCGTTCTTGGGTGGTTGGTTTGCCCCTTGTTCCAGTAACTTGAATCCTAGCACGGGATATCCCATTTTAATTTTACACCATTGTGAACCTTACGTCTTTTTTACTCTCTGATCGAGGTTCTCGGCATTGAAAAATCTTCGTAAACTAAATCACACGTGTATATGTTGACATTTAAAAGATATACAGTCAAGAAAATCAAGGGCAATGGTGATATATATGTGGATTAGACACAAAAAAAAAAACACTCAACAAATGGCTACAATTTAAGGAATGTGTTTAGTGACGGCATCATATTCCTAATTGATGGAGAAAGGTCTGGTGGCAAGAAAAGCTGCTAATAGGAGGTTGTCAAGTGTTTTCACTCGACGATTCCATTCTTGGGTGGTTTCTTTGGCCCTTCTTCCTGTAACTCGAATCCTAGCCCGGTATATCCCACTTTAATTTTACATCATTGTGAACCTTACGCCATTTTTACTCTCTGATCGAGGTTATCGACATTGAAAAATCTTCGTAAACTAAATCAAACGTGTATATGTCGACATTTAAGAGATATATAGTTAACAAAATCAAGGGCAATGGTGATATATATGCGGATTAGACACCAAAAAAACACTCAACAAATGGCTACAATTTAAGGAATGTGTTTAGTGACGACATCAGATTCCTAATTGATGGAGAATGGTCTGGTCGCAAGAAAAGCTGCTTCTAGGAGGTTGTCAAGTGTTTTCGCTCGACGATTCCATTCTTGGGTGGTTGGTTTGGCCCTTGTTCCTGTAACTCGAATCCTAGCTCGGGATATCCCATTTTAATTTTACACCATTGTGAACCTTACGTCTTTCTTACTCTCTGATCGAGGTTCTCGGCATTGAAAAATCTTCGTAAACTAAATCACACGTGTATATGTTGACACTTAAGAGATATACAGTCAAGAAAATCAAGGGCAATGTATATATATATGTGGATTAGACAAAAAAAACACTCAATAAATAGCTACAATCTAAGGAATGTGTTTAGTGACGACATCAGATTCCTAATTGATGGAGAAAGGTCTGGTGGCAAGAAAAGCTGCTTCTAGGTGGTTGTCAAGTGTTTTCGCTTTACGATTCCATTCTTGGGTGGTTGGTTTGGCCCTTGTTCCTGTAACTCGAAGCCTAGCTCGGTATATCCCATTTTAATTTTACACCATTGTGAACCTTACGCCTTTTTTACTCTCTGATCGAGGTTCTCGGCATTGAAAAATCTTCGTAAACTAAATCACACGTGTATATGTTGACATTTAAGAGATATACAGTCAAGAAAATCAAGGGCAATGGTGATATATATGCGGATTAGAGACCAGAAAAAAAAAACAGTCAACAAATGGCTACAATTTAAGGAATGTGTTTAGTGACGGAATCAGATTTTAATTGATGGAGAAAGGTCTGGTGGCAAGAAAAGCTGATTCTAGAAGGTTGTCAAGTGTTTTCGCTCGACGATTCCATTCTTGGGTGGTTGGTTTGGCCCTTGTTCCTGTAACTCGAATCCTAGCCCGGGATATCCCATTTTAATTTAACACCATTGTGAACCTTACGTCTTTTTTACTCTCTGATCGAGGTTCTCGGCATTGAAAAATCTTCGTAAACTAAATCACACGTGTATATGTTGACATTTAAGAGATATACAGTCAGGAAGGTCAAGGGAAATGGTAATATATATGTGGATTAGACACCAAAAAAAAAACACTCAACAAATGGCTACAATATAAGGAATGTGTTTAGTGATGGCATCAGATTCCTAATTGATGGAGAAAGGTCTTGTGGCAAGAAAAGCTGCTTCTAGGAGGTTGTCAAGTATTTTCACACGACGATTACATTCTTGGGTGGTTGGTTTGGCCCTTGTTCCTGTAACTCGAATCCTAGCCCGGTATATCCCATTTTA